>NC_064557.1:11630211-11982483 GCF_023856365.1 Brienomyrus brachyistius | reverse complement strand
GTGGATGCACAAGGGTAGGTCTTTATCAGAGGCTGGGGGAGATGTGGATGCAAAAGGTTGGGTCTTCATCGGAGGGCTGGGGGGATGTGGACGCACAATGGCGGGTCATCGGAAGCTGGGGGATGTGGATGCACAATGGCGGGTCATCATCGGAGGCTGGGGGATGTGGATTCACAAGGGTGGGTCTGTGGACAGCTCTGGTCTGGTTATACGTGGCCTTAGCAGTTGGTATGCAGCTCTTCCTCACTGCTCAGTTTGTTAAACCTGCCAGATTGTTATGTGCACCACATGGGGAGCGTGGGGTCACGCGCACAGCCCATCTCTTAAAATAGCAAGTATCTATTCCTTATTTACTTAAACAAACTCAGGCGATCCCAAAGCAGACGTGGGGGTGCTCTGGTGAGCTGATGTGGTGACGCCACTGGAGGTCATTTTCATTCCAGCGGCTTTATTGCCTATAAAGCACCAATATCTTGTCAGTAATCTTTGCTGAGATGCTCCTGTCATTGAAGAATATGAATAATTTAAGCAGAACCTTGATGCCAGTGGTACTGCTCGTGCTCGCAACGTGGGTGTCTGCAGGCCATGCCGCGAATAACCCCGCCTCCTCATGCCGCGGGCTGTCACGAACACACAGCGCCCCCGTACGCATAGGCAAAAGCAGATGTGTGACACTTCACAGTGACCCCTGGGCCACGCAGCCCCCTCCCCCACATCGCAACATGATGAATTTGTGTTACTGGCCCTCAGACCAGCTGATTGGCTGCGGCCATGACAGCAAGGACCCGCTTTCCAGGGTAACCTTCCTATTTTATGTGGTGTTTTTAATGCTCAGTTACTCACGAAACAGGGTGTGATTGGTGTGAGCGGCCAGGCCTCGCTTTTTATGGGGTATAACGGCAATCCCCTCGCCACTGCAGGGACGACGTGGATCTTTCCCGCTTACATTCCTGCAGAAGTCTCATTTAGCTCAGTACACCATTCTGTCTGTCTGTGTCTCTCTGTCCCTGTCTGTGTCTCTCTGTCCCTGTCTGTGTCTCTCTGTCCCTGTCTCTCTCCTGCTCTGTCTGTCTTTCAATTTCTGTCTGTCTCCCACTACCTCCTTTACTGCCCTCCCTCCTACTTTATCCTCTTCTTTATCATACTCTGTCTCCCTCTCTGTATCACTGCTGCTGTCTCTGTCTGCCTGTCTTTGTTTCTGTCTGTCTCTCTCTCCCTCTGTCTGTCTCTCTCTGTGTATCGCTGCTGCTGTCTCTGTCTCTCTGTCTCTCTCTCCCTCTGTCTGTCTCTCTCTGTGTATCGCTGCTGCTGTCTCTGTCTCTCTCTCTCCATCTGTCTATCTCTATCTGTCTGTATATCTCTCTCTGTTTCACTACTGCTGTCTCTCTCTCTCTCTGTATCTCTGTTTCACTGCTGCTGTCTCTCTCTCTGTATCACTGCTGCTGTCTCTCGCTCCCTCTGTCTGTCTCTATCTCTGTCTGTATCTCTCTCTCTGTATCACTGCTGCTGTCTCTCGCTCCCTCTGTCTGTCTCTGTCTCTCTCTGTATTGCTGCTGCTGTCTGTCCCACTGCCTTTCTGTCTCTCGTTGTCTCCCTCTCCTTCCCTTGCTGCCCTTGCCCCTCCTCTCTCCTCTTCTTTATCCTACTCCTCCCCAACCATATCCTGCTCTCTCTCTCTCTTTCTCCTGCCCCCCTCCCCTTCTATACTTCACGTTTTCTCTCTCACCGCTTTTTCTCTCGTTCTCTATCCATCTCTCCAGCAGCATTGCACGTATTTCACTTTATCTCTAGACTCGGTTACAAAACCCCATTTTGCCTACTGCACCATGTGTCCCAAATGTATACAATTACAGTTATGAAGAGCACTGTTGGAGGTGACAGGCCTGTCCTCTCTCTCCCCCACAGAGCTACATCCACGGCAGCAGCCAGGCCCAGTTTGTGGCCGAGTCCCACATCATCCTGCTGCTCAGTATCCTTCCTGCCATCTCCGGCCGCTCGGGTCGTCTGCCTGTCCTGGCCCCGCTGAATGTGCCCGAGTTTTCCTCCCTAGAGGCCTCCTGTCACCATGATGGACCACTCCCCAAACCCGAATTGCTGTCCCTGTGACGTTGCTTCTACTGATATATTGTCTTTGTCGGCACGCGTTCTCACACAGATTTTTTATTTCACGACAAACTGTGGTGCCAGAAGCTGAATTTTCTTTTCAGCAGAAGGGAGGCTGCTTGAAATCTGCCCGTGTTGCGGTTCCTGGCGAGGATTGTTCCGGAAAGTGCAGCTGCCAGACACCTCGGTGTGTGTAGGATATTTCGAGCAGATTTGTAGATTAGCATTGACAGACAGCAGGACAGCTTGGCCACGCAGTCCGCCCTGGGATTTGGTGACCAGCTCTCCCCTCCAGCAGAGTCGTAACCCTGTCATCATGCTGATGTGACCCTGTTCCTGCAGCCCCCCCTACAGCAGAGGGGGCTTCTGTCCACATGACAATGTGCTGCTATCCTGGCCCCACTTCATGTGATCATTCCTGCTTCTGTGGTTTGTGGGTATGTCTCCTTCAAAGTGCCATTCTGCCCAGATCGTGGCGGATTTAAAGGCTGCTGTCATATACCACTGCCTGAAGACCAATATTGTAATTGCTTTTGAAAACTCTGAGCCGTTTTGAATTCGGATAAGTCTTAAAACAGCAGCCGCAAACAAGTTTTCAAGATCTGCAGGAGACACGGTAAGATATTCCAAGACGTCTTCAAAACGACCCGAACCTCAGACCTACAACAGGTACAGTTTTTAGAGTGCGAGTTGAATTCTTAAAGAGAGAAACAATGTGAAATCTTGAGGTCAGCTTCATGGCTGCCTGTGTTTCCTTGACAACAAGCGCAGATGCTGCCATCACCATGGGGATGGTTCTTCTGAACGAGGCAGCGACCTCCAAGGGGGACGTGGGAAAGAGGAGGAGTGAGTTTCGCTTTCTGACTGACTTCGGAAACCAAGGCTCTCCGCGCCGCTGTCACTGAGCTCTGGAGTGGGTCCAAACGGGCTCTCGGGCGGCCCGCCAGCCCCGGACGCCGATGAGTTGGAGCCACTCGTTCCTATTGTTCCATTGTCACAGTAGCGATGCGTCGTTATGCGTCGTTAGCGACAGAGAATCTCGTACAGCTGTACAGATACAAGGCTTTTAACGAATGGGATCGTAATGCAGCTCTGAGCGAGAACAAACCAGCAAATTATCATTGGGCTCAGATGGAGGGAGTGATGGATCAGCTATGAATATGGGGCTCCGTCCCCCGGGCGCTTATGTGGTGTGGAGCCTCTGAAGCAGGATCATCCTGAATAGGCCGTGAAGCCCAGTCTGCGTGTGCCCCGTCATGCGGGCAGAGACGTCGGCTTTGTTTTCGTGTCAGTCGCCTCCTGGTTCTCTGCTCCGTCATTCCATTTAATGACTTTCTGCCGTTCCCTCTCCGTTTGCACTGTTTAATATGCAAATTGGAGGAATTATGCCTATTATGTAAATGATGTGGTATTTCTGCCTGTTTATTCCACTGCTATGACAAACTCAGGAGTCGGTTGCTGTTTTTAGCACCTGAAAGTACAGCACCATGGGGGCTGGTGACCCGGGTGAGAGCCTGAACCTGACCCCACAGCGCAGTGAAGGGCCTCCTAGATCATAGCTGCTTTCTGCTGATTCTTTCAATGGTAACATTGACACAGAGCCGATATGATGCTGTTATACAAATACATAACGATGTTCCATGCTATGCATTATGGGAGATGAGTTTGCAAAGACTCGTGCTCCAGTCCCACCTTGGCCTCTCTGGGGTTTGACACACAGGGCATCTCTGTCCTGTCTGTGGATCTGTAGGTCAGGAATCTGCGCTAGATTCCGGAAGGTTGCTAGTTCAAATCCCGTAGCTGGTAGAGTTTAGAGCCTTGGATCTAAAACCAACTCCGGGGCTTTGGATAAATGCCTGCCCCCTGCAGGTTATGCGTGGAGGTGCATCTCTTTACAGTCACACATACCTGCACTAATGAAAAGCGTCTAACCTTAATGAACATGAAGGGCTGTTTGGCGTGTGTACACCATGCTTTATGATGGCATCCTTAGGCCCCTCCCTGCGTGAGAATCGACCCCATCCCCCGGCTGACAGCTTCGTGGCCGCTCTGAGATGGACAGTGTACAAGGAGGCGCCCTGTAATTGGGACGGCGAAGTCGAGCTGGTAATTGGGCTTGGCCTTTGCCGGCAGGGAGAGATACAGCCCTGATTAGGGAAAATTAGGCGCTCATGTTGCAGAAGGGGCCTCCACTGTTGTTCATTCGTCTTCCCCTCATTCTTCCTTTTGCTATATAAATCGGACACCTGCCCTTCCGTTTATTAGAACGGATCCGTGTCCCCGTCTGTGAATCAGTGCCTCCTCTTTGACCATTTGTGCTTTGCTTGCAGTTATCTGTCTGGTCGGTTTGGGCCTGGTGGTCTTCTTCTTCAGCTTCCTGCTCTCCATCTTCAGGTCCAAGTACCATGGATACCCGTACAGGTAAGCTGGGGCGGGGGGGGGGGGGGGGGGCGTCGTCGTCATAGACATACGGCATCCAGCTGACCGCAACATTCGACGGACGGTGTAACATGACCTTCTTTTGGGAGTGTGAGGCTTGTGGTTAAATGTCCCTGTTTCCTGTTTGCAGCTTCCTCATTAAGTAAGCGGGAGGCGCTATCCAGCTACGCGCCATCCACCTGCTGCCTGCGTCACCTGCTTCCGAAGCAGTTTTTGTTTGTATTTCAACCGTGTAACGTTATTCGGCACCTAATAAACATCCAGCTAACTTGTGGTCCACCATCTTTGTACTACCTTGCGTTTTGATTGGTTGCACTGGCTTATGTGTCTCCCACACACACACACACCACTCTGTTTGCCTGTTACAGTCTTAGAAATGTATCATCCCCTGTGGAGAAGACCCCCCCCCCCCTCCTTTCATGAAGCAGAGAAGATCCAGGCCTCTGCCTGCTCCGACGACCCTGTGCCAGATCCTGTGGGTATTATGGTTATAGCAGCCTGCCGCTTGGACTTGCGGCAGTGCCAGGCGCACCGATGCAATTGGGGGACAGTAGTGCATAGCAGGTGGCAGCTGGTAATGACAGGTGAGCTATAAAAATATGAAGGAGATGGACCCGGAGAATCAGCTGAAGAGGACCGGACCCAAAAGCCTGGCCCGGAGTAGCAAGATGGGCAGTGGCGCTCTGAGGGCAGAGCCAAGGAACGCTGCACTGTTAACATCAGCCTTTAACAGGCTCTGTAAATGAAGGCCGCTCGCATCAGATCGAGGTTTGTCAGATTGAGGGGTCGGACCATCCCTCACTCTCTGTCGGAAGCCATTATGAGGATGGTGCGTCACTTGTTCCGAGTGACGTGGGAGGCCAGTTTTCACGGCTAGTTTCTTTCTGGATTTTGACGTTGTCAGCGATGTTGGTGGTGCCCTGCAAGGCTGCCGGAGAGCTTCTGCGGGCGTGTGATGCCGGAGTGCTGAAGAGACAAGATTTGTATGGTGCGCATTTCAGAGCCCTGCCCAGAAGCTCATTGCCTGGGTTCATTTATTCTCCCACTTTGTGTTCCTGGGAGCTACTCACGGAGAGTGTTTATACTAAGTTTGTTTAGCTTGTGGAAGGTGAGTGGCCTGCAGGTGCACCAGAAGATTGCGAGTGTCCTATGGACGCTGGGGACGAAAGTGAGGGGCCTGAACGCAACGGGAGAGCAGCCATCATCAGAGGGGAGCCCTGATACTACGTGGGCAACCTTGCACACGCATTGCTGTCCGAGATGAGGAGCATCAGCAAAAAACATAGGAAAAAAAGCACAGGGTGAGCAGGTAAACGTGTGAGAATTCATAGCATTTACTGCTGCTGGTGTAAGATAGCACTGCCTTGAATAAGTACAAAACAGGAAGAGTAAGTAAAAGTTAGCAGGAGGCCAACAGATTCTGTAGGGTTGGCTTGACACAAAGTTTTCGCAGCAGGCATGTGAGCTGCCATCCAATCACAGCAGGCAGGTGAGCTGGCATCCAATCACAGCAGGCATGTGAGCTGCCGTCCAATCACGCGCCCTCTGTCTGTCTGCTCTGTACTTGAGCAATGCTGTATCTCCCTCAGTGGCCCAGTGCGATGCAGGGCCAGCTGGACTGTCTCAGGGAGGGAAACTGGGAGCCGCCAGAGAGCCGCCATGCCAATTAAGGAAAGGGCGACTCAGCAGTACCCTAACGGCCTGATTACCTTCAGAGGCGGCCAGCGAGATGCGGCCGTGTTTCTAAGGGGAAATGAGTGCCTGTCCCCCAGAAAGCCAGAGACATGCTCATTACAGCCATAACTGTGACCAGCTCGCTCCTTAAAAAAGCTGAACTTCCAGCACCAACACATAAGGGGCTCATGAGGAGGAGGAGGAGGAGGAAGACCTGCACTGACAGCCGCTCTTCAGTAGGCCCCATTCCCTATGTGCACCACAGACGTTCTAACTCCATTCTCCTCTATTTTTCGCTCCCTCATTCCTCTCCACCACAGTCCATTTCCTTTGTTTTTCATTTTACCAGGTGGTTCCCTGTCGGTCTTCGCCCCATTGGCATCTTCCTGAGTCCCACAGCGTTTCACTGATGATGCTCAACAGTGTCCTCCACCTAGAGGACGGGACTGACGACTGGATCTCCCTGAGGACTGGCCGATTTTCCATGCCCATGATCTGGCTGCTGAATGGGGTTGTTGTGCTACTGTCCGATGCTCATTTACAGGCCGCTGTCTCCATGACCCCAGCAACTGTTGGCACTCAGCAGGGCTGCCAAGCGGAATTACCACATACTGCCAGCACCCAGACAAAACCTGAGTGCCATCGAAATGGGTAAAGCTCTAGGGGAGAGGGGGGGTGTAAGGTTGCGTTGAGGGCGTGTCACCTGAGCTTATTAACTTGGATGGACAGACAACTCCCCCAGACAAAGGCACATGAAGGCCTAGCCATTTGCTCAGAGTCTCCCGTCTTTACTAATTACCCACCCCCCCCCCCCCCCCCCCCGTCCCCCCTTCACATACCACAGCAGCTTCCCGCCTCCTAGGGAATTTCTCCGTGATCCCAGTGTTTGTCAACCTTGTTCCTCCTAATGGGATTTCCAGTTTAATGTTCACTCCCGGCGGCATCTAGGAAGCACTCCCCCTCCCACTCGGATTCTGTTACACAAATGAACAGATTTTAATTAGTGCAGCTGACCCCGAATTGAGAAGCGGCACCTTGGTCTGCCTCAGTAGGCGGAGCCTTGTAATACCAGCACTGAGGACACAGGAGGCTCTCTGCCTCCCCAATGGACTTACTACTTCTCTGCTGCTAAAATGCTATTTATTTTGGTCATAAACTCATAAGAGTGGGCAGTTTTTTAACCATAGATTCAGATTTAATTTCAACGTGTCTTAAAATGACAATGACAGCTGGTACAGAGCAAATCAGATGAAGGGAAGGATGTGGGACTATGCAGCATTCAGCCACAAGGGGGCACATGTGAAGGTGTGATGGTGTGACCAGTGTATCCTCGACAGTGCAGGAATGAATGTGGAACATCCATCTATCAATCCATCCATTCATCTTCTACCCCTTATCGTGGTCAGGGTCGCAAGAGCGATGCTGGAGCCCTTCCCAGGCAGCACATAGACACTGCTAGTCCATCACATGGCATGTGCATTATGGGTAATTTAGAGACACCATTCAGTGTAACTGTATGGGTGAATCTCAACCCCAAGAACCCAAAGACCGGTCTTGGGAACTTTCCTTCCAAGAACGATCTCGCAAGATCATGAGGACAGAGAAGGGATGTGTACCTGTGTGTACTTGTTGTTCCACCATGCTGTACGCCCAGCTGATTGCCCCGACCGTAATTTTTATCGTAGTATTTAATAAATGACACATAATCGAAATGTCCAAATGACTAGATATTCCTGGTACGTTTACCAGGTTCTTTTTTCACAAATAAAGTTTACACTTCACCATTGCCCATCAGCAGTCTCACAAGCCAAAAAAGTGTAAAACAGCAAGAAAATACTATCTGATAGGAACAATGGAAACAGTACTCCGATTAAGGTAACTCAGGTGGTATAGTTATGGTTTGCTCTTTCTTCCTCCGCCATTGCAACAGCACACATTAAATGACAGGATTGGTCTCGTTTGGCGAGGATGCACCCAGTATCCTTGATATTTGGGGCGGAGCAAGACCAACATATGGAGATTTTTACCGTGCATAGTACTGGAACTGGTCTTCAGCAATGGAAGATTATGTAAAATGGGTACAGGAGGACATAAGTATGGTCAAGTACGCATATCGAGGTTCAGCCCATGGCTTTGAACTGCGAGAGGAAACCAGAATGACGCCAGAAGGACATGGTGCACATCTAGTAGATCTTCCCATGTAAAGCAGGCTTTCGGCGGCAAACATTCATGGGACGTATGTCCATCAAAGTGCTCCGGGCTGAATCCCGCAGACCCTGGGGTGGCTGAAGGTGTACCTGTGTCTCCAATGGAACGGGCTACTCTTCCTCTCAGAGGTGCCTAATTGATCTTCCGCATGCTGGGGCAGCCAGTCGGGGCGTAAGATGACAAACTGTTATTGACCTGGATTTCGCTCTTTGTTTTTATTTCTTTAGCTTAATGGAAAAAAAGTACAAACCTCATTCTGCTGGAATAAAAATGATACCTTCATTTTCCCTGCAGGGATCACTGACTGCATAGATTACTGGCAGTTTTAATAGTCAGTCGATGCTTCCCTACTAACCCAGAAGCGGCTCTGGGCGATATATCAAAGCCGGAGCCACAGTCATCAGCGTCGCGGTGAATAAGCTCAGGGCCAGTCTGCAGCAAGGAGGGCTGTGTCGCTGATGGAGCAGTTCTGTGACCGCGGGCAGAGTCATTTTTCAGGGTGAACGACGATGTTTGTGCTCTGCAGAACCATCAGATCGGACCCCGGGGCCGATCTGAAGGACCCGCGACGAGAGACAGCTTTCCGCAAGCAGCTAATTCACCCTTAATGCCCTCGTCAAGTGTCGCGTCACGATTGACACCCCCCCCCAGCACAAGCTTCTCGCGGCTTCTGTTTCCGATCTCTGCTGTGAAGCTTTCCCTTCGCCCAGATGCAGATCAGTGAATGGTCTCTCTGCAGGCGTGACAGTCGCCTATGTGTTCCTCCAGCTCCTGTGACTGATGGCCCAAACCCTACCCGGGGCTGAAGAATGTGGATGTAGAGAAGATGTGAATCAGCTCGGCGAACATCGCTCAGTAAATCCCCACACTTGATGTTCATCTTTCGACTGAATGTCATCGCTGAGCTGCTGCTAGATAATTAAAAGGACGTCCTGACATTGCTACTCCACCACCTCCTGCCTGAGGGGTTCTGCTCCTCCACTGCCTCCCATTTGAGATGTCCTGCTCCATCAGCACCTCCTGCCTGAGGTGTGGAGTAGGATGTCCCAGGATGGCGGTGTCCCAGGATGGCGGTGAGGGTTAGTGATGGAGATGAGGGTCAGTGATGGAGGTGAGGGTCAGTGATGGAGGTGAGGGTCAGTAATGGAGGTGAGGGGTAGCGATGGAGGTGAGGGTCAGCGATGGTGGTAAAACTTAGCAAGACCAGGTCAGAGCCCTGCTGAGCCCCGAGTGGCTCACTTGGCCAGTGACAGCTCCTTTTCTTGCTATTCTTTCTTTATAGCTATACTGCAGTCATGTGATCCCTCTGCTTCTCAGTCCTACTTCAGTCAGCTTTTTTAGGGAAAAGCCCACTTTCAGCCAAAGATATCCAGCCCTTCGGCACAGGGGCAGTAATGTTTTAGTGCCATGCGGGGTTGATCACCGTGGCTACAAATCACAGTGCTTGTTAGTGGGCCGGAGGGTTCTGATGCCACGGAGGGCTGCGTCAGCAGCGGCTGATGAGGGTACAGGACCCATGGCGGTCGTTTCTCAGGCAGATGGAGTGTGCTGGCACATGCCACACCCAGGGTCGCCAGGAGGGCCCGGACACCCTGGCACTTTATAGGGGCCCCCCCCACACAAGAAATGTATCGGTCCACTGGAGGGAGACATTTTTTTCAGAGGGGCAAGAACTTCTAGCTACACCCCTGGCTACACCTTCACTCATGTTTAGGGTCTATAGGGATGGAAAATGTCTTGCATGCATGGCTGTTGGAATCTATAACGGCCAATCAGAGCACGTTCCTTGTCTTTCAATATGAATCCATGCATTACTGAGGCCGATTCACACGCAGAGCACAAGGACGGGACTTATACCCAATGACAAAATCAGACAAGCTCATTTTATCGCACAGATCAGTTATATTTTTGGTTATGTTTTGTTGTGAAAACTGTTCTATAAGAGGGTATAACAATAGCGCAGTCTTTAGCGCCGCTGCCTCACAGCAAGAAGGTCCAGGGTTCTGTGTGGAGTTTGCACGCTCTCCCCGTGTTTGCGTGGGTTTGTGCCGGGGGCTCCGGTTTCCTCCCACGGTCCAAAAGCGTGCAGGATGGGCTGATTGGTGAGTCTAAATTGGCCCTGCAGTTGTGTGCGTGTGAGTGTGAGTGTGTGGCCCTGCGGTGTGTTGGCGCCTGCCCGGGCTTGATTCCTGCCTGTGCCCAATGTTCCCAGGATAGGCTCCAGTCCCCCCATGACCCCAGTTCGGATTAAGCGGTCACGGTGATGGATGGATGGAACTGTTTCATAAACAGTGTTAGTCATTTTAAATGATGAAATTGGGAATTATTCAAAAATATTCAAAAATCTTTCTTGCATTGCATCCTCTCACTATGACTATTGCATGTGTGCCCATTGCAATGCCCTGATATACATCAAATGGCCCCCACCAGGGCAGATTTGGTCACCCCCCAATGTCAAACTCCTTCCTACGCCTCTGTTGACGTGCAGGTGACCGCGTTCGTTCAGGGGTCCGTGTCAGTCTGCTTATGAAATGAAACGCAGCTTTATTTGCCATTGGTGCCAGTACAGCTGCAGTGGAATGCGTTAGCTTTCGCACATCCCATCATGCTTTGCTTTTAATAGACACACAGAGGCGAAAGCTGGAGTCTGAGCACAGGGGTCCCATTCACCAAGTACCTCCGAAGCATTTTTACTCAAGGAGCCAATCGAAACGTCGCTATTTTGCCGAGCACGGGATTCAAACCAGCGACTTTCCGAGCCCGGTGCATCGTAGCTCTGGCATTTCCCCCAGACAGTCACCTCTTGGTCCTCGCAGCCCAAATTTAAAGTGTCGCCTGCTGTCACCAGTAACAGGACAGGAAGGAGAGGACAGGTGTCTGATTGTTAGGCCATATTTAACCGCTACGGGAGCACGGCAGGAGCAGAGCCTGGCGCGGTGCTCAGGTTACAGAGACGCACCATGACACTGCGTACGCCGCGAGCCGGAGGGACTCGGCCAGCCGCGTGACGCTTCCTCCTCCAGCGGAGTCTCTGTCAGCGTGAAGAGCGGGGGCTCCTAAAAAGGATCCTGAAAAGTCAGTGAGACAGAACACGGGAGCAGCCTCTGATGCAGAGGAGGCCGGACACTTTTTGCACAAGTATGTTGGCTGTCGGCACGCAGTCGCCGCAGTGCGGTACAGTGACCTGAGGGGAAACGGCGGTGCTGGGGGTGGTAGCGGCTGCTGCTCACTGCCAGGGCGTGTGACACATTACTTCCATTAGGAATGTCAAATTCCCCTCCCCCCCAAAAAAAGGCATCCATCATCAGGGAGAAATGGCCGTGCCTCAGTTTTACCCTCGTCTTCTGCCTGGCTATCCGGTGCATGTGATGTAGGCATGCGGGGGGAAATATGATGAAGGTGAGCAGACAAGGGCCCAGTGTGCAGCGACCGCATGGTGACACTCTGACCTTCATCACAGACTCACAGGAACTCCTTTCATCATCATCTTTCACTCCAGCAGCTGGAGAGCCTGGGTGGACAAGGTCTCCTTGGTGAAAAGACTGTTCAGCCACACAGGAGTGATGAAGAATTTAAGAAGACACCATGATGATCGCCGCAGGAAGGTCCAGGGTGCACCCAGCACATCTGAACACGGAAACATCTGGAAAATCACCACGGCCCAACAATGACCCCGCTACCTCACACCTAGTGGCCACCTACCCTCATTCGGGTGGCAGGCAGGTCACTTTCATTAAAAAAGAGCCTGAGTGTCACATGGCGGGGGGGGTGTGTCTTTCATATTGTCCTCTCCCCCCCTTTACACAGTAATGTTGGCAGGAGGGAACACAGAGTCCATAAGGGTCCATCAGCAGAAATGAATGGATGGATCCTTACGGACTCAGTGTTCCTTACAGACACTGTGTTCCTGCTAATGGCTCCTTTAGTCGATTTTAAATCTGTGCCATTTAAAACATGAACAGTTTCCTCTGAAGAAGCTAAACAGGCGTATAAGCAGTTAAAAGGTGGATTGATGATGGATGGATGGATGGATAGAAGGATGATGGATGAATGGATGGAGGGATGTATAGAAGGATGGAGGGATGAATGGATGGAGGGATGGATAGAAGGATGGAGGGATGAATGGATGGAGGGATGGATAGAAGGATGGAGGGATGAATGGATGATGAATGTATGGATGGAGGGATGGTTTCACAGCTGGTCTATAACTGGGAGGTGTGATTGGATGGCTCCCTGCTGTAGGTTCAGTCCCCCATTGAGCTGGTTGCTGTGGTAACTGGTGCTTCCCATCAGCACCAAAGCATCACTCTAAAAACATCACTGAAGGAACGCAAGAGTATTTCAGGGCATCTTGAGGTCCATTGTTGCTAACGGTACGTTGCCCTTGTGAACTGTACTCCAGATTAAAAAACAGATCAAATCGTTCCACTGTGGTTAATATTTAACGATAAGTGGCCCTGGGCTCTGTGGTGCTGTTCGCCAGGAAGAAGCAGAATGAAACTGAATAATGAGCCCCACCTGTGCTGAAGTGGAGGCTTAGCGGCTTAGCATCCATCACCGCTAAGCAGCGCAGAGGGCTTCTGGAACACCAGCCTGACAGCGGCGTCACAAGCAAAGCATGCTGGGAAAGCCCAGGCAGGGAAATGACATCCCGAAGGCCCCGAACACCAGCCTGACAGTGGCGGTCAGCTGTGTGGCCCTACGCATCACAAGCAAAGCATGCTGGGAAAGCCCAGGCAGGGAACTGACATCCCGAAGGCCCCGAACACCAGCCTGACAGCAGCGGTCAGCTGTGCGGCCCTACGCATCACGAGCAAAGCATGCTGGGAAAGCCCAGGCAGGGGGCCCCTCATAGGGACCGGAAACAGAGGATGGCGGCCCTGAGGGCTCCTCTCAGGGAGCAGAAACAGGATGGCGGCCCTGAGGGCCCCTCACAGGGAGCGGAAACAGAGGATGGCGGCCCTGAGGGCCCCTCACAGGGAGCGGAAACAGAGGATGGCGGCCCTGAGGGCTCCTCACAGGGAGCGGAAACAGAGGATGGCAGCCCTGAGGGCCCCTCACAGGGAGCGGAAACAGAGGACAGTGGCCCTGATGGCTCCTCACAGGAAGCAGAAACAGAGGATGGCGGCAATGAGGGCTCCTCACAGGGAGCAGACACAGAGGATAGCGGCCCTGAGGGCCCCTCACAGGGAACAGAAACAAAGGATAGCGGCCCTGAGGGCCCCTCACAGGGAGCAGAAACAAAGGATAGCGGCCCTGAGGGCCCCTCACAGGGAGCAGAAACAAAGGATAGCGGCCCTGAGGGCTCCTCGTGGGGAATAGGTACAGAGGACAGCAGCCCTAAGGGTTCCTCACGAGAAGTTGACAGCAGCCTGCCCTCACCTGAAAAGCAACAGCAAAGCCAATATCTACACCCAGACAGCCCAGGGAAACCTCCACTTTAAAAAAACAAATATGCTTATATTCATTTGTCAAACGACAACAACAAATTCAAATAAAGCATTTCTCCTTTATTAATATTATAAGTGTGAATTTCACAAAGACCAGCGAAAGCTGGGGAGCTGAAATGGTGAAGAGCTGACGGCGGGCACCCCTGCGCCAAAAGGGAAAATGGTTTGATCCGTCACATGGTCGCGGATGAAGCGTTGAACCTCGCAGGGTGATGGATTGTGCCTGTGCCACTCGGCACAAGCTCATATAGGTCCCCTATTATTATGCGTTTCTTTATCTTATTTATTTGCCAACGACATTTCTGAAATGATTATTCAGCACAGACCATTTTTTTTGCTTCTGAGCTGGTTAGAAAGGTGCAATGGAAACTCCCTGCCAGGCCTGGTTGGGAAACCCTAAAGCAGGCTGGCCTTTGACGGGACGCTCTCGTGTCCCTCCTACAGTGTGCAGGCGGAGGGCAAATGTTACGGGCCAGCAGCCACTGGTTTCCAAGGGAGCCTCGGGTGAGGAGTCTGCAAAATCACACATACTTCATTTCTGCCCATGAAGGTAAACACGGCTATTTTAGAGGAATAATGATTTCCCTTTGGGGATATTAGGCATGAACCTGCAATCAAGCAAGTAGATCTAAAAAAAAAAAGACATAGCAATAAATAAATATGTAATAACATTACTGATATCTTGTCCTAGAAATGAAGGATGTAAATTTCTCCAGGGATTAAAATGGCTGACTTCACAGGGACCTCACGGGATTCGCCGGAATATGAAGCCAAACATAATTAATTTGCCAGAACCGTTTTGAATAATTAATTACAATCTGAGAGATGGGAGGAGAGGACTGAGAGTAAGGACAGCTCTGTGAGGGGTGGGGGGGAGGGCGTTGGGGGGGGGGGGGGGGTGAGGTTATCGGGGGATTGAGGGCATCAGACGGGGGGGACTGGGGAAGAGTAGCGTCTGCACACCGTACCAACCCAGAGAAAAATAACAGGGAAACTCGAAAACAAGATTCTTCTTCTTTCAATTGCGACAATTCAGAGCTGCTGTCCTTAAGAGAGACCACCCCCCCCCCCGGTTTCATGAGCTGAAGTGAAGCTTCGCAGAAAGTTTTCAGGAATCGATACCGCAGATAGACTCCGGTCAGTGTTTTTGGCTATAAGGCTGTGCAGATCCACTTTATCCACACTGCTGACATGGAGGTGAGACAATATGCTAGATGTTTAGCAATATTTTAAAGAAAACGATCCACGGAGGGTTAGTCATTCGTTTGAATGCTCCTGTGACGGTTGCTGCCTGACCATCCCTGTCGAGCCTTCAGTGCTCACGGAGGCGAGCACGGCCTTTGTGGGAGTAATATCCCTGATCGCCACTACGGGGGGGGAGCGGGCCACCTTCTTCAGGTGAAGGAAAGTGTGTGAAAATGGGCTAAAATGTTGATCTTGGACATTCATATAAAGAGAGAGCTGGGATTTCAGTCACACTTTTAAGTGGGGTCTCTCGTGGGGGGTCTCTTTCCGGGCGATCGAACCACAGCTCAGCTGGATTATCCCTGCAAGACAAGACAATGATCTGACGCCCAGTCAGGAGGATGCATGTGGGGAGAGTCGGCTGCCCCCACCCACTCTGAGACTCCACATTGCACCCACCCCTCCCCTGTGGTGGCACCCCCCCCCCCCACAAGATGGAGCCATGCCTCTCCTGCCTCTAGAGCCCAGCAGCAATGCTGGCAGTTGTAACTGTGAAAGAAAATGGACGAAACAGTGAAATGAGGGAATAAAGCGTTCGGGGTGGGGGGGCACCAGCGTGCTCTGCTGCTCTCCTGGCGCTTCGAGCGCTCTGATAACCCGGGCCGGCTCCTGGAGTAATCAGTGCTTTCCTTTTAATATCGAGCCACTTCATTTGGGCTGCTGCTCAGCACTGCATGCAAATGAGCCGTTCTGACCGTGTTTATCGCAGTTAACAAGCTTGCGGAAAAACACCGCCATCAGCAGTTTGGACCCATATCTGCTATTTAAAAATAACACGGGTCAACAAGAAAATGCAGTGAAGCAGGTCGCCGGCGTGTAGGAAAGAGGAGGTACCCAACCCACAAGGGACAGGACTGCCCAGGGCTGTCAGTCACCAGTGGGAAAACAGCAGAGTAACCAATGAGAACGGAGTATTCCTGAGGCTGTGATTGGCAGCTCACTATGATCCCTCCCATGCTGGGATCTGATGGCTTTTTAGGATTGAGGTTGGGATGGGTAAGGTTAGGGGTTAGGGTTGGCTCTCACTTCAAATAGTTGTTTTTTTGTCTCTAGTACAAACCTCTTAATAACCCTAGTCTTTTCCCTGTAAAACGTTGGTTTTGAATTTATTTGAAGCAAATGCGGCTTTGCTTTTCCGACGTGATCGGTCCCTTTAAAGAGCCACAAATACGGTTCTGCTAATTGCACAATTACTGAAAGAAGTTTAAATAAAACCAGCAAACATGGACCTCTGGGGAAGAAAGCTCAGGAAACAATGACCAGATTTAATTAGCTACACAAATAAAGAAAAGTGAATTTAAGGGTCTTAAGCATTAATTTCTGAACACATCATGATTCATCTGTGTCCCCTCTGTATGGGAATTTTTACGTTCCGTTTTATGATCCTTCACCCTGTTGGTGTCATTTAAGTTCCTGCGCCCTGAAGCGTCAGGTGAGCAATCCGACCAATCAGCTGGCCCTGCCATTAGAGGCGTGCTTCTGCAGTGTGCATTTTGTGAGATCACTGCAGACTGAAATGTCTCCCCTGCATTCAGATCAATCCCACCACTTCAGGTGTGGAGGGAGAAAAACAGGACGACCGCATGCAGGGCCAGCTCGCCTCAAGCTGAGCATCTTTGACGCACGGTGGTCTACGTTTATCAGCCACCTGCTGCTTTACATCTAAATCCCTCCGTGATCAGCTTTGCCATGACCAGGCTGTTATTCCGACAGAATACTGTTTGGCTTTAAAAGTGCCATTGCGATACCAAGAAACTGCAGATCAGGCCACCTGCTCCTGTGAACACAGACATGTGACTCTAAATGTCACACCCATCACTGTCACACCCGTCACTTTCACTCCTGTCAATGTCACACCTCTCACTGTCACACCCATCACTATCACTCCTGTCACTGTCACACCCATCACTGTCACACCTGTCACTGTCACACCCATCACTGTCACACCGATCACTGTCACACCCGTCACTTTCACTCCTGTCAATGTCACACCTCTCACTGTCACACCCATCACTATCACTCCTGTCACTGTCACACCCATCACTGTCACACCTGTCACTGTCACACCCATCACTGTCACACCGATCACTGTCACACCGATCACTGTCACACCCGTCACTTTCACTCCTGTCAATGTCACACCTCTCACTGTCACACCCATCACTATCACTCCTGTCACTGTCACACCCATCACTGTCACACCTGTCACTGTCACACCCATCACTGTCACACCGATCACTGTCACACCGATCACTGTCACACCCGTCACTTTCACTCCTGTCAATGTCACACCTCTCACTGTCACACCCATCACTATCACTCCTGTCACTGTCACACCCATCACTGTCACACCTGTCACTGTCACACCCATCACTGTCACACCGATCACTGTCACACCGATCACTGTCACACCCGTCACTTTCACTCCTGTCAATGTCACACCTCTCACTGTCACACCCATCACTATCACTCCTGTCACTGTCACACCCATCACTGTCACACCTGTCACTGTCACACCCATCACTGTCACACCGATCACTGTCACACCGATCACTGTCACACCCATCACTATCACTCCTGTCAATGTCACACCTCTCACTGTCACACCCATCACTATCACTCCTGTCACTGTCACACCTATCACTGTCACACCCGTCACTTTCACTCCTGTCAATGTCACACCCATCACTGTCACACCTGTCACTGTCACACCCATCACTGTCACTCCTGTCACTGTCACACCCATCACTGTCACACCTGTCACTGTCACACCCATCACTGTCACTCCTGTCACTGTCACTCCTGTCACTGTCATACCCGCCACTGTCACACCCATCACTGTCACTCCTGTCACTGTCACACCCATCACTGTCACTCCTGTCACTGTCATACCCGTCACTATCACACTTGTAATTGTAACACCTGGCATGGTCACTCCTGTCACTGTCACACATGTTACGGTTACTCCTGTCCAGCCACACCTGTACTGTCACACGTCCTGCTATTTGAAAATAAAATCATAATTTCTGTTAAATTAGTTTAAATCTCATTAATATTTTGATATATTTATATGTTATATTATATATTTTCTTTTTTATAATATTTGGTACAAAAGCACACACATACAGCTCCCTGAGCCCTGCTAGGGGTGATACCAGCAAGACACAGAGTTGAAGTACACGCACACACACACACACACACACACACACACACACACACACAAGTTGGTCTTCCTATCTAAATGGGGACCGTCCATTCATTTCTATGGGAAAAATCCTAATCCCAGTCACGACACCCCCTACCCATCCCTAACCTTAACCATAAGTAACCAACCAAAATACAAGACTTCTGGAACTTTTACTTTTTTGATCGCATTCACAGATTTTTATAAAATTGAGGTTATCCAAATGGGGACCTGAAGAAGTGTCCCCAAAAGTAAGGAAGTTTCAGGTTTTACCGCACTTTGGGGACATTTTGAAAACATTTTTTAAATGTTCCCCACAAGGTAAAAAGTTACAGGTTTTTATCACATTGTGGGGAAATCTGATGGCCATAATGTAATTACAAAAGTCCACATGCCTGCAGTTTAAAGGTCTCTTCACACCCGGGGCTCCGTGGAGCTGCAGGCCACCAGACGCAGACCTGACAGCCCGAGTCAGAGACCATCCCACGATAACCTTTCAGAGACAACGTCGGGCCCCTGTGGTGTGGCACGCAGGATGGCCCCAGAAGCTGGTCTGCCCAGTGTGCAGCAAGCAGCTCAGGTCTGGAGCCGTCAGCCTTGCAGTGGCATGACAGCGGACAGACAAGGCCGGGTGGGATGGAGTGCGGGGCGTCTTTGGCCAGGGGATGGGTCACCAGCGGCCTGTGTGGATCTGCAGTGTCTTCACTTTGTTAGGGGGACCTTGCTGAGTCCCTGATGATGCATATGACAGCTCCGTGTGATTGGTTGGGGTGCGTGTTTATGGGGTTTGGCAGAGGGGAGTGACACTCCATCACACCAGGAAGTTTGACTCTGGGCTTTTCTTCCTGTTACTCTGGCCTACAGACTCTGGGCTTTTTTTTCTATGACTCTGGGCTTTTCTTCTTGTGATTCTGACCCACAGACTCTGGGCTTTTCTTTCTGTGACTCTGACCCAGAGACTGGGCTTTTTTTCCTGTGACTCTGACTCACAGACTCTGGGCTTCTCTTTCTGTGACTCTGACCTACAGACTCTGGGTTTTTCTTCATGTGACTCTGACCTACAGACTCTGAGCTTTTCTTTCTGTGACTCTGACCCACAAACTCTGGGCTTTTCTTTCTGTGACTCTGACCCACAGACTCTGGCCTTCTCTTTCTGTGACTCTGACCCACAGACTCTGGGCTTCTCTTTCTGTGACTCTGACCCACAGACTCTGGACTTCTCTTTCTGTGACTCTGACCCACAGACTCTGGGTTTTTCTTTCTGTGACTCTGACCCACAGATTTTGGGCTTCTCTTTCTGTGACTCTGACCCACAGACTCTGGGTTTTTCTTTCTGTGACTCTGACCCACAGATTTTGGGCTTCTCTTTCTGTGACTCTGACCCACAGACTCTGGGTTTTTCTTTCTGTGACTCTGACCCACAGACTCTGGGCTTCTCTTTCTGTGACTCTGACCCACAGACTCTGGGCTTTTCTTTCTGTGACTCTGACCCACAGACTCTGGGCTTTTCTTTCTGTGACTCTGACCCACAGACTCTGGGTTTTTCTTTCTGTGACTCTGACCCACAGACTCTGGGTTTTTCTTTCTGTGACTCTGACCCACAGACTCTGGGCTTCTCTTTCTGTGACTCTGACCTATAGGCCTTGGCTGAGAGGTCTTCATCTGCCTCTGCCTATTTGTGGGTTTGTTTCCATTTAGCTTTGCTGACTATGGCTGCAATTCCTGCTTTGATGAGGCAGGGCTGTGCGGAAACGCTTGGGGGGTGGGGGGGTGGTATGGAGGTTAGTCACTTTGTTCGTTCCTCTTTGGGGGGGGCTCGCCTGAATTGGGGTTCTTCAGCGTAAAGGGACAGGCAACCCAGCCCCGTGTGACAAACTGAGGTCAGTCTGGTGGCTCAGAGCTTTGGCAGGGCCCCTTTGGGAAGGACAGGGTCACCTGTAACTCTATTGTATGCACTCCGCCCTCAATGCCAGACCATCATTTGGGAGCCCAACACCAGCCTTAATGATACCTGACAACATTGGTGACATGAGCAGGGACATCAGTGGCAGAGGGCAGCCCTGCTCTTTGCTGCCATCTAGTGACACTGATACAAGTATATGCCATGAAACAGAAGGTTTAATTGGGCTTGTTGTTGTGTGTGTTCTGAGTGCACGTTGCATTAACAGGTTTTCACATAATTTCTACAACGAATAAAACAACTGCTGGTAGTTATGCCTTGGTGTATAAGGCTCAGATCATATGGAATATTCTGGAACCAAATGTGAGTAAGACCCCTTCAAACTGAACCTTTAACCGTAGGCAGAATGTCCGGCTTTTCCAGGGAAGTGTGCAGGATCTACCGGCCAGACTTCCCTTTATATGCCATCTTGCTCCCATATGTACAACAAGCTGCAGTTTGTCTTTTGGCTCCTCCCATTTCTCTGAGCCAGTGAATTGTTTTAATATCCTTGTAATTAAAAATATGCATATTAAGCACTTTGCTGTGTCGAGGGAGCCACTTTAGAAGAAGTAATCTGAAAGTGAAGTCTGCTAAATGCGCATAAATGAAAAGGGTAGCTAGAGAGCCCCAAGTGGAACCCACTGACAGCAAGTGATTCTCACTAACTGCCACTGATGCCTACTGACGTCCACCACCACCCACTGACATCAACTGACACCCACTAACTGTTACAGCAGGAAAGGGGAATCCACGTAGCGGCTCTGCAGACAAAGGGGTTTATTGAAAAGTGACACACAAATGGGTAACTGGAAAACAAAGGGATCATGGGGGGTAAGAACAAGTGAGAACAAGAAATAATCTATTTCTAACCACAAAGTAAACTAACACTAAGAAAATACATGCAATTCAGATATGTGTGCTCCGAGCAAGGAGCAGAACACAGTGACAATGGATCTACCACAAGGAACAAGGATGACTGAGGAAGCAGGGCAAGGAAGGTACATATATACACATATAATGAGGGTAACAAGGAACAGGTGTGGGCTGTTACAAACAAGAGACTAGGGGCAACAAGGAGCAGGTGACAGAGAACCCGACCAACTGAAGGGGGCCGGACAGGAACAGGACATGTCCTGCTAGTGTTTCTGTATGACCTTAAAGTTTGGAGGAGAGCGTGTGAGCCGTGCCGCCCTGGCAGACACTGCCTGCTGCTTCACCAAGGGACCCAGGCTTACCGTCGTTCGATAATGAGCTTTCCTGTGGCGTGTGTGTCTCGAAGTTCAGGCTGGGGTCGCCCCCCCCCTCCACTCCCTCCAAGCCCCGAGACAATGCTGCAATATCCTCCTGTACTTTTGAACTTTTTCCTCTCCTGTGGTTGAATGAGAGAATTGATGACTGGCTACTGAAGGCTAACTCCCGAAGGGAAAGGAGCGAGACGTGTGTGACAGACCTCAGGCACTTCATTCTCTTTTCTGGGCCCTAAACATTTGACTTTGAGCTCAGTCAAAGGAGCCTCTCAGACGTATTAAAAATTGAGATCATTCTTTTACGTAAAGGTCTGATATGTGGCACTGGTGCTAACCTCACTATTCTAGCATAACGATCATGACCAGCTGGCTTTCATATCTGGTTTAGTAACAAAGACTGGGGATCTATGTTTTATTATTTTTGAGAAAAGAGGACTTTATCCATCCGAATCCCCTTTTACGGGGATGTGTATTGGCCTGTCTGCAGCCATTTGTATGGATCTGGACAGAGGTGTCCTTTGGCGACTGTCTCGAACTACATTATGACATCACAGTGCCATCTGAAGGCAAAACTGGGACAGGGACCCGATTCTAGGTTTGAGGGATCAGAAGACAAAAAAGTAGTGAAGTTTGATCACAAACAAAGGAATCCGAAGATGTCCTCCTTAGTCTGTGTGAGAAGCTCACTGGTGGTGCTCAGTCTTTGCAAAATCCCGCATTTGCTGCCCTGCTCCTGCCCTCCCTATTCCGGCGCCTCCACAGCCACATCGTAAGCTCTCTCTCCCTATATTTCTCTGCCTTTTACCCAGGCAAATGTTTCTCTATTTTCCATCTCCGGTGGGGTTGGTCTTCAAAGCAAGCTAGTGGTGGGAGATGAAAAAGAGTTTTCTGTAGTTGACAGCTAGGAGGACAGAGCTCACCTGCTCACAGTGGTACCATGGCCTACAGCAGGACTGTAGGAGGTAGCAAAGAGGCCCTGGGATGACAGACAGCACTGGGATGCCAAGGATCAGCTGATACATCCACGGTAATAAGATCTGGGACTTGGGACTTCACATAGAGATAACTGCACTGGCTCAGGTACGAAGCACTGGGATAGCAGGGCTATGCAGACAATTCCCTCTCAGCAAAGCCAGCTAAGCAGCCAGCTTGACAGCTTATTCCGGATTTAAAGGCTACGTTCTAAAACTCCAAGTGTGGCCCTGACACCGTTATGCAAATTTACCATCGCGCTCCTCGTTCTGCTGTTGTTCACAACTCGATCTCTTAGTGCGTCCCCACTGTTTGAGCTGAGCTATCTTCATCAAACAAAGGCTTCAGAAGGAGGACTTGCTCTAACAAGCCCCTTTCTCTGTAGATATCTTGCAGAGCGCATGAAGCAGCCTGTCACCTCCGCCCTAATTGCAGGTATTAATTTGTGGCGTTGCTCTTGCGTGGCCTGCTTTTCTTTATCGGCCTTTGCTGATGTGCATTCCCGCTTCCCACGGGGCTGTGCCAGCACGTAGTCAGGCTCCTGCCACGTGAAAGAGCTTCACGTGGGAGAGCATCAAGCTGGGCAGAAAACAGAGACTCATCACTCCTCACAACCCGTGCATATATTCATTTCCCTGCTTAGTGAGGTTCTCTGAATGATACCTCACATTAACGCACGTTAATGCGTACAGTGACCTGAGGCTGGGATTGCAGAGCGAGGAGCGGCTCTAATTGCAGCGACTATCAGACCCGCCGTGGCGTCTTTGTGACTCCGTCTCTATTGAGATGCTCCCCCTTCCCCAAGATGGGTGCGTTTCAATTACAGCAGGTCTGCGTTCGCCTCTTTCTCGGCTGAGGAGCCCATTTTGCCAGACCTCCTCAAGGGCTTCACAAACGCGCCAGAGGCTCCGAACGTGAATCCGATTCAATCGCATGATTCTTTTGTAGTCGTGCTTCAGCGTAAAAATGTGCTGGACCATTTTGTCTTCGGAGACTGACTGATGACTGGGTTCCCTTTCCCGGGGGGGGGGGGGGGTGTATTTTAGCAAAATACCCAGCCTGGATTTGCATCATTAAATGTCCAGGTGCACAAAGAGTGGATGAATCCATTAGTTAAACAAGTAATGAACTGATTCAAATTAGCACCTTGTAACATACATGTGACTGAGAGGCATGCGTGATACTGACACTGTCTAATGAGATAATTATGGTGACTGAAAGCAGCAGTAGAATTGGTTTGGGTTTGGAAATAAAACCAAGCACTCTATTTATGAAATGCCTAGCTATGCCCCCCCCCTTTGTGTGCAGCTCTGCTTCCACTCACAGCTGGACCTCTCTACCTGGGTTTCCAGACCTTTCCAGAACCCTCCATAAGCTGAAGTCCGGCGCCAGGTGGCCGTCTCCTGCCCAGATATCCAGGATGCCGCTGGAAATTCACATCTTTTTTTTGTCTAAGCTAACACTCTCTTTGAAAGACCTTAAAAGCCGTAATATGATGTCTTCATATGAACTTGAGCAGCGGATGAAATGCCGGCACAGACAAATGGCCCGACTTCTCTCCCCCTGGCTCCAGTAAGGAGAGGCACTTGATATGACAAGCTTGTCTTCCTGCAGTCCGGCCGATCTCACGGTCGGCGTGAAGGCCACATACTTGACGGTGGCCTCGCTGCCATTTACTGTGGTCGGGTTTCCTCACTCTTAATGAGATCCGGGACGCGGCAGAACCGAGGGGCGCTGAGCCCCGGGAAGGGGGGCAGGGCCCGCTGGGATGGTCAGACCCAAATCCCAGACCCATTAGTGCCTCTCATAGGGTAATGACCTTTAATTGCTGTCAAGGTCAATCAGGCTGTACCAGAGCAGCAGGAGATCAGGAAGCTTGGGTGATATGGGCCAGGTTGACCTTTCCATCTCGGACCCCCCAAGCCCCGCTGATGGACTGTGGTTATGAAATACGAGCCATATCTCGCCGCTGGCGCCCACCAGCTCAGCATTCGGGTCATGTGCGGCGCCATGATGCATGCAGCTCACAGGACCCACAGAGGAACACCTTGCTCAACCTGAAAACACAAATGTCAATTGGTTTGGGACACCAGGGCTCATACACATCACACCCCTGCTTAGAGGGCCAGCGTCTGGGCTTGGGAGGCGGACCCAGAGCCAGGCCCTGCTCACATCCAGGACCAGACCCATCCAGTCCATTTCGCAGAACCAGGCTGATGTAAATAATGCTTTTTGTTCTTTGAACTTCACTCAGGTTTATAAGATGTATTCAAGATCTGTCTGTATCAATTTTTACTGATCCCCATTTTTCAGTACGCGATGCTATTCGTTTACGCAGAAGACAGAGTGGGCCCACTTTTTCGGGAGTCAGCAGGTAGATGGGACACAAGAACCACTGTGCTGTGCAAGAAAGGATAAGCAAAAAAGAAAGCAAGATAACTGCATGTGATACGGTTTCTATCCATCCATCCATCCATTTTCCAAACCGCTTATCCTATTGGGTCGCGGGGGGTCCGGAGCCTATCCCGGAATCAATGGGCACGAGGCAGGGAACAACCCAAGATGGGGGGCCAGCCCATCGCAAGGCACACTCACACACCATTCACTCACACATGCACACCTACAGGCAATTCAGCAACTCCAATTAGCCTCAGCATGTTTTTGGACCGTGGGGGGAAACCGGAGTACCCGGAGGAAACCCCACGACGACACGGGGAGAACATGCAAACTCCGCACACATGTGACCCAGGCGGAGACTCGAACCCGGGTCCCAGAGGTGTGAGGCGACAGTGCTAACCACTGCACCACCATGCCGCCGATACGGTTTCTAATTCAACAAAATGGAGTAAAATGAAAACTTCCGATTACGCAGCTCCATGTGTGTACATGTAAATCCTACATGCTGACAGATTCTCCGTGTGATGTGTCCATGTGAATCCTACATGCTGACAGCTCCTCCGTGTGATGTGTACATGTAAATCCTACATGCTGACAGCTCCTCCGTGTGATGTGTCCATGTAAATCCTACATGCTGACAGCTTCTCCGTGTGATGTGTCCATGTGAATCCTACAGGCTGACAGCTCCGTTTGATGTGTCCATGTGAATCCTACAGGCTGACAGATTCTCTGTGTGATGTGTCCATGTGAATCCTACAGGCTGACAGATTCTCTGTGTGATGTGTCCATGTGAATCCTACAGACTGACAGCTTCTCCGTGTGATGTGTCCATGTGAATCCTACAGGTTGACAGATTCTCTGTGTGATGTGTCCATGTGAATCCTACAGGCTGACAGCTCCTCCGTGTGATGTGTCCATGTGAATCCTACAGGCTGACAGCTCCTCCGTGTGATGTGTCCATGTGAATCCTACAGGCTGACAGATTCTCTGTGTGATGTGTCCATGTGAATCCTACAGGCTGACAGCTCCTCCGTTTGATGTGTCCATGTGAATCCTACAGGTTGACAGATTCTCTGTGTGATGTGTCCATGTGAATCCTACAGGCTGACAGCTCCTCCGTGTGATGTGTCCATGTGAATCCTACAGGCTGACAGCTCCTCCGTGTGATGTGTCCATGTGAATCCTACAGGTTGACAGCTCCTCCGTGTGATGTGTCCATGTGAATCCTACAGGCTGACAGCTCCTCCGTGTGATGTGTCCATGTGAATCCTACAGGCTGACAGCTTCTCCGTGTGATGTGTCCATGTGAATCCTACAGGCTGACAGCTCCTCCGTGTGATGTGTCCATGTGAATCCTACAGGCTGACAGCTTCTCCGTGTGATGTGTCCATGTGAATCCTACAGGCTGACAGCTTCTCTGTGTGATATGTACATGTGAATCCTACAGGCTGACAGCTCCTCTGTGTGATATGTCTCAGCCTTGCTAGTCCCCTAGCTGTGATCGACAGAGATTTTCCATATGAGGTTCTATCTATTTTCTATGCTGTTTTACCTTTAAAGATATTTCTGAAGTATTTCCTCTATCTGCCTTCTCTGACACTTTCAGTTTTTTTATCTATACTAGTAGATTTTATAGGGGCGGCATGGTGGTGCAGTGGTTAGCACTGTTGCCTCACACCTCTGGGACCCGGGTTCGAGTCTCCGCCTGGGTTACATGTGTGTGGAGTTTGCATGTTCTCCCCATGTCATCGTGGGGTTTCCTCCGGGTACTCCGGTTTTCCCCCACAGTCCAAAAACATGCTGAGGCTAATTGGAGTTACTAAATTACCTATAGGAGTGCATGTGTGAGTGAATGGTGTGTGAGTGTGCCCTGCGATGGGTTGGCCCCCCATCCTGGGTTGTTCCCTGCCTCATGCCCATTGCTTCCGGGATAGGCTCTGGACCCCCCGCGACCCAGTAGGATAAGTGGTTTTGGAAAATGGATGGATTCCCTCCCCCATTTTAAAAGCCCACACGATTCGAGGGAAAAGGCAGCCGTACATGTAGTTGCAGATTCTACATATTCGAAGCGAAATTTGCAACCTGCCACTGACGGTCTCAAAGAAAACGTATAACATTACAACTGCCAGTTCTCTTCGGCCAGAAGAGGATCCTGCTGCTGTTAATTATATTATTTTGTGTGCTTATATATGGATTTTGCCTTATTTCTAATCTATTACTTCAGTAATGTAATTTGTACTTCTGTGATTAAAGGTATACTATATGGGCCATTCTTCTGTGGGAATTCTCCCCCCATTCTTCCAGAAGAGCACTTGTAAGGTCAGGCACTGATGTTAGACCTGAAGGCTTGGGTCGCAGTCTCTGTTATAGCTCATTCCAAAGGTGTTCAGTGGGATTGAGGTCAGGACTCTGTGCAGGCCAATCAAGTTCTTCCACACCAAATTCACCCATGCGTGTCTTTATGGACCTTGATTTCTGCACTAGGGTAAGGTCATGCACGAACAGAAAAGGGCCTTCCCCAACTGTTCCTACAAAACTGGAAGCATAGAATTGTCCAAAATGTCTTGGTATGCTGAAGCGTTAAGAGTTCCCTTCACTGGAACTAAGGGGCAAAGTCCAACCCCTGAAAAACAACCCCATACCGTTATCCCTCTTCCACAAACATTACTCTTGGCAGAATGCAGTCAGGCAGGTAATGTTCTCATGGAATCTGCCAAACACAGACTCATCCATCAGACTGCCAGACAGAGAAGCATGATTCGTCACTCCACAGAACATTTCCACTGCTTTAGAGTCCAGTGGCAGTGTGCTTCACACCAGTCTTCTCGAACCAGTTCTCAGGGACCCCCCCCCCCCCCCCCCCCAAAGTGCTCCACATTTTTGTTCCCACTAAATTCCCTAAGAATTGAGAGGGAGCGAAATCGTGGACTGCCTGGGGGTCGCTGAGGACTGCTTTGAGAAACACTGCTTTGCACTTCTCCATCCGACGCCTGTCACTGCGCTTGGTGATGTGAGGCTGGCTGCTCTGCCATGGAAGCCCGTTCCATGAAGCTCCCGGCGCTCAGGTTAATGCCAGAGGCATGAGTTCTCCTTGTTCCTAAATGCCTCCGCTTTGCATTAATGCCATTTACAGTTGAATATCTAGCAATGAAGAAATTTCACAGGCTGACTTGGCATCCTATGACAGTACTGCACTGGAATTCACTGAGCTCTTCAGAACGACCCATTCTTTCACAAACGTTTGTAAACCTACATGGTCAGGTGCTTGATTGTATACCTGTGGCAATGGGCCTGAATGAAACACCTGAATTCAGTCATTAAGAGGGATTTCCCAATGCTTTTGTCCATATAGTGTACCTTCCGAAAAAAGGGAACTGGAATGGTGAGGTATGCCTTGTATGAAGCTAAGGCAGTGATGAGGCACTGATCAGTTGCTGTCAGCAGAGGGCGACATTGCCCACATAAAGCTGATGTTCCTTCTCTCTGTTGTCGGGGGTCTAATCAGTTAGCCTGTCGCTCCCAGCTCCATGACCCCGCGCAGCGTTAGGAGTCTTGGGCCTTCTGACCGGCTGGCCGTTCGTCACTGGCTAAATGTCAGCTAGCGGAAGAAGAGAGCATAAATTAGAGCTGATATTTGCAGAAGGGTCTCGCAAACACAGGGAGTCGGAAGTTCAAAGCAGGCTGCTGAGTGTTTGGCTCCGGCTAGCTCGCTCCCACCCGTCTGCACCGTTGGCGCAACTGAAGCTCCTCAAGGAAACACCTCCAGGGTCTGTTTGTGTTTGCCCAGTGCTACAGCGGCTATGTGCCGCACATCACACTCCGCTGAGGCTGGCCTATCAGGAAGGACTCCTCGCTCAGGCTGGCCTATCAGGAAGGACTCCTCGCTCAGGCTGGCCTATCAGGAAGGATACCTCACTCAGGCTCGCATGTATGTAGACAGGCACACGGAGACATGTGAGAAGACGCTAAACACACACTCCAAACACACACGCCTTCACCCTAGTCCCCCAGCATGCAGAGTAACAAATGGTTCACCTCTGCAGGACGGCATCACTCTGGCAGGTACCAAACGGAGGGATTCAGATCCAAACACCTAACGCCAGTCCTGAGCCGCCTGCCCAGCTGTGCCGGTGCTGAAGGGGGCGCCGTTTTGCATACTGTGGGTCATTTGTGTAAATCGCAGATGGCTGCCTCCCGCCTGCTCCTCTCAAAGGAGGCTGATACCACTCCCTCTATTTGCATGGGGTTGGTTAAATAACACTGTCCAAGAGACACTGGGGGTGGGGTACGGGGGCACAGTTCTGTCCTTCTCACGTTCAGTTGGATCTTTCCCCTCAAATGGCCCCCTCCTTGAAGCTGGGGGCATGTACCCCCCTCCCCCAGTCTAAATGGCATGTGAACAGGCACTCCTCCTTGACTCATTCCCTAACACTAAGGCTACGTTCACACTGCCAGTCACATCGTTCAATTCCGATTTTTTGTTCAGATCGGATTTGTCTGTCTTCAAGGTTCACATTCCTAACTACAAGTGACCTGTATCTGTCTACAATGTGAACGCATCGGTCCTCAGAAACGACACGCATGCGCACATTCATACATTTTTACACAGGTCAACTGCGTCACCAACATAAAAAAACGTCATATCTGTGGGGCGACTCATGGCATTAAAAATGGAGGCGTTAGTAGCTCACGCATGTATCGCACGACAAACAGTGAATCAGCTGTACATGAGCAGGTCGAAAAGGAGAAAAAAAGTCGTCTAGCTTTTTCTGTTTTCGCAGTTATTGCTGGAACTGCTGCACCAAGAGATGTGTGGGTACGAGCCTGCCGGCGCAGGCTGATGATGTCAGTGCATGCGTATAAGCAAAAAGCCACATGAATTCCGATCACATTTAGGTTGCATGGCCAAGAATCGGATACGTATCCGATTTAGTACCACATATAAAAGTGACACAAATCCAATTTGAAAAGATCAGATTTGTGTCCACACAGCCCTGAAAAGATCAGATCCGTGTCATATTAAAGCAAAAAATCCAATTTGAATCACTTCAGCATGGCAGTGTGAACATAGCCTAAGCTCTGCATCAGGTTAATCTGCTCGGGTTCGAGGTGCAAAGCCAGATGAGGATGCATGTCGCTGAAGAGGCGGGGCCTGACCTCTGCATGCGTCACCCAGGTCCAGCAGGACGTCTTTGAGAGCGGGATCCCACTTCCTAAATGTAACCATTCATTTCATGCACCAAACCAAGAAGTAATCATGAAAAGGTGTTACGTCTCCCTGCATGGGGTCTGCGCTCCAGCACGAACCCCATAAAGACCCCAAGGAGAGTCAAGTTTACTCATTCAGGACAGCCCTGTAGTATGGTATCATGCTGGGGATAAAAGCCACAGACGCAGTCTCTGCTGTTATTAATGCTGTAATATGGACAGCGTGGGCAATGTCAGTGAACCTCCAGCAGGGCGGCAACAATGAGCCAAAGGGAATAATGAGTCAAACAATGGTGCTCCAGGGCAGAATGACATAATCGAGCAGCACAGAGCTGTGAACTGCGACATTGTTTTGGATCAAGGTGCCAAAAGCAGAAATCAGCATAAAGGTATGATGTAATGCGCGGTCAGGTGTCATTCCTGAGCGGCTCTGGACGGGCAAATGACAGCCTGCGGCACGGCACTGGCACGCTCCAGCTTCTCATCAGCACCAACCGACGAGGCTGCAGGAAGCCAGCGGCTGGTGAGTAACTGAAGACGGCCGATCTAGGGGTTATCAGAGACGTCGTCAATCAGCGGCTGCCATTACGTGACTCACTGAATGTTTCGTCTTTCCAAAAACTGTTATGAAACTTTTAAAAACACGGTCTAGCACAACCAATACCGTGTAACACGCCAGCCCAGGGTGTGGGGGGGGGGGGGCAGGCCATTGGGAAATAAAAACAGCATTGCTTGACTTGCCCCTTCGATGCCCTCACCTTGTCTTAGATGCTGCCAAGCGTTTCTTGAAGACCTTCCAGAACCTTCTGACCTGTTACCCCTTGTGATGATCATACCCTTCTGAGTGAAGGGGTTATACATGTGGATGTGTGATGGGGAGGAGATGTTTTGGCTTAGGGCTTTGCCAGAGGGAGGGGGCCTTAGGTGATGCTGTAAGCCAAGAGCATGGGTGGAGGCCCAGGTGGGGGCCCTGTAGGCCCAGTGCTCATATGAGGGCCCGGGTGGAGGCCCAGGTGGGGGCCCTGTAGGCCCAGTGCTCGTATGAGGGCCCAGGTGGGGGCCCAGGTGGGGGCCCTGTAGGCCCAGTGCTCGTATGAGGGCCCAGGTGGGGGCCCTGTAGGCCCAGTGCTTGTATGAGGGCCCAGGTGGGGGCCCTGTAGGCCCAGTGCTCGTATGAAGGCCCGGGTGGGGGCCCAGGTGGGGGCCCTGTAGGCCCAGTGCTCGTATGAGGGCCCGGGTGGGGGCCCAGGTGGGGGCCCTGTAGGCCCAGTGCTCATATGAGGGCCCGGGTGGGGGCCCAGGTGGGGGCCCTGAAGGCCCAGTGCTTGTATGAGGGCCCGGGTGGGGGCCCAGGTGGGGGCCCTGTAGGCCCAGTGCTTGTATGAGGGTCCGAGAGGGGGCCCGGGTGGGGGCCCTGTAGGCCCAGTGCCTGTCCACACACAGAGACGGTGCCATTAGCACATGTCTGTAGCTTGGCAGGACATAATGCTGTTTCTCATTCCCACTTTTGTGTTAAATGAAAGCTGAAGAAGGCGTGTCCTGCTGAAAACTCTCCAAGAACAGTGAAGTCATGACAGCGTGCTCTGAGTGCCCCACCCTCATCAGTAAGTCTCCCCACCGGGAATGCTGGGATAACGGGTCACCACAGCGTACGGTAAATAGGGTTTACAGTGTAGTTTAATATCCAGCTGTCACCATACAGTGTGGCTGTCCATCATACATGAGGTCAAGGCCATCCATGATGGCACTGGACAGATAACAGTGCTCTACTCACAGGGTGATGTCATCACACATATAATGATTTGTGCTACGGCTGATTTATTGGTGATTTTACTGCTTTTTTACGGTGATTTTAGTTGTTAAATGTGAGCACTGTGGTATATCGGCACTGTGGTATATCAGGCAGGAAAAGACTCAAAAGCAGCAGAAACATCAGGCCGAAAATCACAGGACGTAAGCATGAGACCCAAATCCCCAAGCTATAGACCCTTACACAGAGGGGCCAGCTGTAACACCCCCTAGTGGCTGTTCAGTGAAGGAGCACTCTGTTCCTTGTCTGGATGCCGCGTTTCATTTAGCCGCCCATCACGGCCCTCTGTCCTCTCACCGCTTTCCACAGGTCTTCCCTGCTTCTAGAGTCCCTCGTGGACAGCCAGACGTCAGCGCTGAGGATAGGCCGCGTGACGCAGGTGTGAAGCCTCTGGCAGCCTTTATCATGCAGCCACCTGCGCCCCTGCATGCAGACATGCTCTGTCCAGAAAACACAGTGAAGATGAAGCCTCAGAATAAGCGCCTGGCACTGGCACCTACATACCAACTGAACCTCTCCTTACACTCCAACCTCTTCTCAGAGTGAATTATTCATAAAACAGCCTCGCTTAATGTCATCAGCGTCCCACACTGGCAGCTTCCCCAAACTCCAGCAGGGGGCACCTTTCCTGGTGGGTCCTGCTGAAGTCAGCAAGTCCCGGCAGAGGGTATCCCCACCCCCACCAGCCCCCTGCCTCTACATGTTCACCCCCTGCCTCAGCATGCTCAGTTCCCTGCCTCTGTGTGCTCCGCCCCTGAGTTCTCAGTCCCCTGCCTCAGCATGCTCAGTTCCCTGCCTCTTTGTGCTCCGCCCCTGCGTTCTCAGTCCCCTGCCTCTTTGTGCTCAGTCCCCTGCCTCAGCATGCTCAGTCCCCTGCCTCAGCATGCTCAGTTCCCTGCCTCTTTTGCTCCGCCCCTGAGTTCTCAGTCCCCTGCCTCAGCATGCTCAGTCCCCTGCCTCAGCATGCTCAGTTCCCTGCCTCTGTGTGCTCAGTTGCCTGCCTCTGCATATATTACAGCTTCGCTTAACAGACACTCTATGGCCAATCTTATCTGCAAAGGGCCAGTGTGTATGTGGGTTTTTGGGATAACCTTTAGTTCACCTGTTGAAGCCCAGGTATGAAGACTTGATTAACTTGGTTTCTAATTTTGTCCCCAATAAAAAATATTTATAATATTTAAAATATATATTTCACTAAAACTGGGGCAGCATCATAGCGTGGCAGGTCACAAAAGAATGTAACCAATGGAGAACTTTATGCTGAAGCTCTCAGTCACTCAGTATTGTTTCCTAATCGCTATGCCACATGCTGACCATCTCGAGTAAAGTTCATTCCCTATCATGTTGCTTTCAGAGGTCTGAGTGCTACAGTTTCGCCAGCCTGAGGAAGCACTTTTCCTTCTGGAGTCATTTTAGAAGGTTCTGGAATTCCCCAGTTTTAGAGCACTTTCACCAACAGATAACCTTTTTTTTTTATTTGGAGTACGTTTAAATTGTCTGGAGTACGAGCAGAGGTTTATTTTTTATTTAAAAAGACAGCCCCCCCTCAGCACTCTCACATGACACCGCACAGGCATAAATGCTGTAGGGCAGGAAGAACTGCCAGCCCTGAAGCTTTTTATAGAATCCAGCATCAGAGCATGTCTGTCACCCAATCAGAAAGAGAGCCAAGTCACAAACTGACCAGTCAGGAGTGATCAGCGGGTCCTTTGCCTTGACTTCATCGGCTCTGTCTAACTTCAGTCAACTAATCTCAATCCAGCTCACGGAGTTTCTTAAGGTGTAAGTAACAGCCGAACGGGTTGCCATGACGACAGATAAGGCAGTGGTAATCAGCCCTGTAATCCATGCTGCTGTGGATTGGGCAAAACCACAGGCAAGTCTGACTTAAGAGTATAAGATTAAATAAGATGAGATAACATAAACCACTTTTAAATTAATATAATAATAAATATGAAGGGGGTGGCACTGTTGCCTCACATCTCTGGGACCCAGGTTCGAGTCTCCGCCTGGGTCACATGTGTGTGGAGTTTGCATGTTCTCCCCATGTTGTTGTGGGGTTTCTTATGGGTACTCCGGTTTCCCCCCACAGTCCAAAAACATTAGGAGTTGCTAAATTGACCATAGGTGTGTATGTGTGTGTGAATGGTGTGTGAGTGTGCCCTGCGATGGACTGGCCCCCCATCCTGGGTTGTTCCCTGCCTTGTGCCCATTGCTTCCGGGATAGGCTCCGGACCCCCCGCGACCCAGTAGGATAAGCAGTTTGGAAAATGGATGGATGGATGGATAAATATAAATAAGTTAATGGCTAGTGTATGTGCAATGAACAGAGTAAAAGTGTGGTGTGCTATGCTTTAACAATGAGCTGCTTCCTGGCATGTTTTGGTGGGTGGGGGGGGGCATGTCAGCAGAAGGCACTGTGGTGCCCGATGGTAACCAGCATGAATGATCCCCAGTAGTGCTGAAATAAGCCAGCGGCTAAAGATGCTAAACATAGAGCCCCCTGAAGGGGATGGTCAGAACTGTTCAGAATGTCTTGCAATTTTTCTGCCGTCTGACTCCTGGACACTTGAAGGTGTCAGAGTTCTGGACCCTGAACATGGCTGTTGCCATGGCAACCCCAAGGCAGCCCCCCCCCCCCCCCCCCCATGGCGGGAGGGTGGCGTTCAGGTGGTGGGATGTGATAACAGCTGGGGCGCGCCATGTCATCGCCACGGTGACGGGCTGATGTGGGCCGTTCCCTCCCCATGATGTGTCCAGGGCTTTGAAGTATGCCTGCCCACCCCCCCCCACTGGGGCCCCAGTGAGGAGATGGCCTGTCGTCATCCACCGCTCACCATCCCCCCACCCCCAAATTCCTCTGCAGTGATTCTCCGGGGCAGGGGGGGTCCACGGCGGTGTGTTTTTCACAGCCAGCAGGTGTGTCATGTGGCCGTGCTCTGCACCTCCTTCAAAGTGCACTCTGTGGCCCCCAGTGCTTGCGCAATCCCCAGCTGGGGGGGGGGGGGGGGTCAGTACACTCAAGGGTGCTGAGGCCACTCTAAGCTGCAGAGCAATGTGGCAGATACAGTCCATAATGCTCAGCACTGCATCACGCTGCCAGCAACTGCGCCGTCGCCATGGAGACCCCAATACAGCTTGACTGTTACAGTTACACACGTGTTAATCAGTAATTTAACCAGTTAATACAGTGTGAATCGGGTCCCTCCCAGATCCAACTCCTTAACCACCTCTCCACCTGCTGTCCAGAAAATAAACTGCTGTGATGCAGTATAAAAAGAACAGGACAGCTCAGGGAGGTGATGGGAGTGTCGAGGTTCTGTGAGGGGCCTGAGGAGGTGCACCCGTCCGTGAGCTCCTCCACACTCCTTCAGGCCAAGCTTTACTTCATACTGTAAATGCTAAAGTCCGAGCATTAGATAGGTATGTGCGTCTGTGTGTATGAGTGTTTGTGTGCATGTGAGTGCGTCTCGGTCTGTGGGTATGGTACTGCAGAAGTGTCAGACAGTCAAAGATAATGATGTTTAAATGATCTTCGTCTTGGTGTAAAACTATGTCAGCTTAGTCATTTCAAAACCTCTCCTAAAGTCACTTCATTATCTCAGTAATTTAACAATTGCATGTAACGGCTGGGGAGCCCCTGAGGGGAGGCTTGGTCCGTCTACCTGTCCAACAAGATGTCAGCGACTTTTTGGAGACCGGAAGAAACATTTCTCTGTTTCAGTTTTGTTCCTGTTCATTTGCAAATGTTCTTATGTTAAATTGTGTTTATTGTGAGCAAATACACACATATTACCCAGATAGACAGCCATAAATATTTCCTTTGACTGCTTTTGCACAGTACACTTTGCCTCCTTCGTCTGTTTGTGCTCCCGCCAGGCAGTACAGGTGTGCCCCCCCCCCCCCCAGCTCTGTGATCTCCAGGTAAGGGTGGAACACCTGGTTCCGATGTCACACCAAACATCCTCATAAAGTATGGCTCACGCCCGAAACTGGCTGTGACTCATCAGGCTGCCCCACACGGCCGTCGTCTCGCTGGCGAGCGTGCAGACATCCACCCCTCACAGCGGCTTGTGTCATCGCATGGTGACGCGAGCGTGAACTCATCGGATTCCTCACACTGTATGGCGGTTATGTAACTGCGAACCAAGCCTGTTTGGGTCATCATGCCGACTGCAGTGAACCTGGTTACTGTGTAGACAGCAGTGAGCCCGTTTTAGAAATTTTAAACTTGTGCACCTCGTATGCAGTGTCTCTGGGCTCAGGGGTGGTCTGGAATGAACAAAACCTGATGAGTTACAATCATGTGGAAGAGGACCAGGGAATGTTGGGAAGGTGGAAGACCTTGTAACCCACTAAAGAGCCTGGATCTTGTCCGCTGCTCTTCCTGGTCACGTAGGGCTTTCCTCCCTGTCCCTGCTCCCAAACTACAGAGCTCAGATTAGACCTCACATAACACCACTACCGATTGATCAAACTGCAGTGAAACTATTGATCCGACTGGGGAATTCCAGCGGATTCCAGTTGCAGGCGGCCACCCAGAGAGCCGTGTTTTTGCACGCCAGCATGCGGGCGGTGTGGACGCAATCCGCAGTGCTTCATAAGGAAAGCCGCTGGCCTCACATTCGCAGTGTCTCAGATGGAGAGTACAGGCTTCACAGCGCAGCCACTGGCTGGCTGACCAGGGGGACAGGAGGAACTCAAAATGGACCAATCTCCTGAAAGGGTCCAAATAGCTAATCATATCCCATCACAAGAAAAATGCCTGTCCTTGCCTGTCCTACCTGACACCTAACTGTGTGATTTGCAGCCACTGGACCGTTTATGAGTAGCGCAAAGTAATACAGACTCTCTTACAGCAGTGGGGAGTTAAGATGCTGTTATCCTGAGAGTATGACCCGTGTATGTGACATTTTATGATAAATTCAGTATAAGGGACCTGGAAATACGCCTCTGAGAGTCACTGTAAAAAGCTGCAGTGGTATCAGAGGGCAGATATCAAACAAGAGCCCCCCACTTGCCTGGGGACAAGTAGGTACTTTATCCCCCACCCCCCGTCAGAGCTGGGCTGGATCACAGCATGGAAGCAGACAGGCTTCGGCACGCTGAACACAGGCTCGACTGTCAAGGATCCAATAGGAAGAGTGTCAAGAGGGGAGGGCGTGCACTCTTTGGGGAAGATCCAATGAGGGCAGGAGGTAGGCGGAGTCACTCCAAGGAAAGATCGATGAAAACAAACACACCCACAATCACACACTCAGGCATTCATACACACACAGACACACATGCACCGACACACACACAGACCTATACTCGTATCTTTGTGGGGACTGTTCATTCATTTCTATGGGAAAAACCCTAATCCCAACAATGACAACATTAACCTCTGCCGAGCCCAAGCCGTAACCATAAGTAACCAAACAAAACACAAGTTTTAGCATTTCTAGTGTTTTGATTGCAGTCACAGATTTTTATGAAATTGTGTTTCCCCTTGTGGGGACTGAAAAAATGGTCCCCACAATGTCAAAATAACAGCATAGTGGGAAGACGCACACACACACACACACATACGCACAGACACACACACATACGCACACACACACACACATATACGCATATACTTTTATAGTGTAAAATTGCACTAAAGACACTAAAATCATTGCATATCACCATATTATCTATATTGACATATTTATCCTTCATACATAACTTACATCTATACGCTTATCTGTTTATCCATATAATTTGTTCTGCCTTGTCATCATATTGACCATTTCCCTGGCAGTCATTGTTAAGCTAACAGATAATTGGTTAATGCTAATAGGTTAATGAAGGCACTATAATCACTGCAGAATGAGCAGCTTGGCACTGTGATGTCATGGGCAGCAGGTCAGTGCCATCATACACTGGGAGCTCAGTGCTACTGGCTGGTGACAAAAACCAATAGCTGGTGTACGGCAGGGTCTAATTTTAGGACCACTATTGTTCCTAATTTACATTAATGATATTGACACCAATACGTACAGTAAACTGGTTAAATTTGCAGATGACACCATGGTGGGTGGTGTAGCAGATACTGATCTAGCAGCAGAGAGGCTACAATGGGATCTTGATTTAATTAGCAACTGGGCTGATACCTGACAGATGAAATTTAGCATAGATAAAAGTAGGGTAATCTATGCAGGGAGCAGAAATATAAAGTACAGGTATTTTATGGGTTCCACTGAAATAAAGGTAGCTGATCATGAGAAAGACCTTGGTGTGTATGTTGATGCTTCCATGTCCCACTCTCACCAGTTTGGGGAAGCAATAAAAAAGGCCAATAGGATGTTGGGTTACATCTCTATGTGTGTGGAGTTTAAGTCAAGAGAGGTGATGCTACGATTATATAATTCCTTGGTAAGACCCCACCTAGAATATTGTGTGCAGGTTTGGTCACCATACCTTAAGAAGGACATTGTTGCCTTGAAAAGGTGCAACGTAGGGCTATGAGAATGACTCCTGGTCTTAGAGGAATGTCTTATGAGGAGAGGTTAGCTGAGCTGAATCTGTTCAGCCTTGCGCAAAGGAGACTAAGGGGGGACATGATCCACGTATATAAGATTCTAACTGGTCTGGATGCTGTTCAGCCAAATGGCTACTTCAATATTAGTTTAAATACTAACTCGTGGCCATAGGAGGAAATTAGTGGGAGAACATTTTAAACTGAATTTGAGGAAACACTTCTTTACACAGCGTGTAGTTAGAGTATGGAATAGTCTTCCTGTTAATGTAGCACAAGCTAAAACCCTGGGTTCCTTTAAATCAGAGCTAGATAAGATTCTAACAACTCTGAGCTATTAGTTAAGTTCTCTCCAATCAAGCTTGATGGGCCGAATGGCCTCCTCTCGTTTGTAAATTTCTTATGTTTTTATCATCAGCTAAATTTTAATAGCTACTTGGCTGCTAATGGCCTGCGGTTCTATGTTTTTATTACTGTGGATCTTGACTTTGAATGTGCTCCACCTCCGCAACCTGGAGCCTGGAGTCTCCCAGTGCTTATGTACCCCCCCCCCACCAGTCACTGGGCCGGCTGGAGGTGACAGACAGAGTGCCGGGACCCACCACGGGGAATCAACTGGGCTAACTACTGTGAGGCACACCCCCCCCAGGCATGCCGTGCAGCCCTCCCCCAGATGGGGGTTTTTGGGGTGGGAAAACCCCATGTGCATCGGGCGGGTCACGGCGGATGTAGACACCCTGCCCCCCCCCCAACTGAGACAGTCTCTGGCCCAGCATCACAGGCTCGGCAAGATCACAGGACCAGAGGATCCAACAATCCATCTGACTGGGAGGAGATACACAGAGTACGGGGTTTAAAACACCCCCCCACAAAGGTAAGCAGCTCTGCAGGTACACTCGGAGAAATCCCCCTCCCTCCCTTACCCACCCCCCCCCGCCCCCCATCCCCCATGCAGGTGGTGCCCTGTTGGGAAAAGCCCCTACCCTGGTCAATCGCTCGGAAACTCCAGCTTCCTGTAAACTATCCGCTTCACAGGGAACATGTATCTCACTGAAGCAGGCGGTGGGACTGAAGCTGGAGATACAAGGGAAAGGGAGAGATAAAATCTACGTGAAGGTCTCACTTTCTGGCTGCACTGTGACTAGATCGCCCTGGGGGCTTTCAGTCAGGGATCACTGATAAAAAAAAACGCATTTTCAATAGCCCCCCCCACACACACACACCTTACATTTACAGACCCGCAGTGTGAGCGTCAGCACACATCACACTGCCCCATCAGCAGGAGGGCTCTGACATCCTTGGAAATTCGAAAGAAGCTCAGTGACCTCTAGGGGGCACCACACAAGCACAGCCTTACTCTCTGGGGATGGAAATACGCTGATGATTGCGTAAGTAAACAGATCTGATTTTGTTTATCTGACTATCTGGCTGAAAATAAATAAAAATAAAAATAGTTTCATTTTAGCAAACAGCCACAGCACGCTGGGGTCACGCACAGCATTCTGGGGTTACACACACTGCATTAGGGTCACACACAGCATGCTAGGGTTACACACAGCATACTGGAGTCATGCACGGCATACAGGGGTCACCTACAGCGTGCTAGGGTCATGCAGAGCATGGTGGGGTCACGCACAGCGCGCTAGGGACACGCACAGCATTATAGGATCACGCACAGCGCGCTAGGGACACGCACAGCATTATAGGATCATGCACAGCACGCTAGGAAGAGAAGGTAGCGTGCAAGGGTTATGCACAGCATTCTGGGGTCATACACAGTGTGCTAGAATCACACACATGTTAGGGTCACACGCATCACACAAGGGTCACATACGCACTTCACAGAGACATACTGGACGGCTGAAATACAAAGAGATGACAGGTTTACTTTTTGTTTTGCTGAAATGGTTTTATTCCACAGTCAGTGTCCTGCACTTCTCACAACATCTAGAAAGCAGCGGGCCAGGCTGGTCCTCACACAGTGGAGGTGGCACAGTAACACAGTTCGAATTGCAAGGAATCATTTAGAAAATAGTGCCTTCAGCAAGACCAAACAAATTCTCCATTTCTCTGACACCCATGGAGACGGTGTCACAAAACTGACCTACTTTTTATATAGAATATTTACCAGTGAAAAATATATTCTCAAATAAATAATGATCTAAAATAAATATATGTCAAAAAATGCATAAATAAAGTCATTTGAAATGGTACCAGCTGCAATGTGCTCTCTCAGGGAGATTTCCCAGAGTCCTTTGCTCCATCCCTCACGGCAGACCCTTCAGTCGAATTTCTCCGTGAAAAACTCCACTCCACTTTCCTGGGCTAAAGGAAGGGAATGAGGACAGAGTCCATGGGTCCTTCTCTTCCTCCTCTTCCCATGTGAGTGAATCCTGGCCTTAAGGGGGATCCGCAGCATTCATGTGTCACCAGCCAACATGGAACGAAGGTCAGAATGTCCCACGCATTACCCCTATCACTGCCCGCTACTGCCATCAGATGATCTACAAAAATGAAGGAATGTTCCAGAAGAGTCTCAAGAATTCCAGTGCTGCTGGCGATACTTCAACCAGGACCCAGAACCTCACTGTACAACTGTGGCACCCGATCTGGGTCCACAGGCCGCGGCAGAAAGTGTGTGAAGCGCTGGTGCCGTCTGGATCTGGCGCCGTCCCGCGACGTACCGTCTTTGTTCAAAGCCACAAAGTAGTGAGGACCCTTGTCTCCATGTTTGTAGATATTGGAGGAGTACGTGTTGTACCAGTTCTCCTCAAACTGCTCCCTGAAGACACACTCAGCGGTAAGTTTTTCCTGCAAAGAAAAAAAAAACCAAAATTACACGCGTTACACAGACGGGCAATTTGGCGCCACCTATTGATTCCACAATGATCACCAATTTGTAACCTAAAATATGTCATTTTCTGTGGATGCTATCAGAACTTCTCAGAAATTCCTGAAATTATTAATGACGTGCTGAGTGTATTCCATGTTTACTTTACTTACGGATCCGTAGAGGTCTCCCCGCTCGTTCATGGCCAAGTATAAGCCGCTGTCCACCCCGCGCATGCTCACCATGCCCACGGCCAGACTGATGAACTCCAGGATACCTGTCGGCAAACGCACACTATTGCATCAACTGCGCATTATATTAAACAGAACTAACGAACAAATCAAATGAGAAACAGATGAGAAATATGGGGTCAAGTAAAAAATTTTAGTTCAAGCTTTTATGTTATTGCTTAAAGCTTTGCGGATTAGAGCCACACAGCCGGCTGTTGCGCGCACCGTATTAAAACTTTTTCATAATATCTGTCGTTGTTCACCGTGTTATTTTCGGGATCTTATTTTTTAAAACTCTAAAAGCCGGCGTAAATACAGCACGATATGTATTTCGTGTGGGGTAACAGTAGTTAGTTCAACTTCGGGCTCACATTGTGTACCACCGACCAATGCAAATAACGAAATAACGAATACCAGCACTGATACGTAAATAATTAAGTCATAAAAAAACACCAGTTATAGCCTAGATCTAATCCGTGTGCTCACCGAATCGGCTGTGGTCTTTTCTCGTCCCCTGCACGGTACCATCGGGAAGAATTTCCAGATGAAAACCAGTTCTGCAGTAGAGCTGCCTCCGCCGGAGGATGCCTTTCAGGTGCATGAGGTCTGCGGGGGCACTCCTGGACAGCCTCTCCGCCGGGACCAGCTGATGGCTTAACAGGGACGCGCTTCCCGTGGCCGGCGTCATCGCGAAATGGGACCCCTGGGCGAAGCCATCTAGGCCGGGGAAGAAGCTCCCCACTTCGGCTACGGCAGCCATGGCAAACGGGGAAAGTTGCAGCAAGTGAAGTCTCGGAGGTCGTCAAAAGGCGTCGTGACGGATGAGAGCCGCTTCCTAGCGCATGCCAACTCTCCGTGGAGCCGGTATCCCCCTGCTGCAGTCCCGCGGGATGTCCCGGCCAGTGAGATGCACAGCTCAGATTCTGCTCCCGTTTATATACATCGCATATGTAAATATGCTCTTGACATATGCTAATGACTCTCTTTATAGATTCCCCTTTTGAAACCGTACTCCTTGATCCTTGATGCGCTCGCGGCTTTGATGTTAATTTTTCACCTGGATCACACAGTCCATCGCATAGGTGGATTAGCGAAAGCGAAGCAGCCGATACACGTATAAAAGTCAAAGAGTTTCCAGAACATGGATGTTAAGGGTCGGGGTTTCGGTACCCCGTTGCGGTGCTGGTTAGGGAACTTGTTGGGGACAGGTTGCTGCAGCCCGCGTGGACCGTGCTACTGGCTGAGAGCCTCTCGTACGTGCGGCAGGTGGAAGAGGCGAGAGGAGCCGGGGGGCGGCGCTGCGGTACGCGGACATACCTCAGAGGACGGGTATGTCTGAAACTGCCACCATCAGATCCGATTCCAAACTGCTCGTCTTAGTCGCTGACACTGCACTTTGGTGCAGTAAACCTTGACGGGAGAAGACGAAACGCACTACCACCATGTGAAGGAAAATCCTACAATAATACCTAATCAAGAAGCCAAATCGCTGCACAAGCCAGTACCCAGCAATGCACATTCTTAATATCTACATAAGGTATAATACAGAAAACGTGCCTCAATACAACAGTCCAACAGCATCAATATGCCGGATCAAACTATGGACAATAACAGAAATTTCCCCTTTTAGCCTAACTTCATAAGCAGGTGTGATTCGTGTGACGCTTTTCTGTCATAACGCTGTTATGTGGTACACTCAAAAACAACCATCATAAACGTATCACACCACATCTGTGCAAACGCTGTCACTTCAACGTCAAACGCGCCCTGATCCCTCGTTGCTTTGAACATCATGTTCTTAATTGTGGTGTAAAAATCAAAGAGCCCGCGATCAAAGTAGAGAAACTCGGGCCAATACCAGCTATGCCTGCTCAAGGCAAGATGACTTATTACCTGCACAAAGGAGACGGACCTCCGGCTTGGGCGCTCAGAGCCGCCGTTTCCCGTAAATCCGCCAAGTTACATATAGTCAAAGCAAAGAATAGATTTTCATAGTCGGTGACTGGAAACCGCAGCACCGGGACCTCCTCGTGAACGGAGAAAGAGCGGCGTTTCTGGGACCATTGATTTTATCAAAGCAGACGAGCAACCGGTGCCTCTGAAGGCGATCGACTAACAGCAAATAACCCAAAGTACCACATCCTTGCCCTGGTAATTCATCAAACGGACGGTCTCTGCGGACTGTGGCCCTCCCTCCCTCCCCGCTACCCCTGGGCTCATTAGTATTTATGATTTCCCAAAATGCTTTAAAACAAGATCAATTTGGCCATTAATCCATATGAAGATTGATGTTCGACAATGAAGGCGTCAATTAGATGCCAAGTTCTGTGATGAAAGTGCTCTGATGTATCGTTAATTTGTGCACATTTTTTGTTCTTTGGATTCTTCTGAACATTAACATAACATCTTTTCTTTTAACAAAAGGGTCATGAACGAAGAAGCTTTTCCGCCGTGGCCCTCGGACACCAGCCTACCGGTCCCTTGACTGACCCGTCGCCGGAGGAAAGGCTGAGGCAGCGTAACCCAACTAATTAAAAACCATCGATCTAAACCCGATGGCTTGTTTTGTCAACGCACCAACCTTTAGGGGACGTTGAAATGATTATACGGCTTGGTTCGAAGTGGTTTATGATTAAGCAATTTCAAGAAGGCGGTTTCTCAAGAACACCATGCCAAATAAAAAAAAATCCTATTTTCCTCTCACAGACTGAACAACGATTAACCAAAGAGAAAGATGTGCAAAGCAGCGACACACAGCCGCTTAATAATTTGCAAACCTCTGCGACGACTTTTTCGTTTTTTTTTTTTTTAGGTGTCATTGCGGCTGAGAAACACTAAGAGCGGGTTAACCATATGCAATTTATAAAGTCGTATTAAGCGGGTGGTAGTGATTGCTTTGAAATTTAAAAACACGCAGCGCGGTCAGTCCCAAACCATGACACCGTTCATCACCATTGGTTCACATGCGGCAGGGAAAACCCCATGTCTCGCGATGTGCGGGGACAAGGAGCCTGTGCACAGCCATAAACGGCGATGACAACCATGGCTGCGCTGCGCAGGCTGCTGTGGGCAGTGAGCGGTTCCCCGCACCTTCGCTTCGTTTCCACGAGGCCCGGCGATCGCTTCGCGGCCAGCAGCCGGAGGCGCGTCGTGGCCGGGATATGCCTGGCTGCCGGGGGCGCCTTGGCGTATTACTGCTGCGAGCAGATGCATGAACAGCGGCGTCGATCGAGGCTGATGTATGGCATGGCCGGCCGAGCCCTGCTGCCTTCTCTCCCCGCGGTGGTCGCCAAAGAGAAGGTAACGCGAACGCCGCGTTTTACTCAATTTTATTATTATTATTATTATTATTATTATTGTTTTTTGCCGCGAAATTTATAACCTTTAATCATAAAACACATTGTAACATTTCCGGAAGCGTTTGGATACCACAAATATTTTGTTTTGTTTCTGGGTACCATGGAAACGATTGTCTGTTTCAATTGTTGCTTTATAGCTGAATATCTGGAATATCTGTAAGGGGTGTATGCAACTGAAGCACCAAGTTCTGCGACTTTTAGTTGATTTATTAATATGGTGTTTTATGAAGCGTTATACTGGTCCCCGGGAAACACGGTGCCCGCCTTCTATTATCCTCCCGTATCTGTACCGTCCCAATGACAGGCGCTCTCCGCGGCGGACAGGTGCTGAAGCAGTCCCCTGCATCCCGCTCTATCGGGACACACCTTTTCCGATCAGATGCACAGAAGTGAACGTATGCATTCTTCACTTTTTATACAAAATAAAGATCTTTGAATATATGAGCGCTCCGACACTTGGTCTGCTTTTATTGCCACGAAAGCGGCGGGCAGAAACTCAGTGGCGTTCGCGTCTCTGTTTCCGGTCCGGCCAGAAGCGCAAAGCGCCGAGCCCGTTGCTCGTAAAACGAGTCAGATGCCTGAAGCCTCACAGCTTCGGGAAATCCGCCGCTGCGGAGCCTTTCATTCATTCCACGTCGACAGATGCTCTCCTGTCACACGTTCAGGATCTTTTCGAGGATTTTGCGTTTAATTATAAGCGTCAAATAAAGCCGATATCGTGTCTAAATGGCGTATTACACAGTTAGAGTACTCCGCCTGTTTTCTGGGTCTGACGCTGGAAAATGTTGATATCCGCCCCGCCTTCTCCTCAGGCGGGAGTCCATAGGCTCATTAGCAGCGACATAAATCTAAAGGAGCAACTTCGTATTGTCTGGAGTTTGTTTTTATGTTCTACTTCAGACACTACTGTTCTGGATTGAATCCAGATTTGACGTGTAGCCTATATAGCAATTATATTCATATAGTGTTTTTTCAGATCACGTGGTAGTGATGTTAATGGAAAAGGCAGTGTCATGCAGTGCGAGCTGGCCGCCCAAAAGAGAGCATAGAGGGAGCTTTGACCGTCAGCCACGGACGTGGGGTGTGGTTGTGCTTGGTTATGTTTTCAGAACGATTTCAGGAATAGGCCTATCCACCGACATACTTGTACGTAATACAGGAGGTGACGCTTAACATTTAACCTCAGTGGTTTTCTTTTTAGCTGCAATTTCACGTGCCTTGATTTAGCACAATAATGGCACAACACTTATCATTTAACTTCCCAGTTTTTTTTTCTTAAAACATTTAAAGAGTTTCGAAATTCCTCAGTGTTACACATATTTTCAGCTGGCTGACCTCTTTTTTTTACGACCATCTGTAAATAAACCCAGAAAATCCGGTGTACTCCTCCACGATGTCGGCACGTCGTGTTTGAAGTACAGGGGACGGGTTATTTATAGACTGGGCGAAGCGGAGCAACGTTCGAAAATGAACAAATAGTCGCTGGTATTTAAAGCGATAGTGCGCTGCACGATCACGCGTTACTCAGCGATGTTATCAGGGTAATGTTCTAGAAGGAATATAGGGCGGTTTTGAGTTTTCTTAAAGCTGTCACTAAATCGGGTCTTTTCTTAAAGTTCTTGCTCCTTTATTGTTGCATATTTTTGCGGTGCTATTTTGCACCTTTTTTTAAAGGGGTCGTTTAAGACTGTGGTGGGTGTGATGCATACCCTCCCCAGAGAGATTCTGTGTGGCCAAACCGTAGTTTACAACTTCAAGCTGCAAGCTTGCACATCTTGTTCATCATTTTAGACGAGCCGAACCAGAAAGCTCCCCCCTTAGACGCCTTAACGAAAACAGGTGCGGCTTCAGTGAGGTACCGTCCCTCTGCCGCCGCACCCCCCTCGCAGCCCTATTAGATCCTCATTAATTGGCCACACCTGAGCATGATTGAGCTGAGTAGCCCACATGCGGATGCCCGCAGGAGCAGAGGGGCGTGGCCTAGCTGACCGCTTGCCACAGAACTCCCGTAAAACTCTGGGAAACACTTCATCTCATTTTCCACCTTTGCCTGCTCGTAATGTCACGTTGTAGTAAATGTGGCCAGCCTGAAGATTGCTGAAGCTTTTTCGGTCTACTCTTGTCATGAGGGATAGACCTGTGATATTTAGGTCAGAATTATTCCGCTTTGACTGCTGCGCCACCTGTAGGCCACTTGGTGAATTGCTGAATGGTTGCTTTGGGCCACAGATGAGGCAAGGGAATGTCTGAGTGAGTGTATCTGTTTGGGACCGGGGGGTGCCCAGCATGAGGTATGGTGCAGCCCCCCCAGGACCCTTGGCCCCTGCTCACTCCATCCAAAGATGTCAGCTCGATGACTTACAGTCTTCAAATCGATTTGTATGATCGTTTATGGTTTACCACAAGCTATAAAAATCCATTCTGCTTGAAACAGCTTTTTTTCACTAGCTAGTAATTTCATTTTCTACAAATTATTTTAGAACAGATCGCTATATTCTGCAGTCTACCCACCAAACTAGCACCCAACAGCCCGCGGACTGAGAGCTAACCTTCCCGGTGATCACTCTCATGGATGGGGGTGTCAGTGTCGCGAGCAGATTTATTTCAGACCCCTAAACCTATATAATACATCGTTCCTTGTTTTTAGCATACGTGTTAATTCCTTCCATTAAAAAAAAACAAGCGAAATATTGAAAAAAAAAGACATTTTACAACAGTAATTAATGTTTCCATGGCGAACAGCAGTAACCTTAACATTAATAAATGTGAAATGCATTGGAATTTAGGCTTTTCCCCTTCAGCTGGAAGATAGTTTTCTGTACATCTTTGTCAACCTCAGCATGTTTTTGGACTGTGGGGGGAAACCAGAGGAAACCCCACGACGACATGGGGAGAACATGCAAACTCCACACACATGTGACCCAGGCGGAGACTCGAACCCGGGTCCCAGAGGTGTGAGGCAACAGTGCTAACCACTGCACCACCATGCCACCCACAACACAGATACAGACACAGATAATTTTGTTGGTTGAACAGATAGGGATAATGACAGTGCTGTGCACCTCGCCTTTAAGTTGTTAATAACGCACCTTCTAAGCACATAAAAAACAATTATTGCCTTTTTATGCTTTAAAAATGTTTACATTCGAATGGAAGCTTTGTGTAATGATGGGTGAAATGGTGAGGAGGTGGGACCATAATGAACTGTCAATCACGTTCTTCCCCGTCTTCCCATTGGTCGGTTTCCTCTCGCATCAGGCACAGAGCTTGTGAGTCAGTTGGCTCTGTTTTCCCATCACCGGCTCGGAGGTTAACGCCGGAAAACCCTATTGTTTCTCCCCAGGCCGGAACGATCGAGCTGGACGACACAGACGTGTACATGTCCTCCCACGAGCAGCGGTTCCGCTTGTTCAGCTCCGTGGAGTACGAGGGACAGCTGTACATGACCCCGCAGAACTTCATCGAGTCCGTCACCATGAGCGAGCCCAAGAGTGAGCATCAGAAGCAGGGCGCTTTGATCCGCTGGGCACTGTCTGTGCCGCTAGAGTTCCTGGCATGTTTCTCAGTGCTGAACTGCCTTTAGCACGCCCAGCGTGTGCTGTGGTGAGCTTCTCCCTTGTACTTTAATACCGCAGCAAGCTCACAATTCTGTTTTCCACGCCGCCGGGCAGCAGCTATTCAGAGAAGACATGTTACCCCCAGCTATTGGGATCATTAACACTACTAATTAACATATGTTATAACTGCAACCTGCACTTTACATATTTTTTGTCTTTATATAATTTTCATACATTTCTATTTGACTTATTTTGTGAGCTTGCGCTCTGTCTTCATGCCGGAGTGGCCTGCAGGCTGCTGCAATGTTGATTTGTCATTAAAGATGCAAAATGTTTTCTTCATGCCTCAGAGTCCAGGCCTATTTGCATGATTTGCATGCTTTTCCTAAGCGATCTAAGTGACTCTGAGGGCTGAATCGCCTGTGTGGCTTCTGCTGGTGGACAGACAGTCCTGCTGGATTGGTGAACATGTTACCGAAGGCCCACAAGTGACTGATCGGGTAGAATTTTGGGGACAGTTTCAGAGTTATGAGATATGAGCTCCGTGTGGCCAGTAAGGTCGTAATAATGGGAACAGTCTTGGAAACTGATCAGATTTTTTGCTTGGAACAGAAGGGATCTGGGAGATTTTTAGGTTCCTTAATCATGTGTGCCGATCGCAGGAGGCCGTGAGAAACAGTGAGGGTTCCCTCTCCACGTCGCTGGGAAGGGGTGGTCTTGATTTTTGCCCTTGCAGACTCTCCCCCCCCTTGTGAGGCAGGCACTGTAAGTACGGGCTAATGAGCGCAGTGCTTAGACGGCTGGTAAATGTCCGTGGGCTGCAGGTGGTCCTTCGTTAGGGATGAACAGGCGGCTCATACTGCAGACTTTTTCACTTCACTATTTATGATGGTGTTTATGTCACTTTCTGGCCACCTGCCCGGGAATGCCGATGACGTCCGGGCGGCGTGCATTATGGGATAGCTCACTGTGCTGGAGGGAACAGCTCTGCTTCATTCGTCCTGAATGGCACCAATGGATCTTGTATATCTTACATATTAAGCCCCCATTTCTGCTGTTTGGGTGGGTGATCAGGTTCTGTATTGTTGTGCGGGGGGATCAGGATAGATGCAGGATAGACTGCATTCTTCTCTGAAATCATCAGCAAGCAGTTATCTGTAGCTGACTCCTGTGATATGTAGCAGACATGTACCCAAGCAGTGTGCAGATGCTGGCGGATGGTGACAGACTCACATGTCCTTGTGTCTGTCCCCGTATCTGTCACGGTGTCTCTCTCCTTGTTAGTCTATGTGTCTGTCCCTGTATCTGTTACGGTGTCTCTCTCCTTGTCAGTCTATGTGTCTGTCCCCGTATCTGTCACGGTGTCTCTCTCCTTGTTAGTCTATGTGTCTGTCCCCGTATCTGTCACGGTGTCTCTCTCCTTGTCAGTCTATGTGTCTGTCCCCGTATCTGTCACGGTGTCTCTCTCCTTGTTAGTCTATGTGTCTGTCCCCGTATCTGTCACGGTGTCTCTCTCCTTGTCAGTCTATGTGTCTGTCCCAGTATCTGTCACGGTTTCTCTCTAATTGTCAGTCTATGTGTCTGTCCCTGTATCTGTCACGGTGTCTCTCTCCTTGTTAGTCTATGTGTCTGTCCCCGTATCTGTCACGGTGTCTCTCTCCTTGTCAGTCTATGTGTCTGTCCCAGTATCTGTCACGGTGTCTCTCTAATTGTCAGTCTATGTGTCTGTCCCCGTATCTGTCATGGTGTCTATCTCCTTGTCAGTCTATGTGTCTGTCCCAGTATCTGTCACGGTGTCTCTCTAATTGTCAGTCTATGTGTCTGTCCCTGTATCTGTCACGGTGTCTCTCTAATTGTCAGTCTATGTGTCTGTCCCCGTATCTGTCACGGTGTCTCTCTAATTGTCAGTCTATGTGTCTGTCCCCGTATCTGTCATGGTGTCTATCTCCTTTTTAGTCTATGTGTCTGTCCCCGTATCTGTCACGGTGTCTCTCTCCTTGTCAGTCTATGTGTCTGTCCCAGTATCTGTCACGGTGTCTCTCTAATTGTCAGTCTATGTGTCTGTCCCCGTATCTGTCACGGTGTCTATCTCTTTGTTAGTCTATGTGTCTGTCCCCGTATCTGTCACGGTGTCTCTCTCCTTGTCAGTCTATGTGTCTGTCCCCATATCTGTCACGGTGTCTCTCTCCTTGTCAGTCTATGTGTCTGTCCCCGTATCTGTCACGGTGTCTATCTCCTTGTTAGTCTATGTGTCTGTCCCCGTATCTGTCACGGTGTCTCTCTCCTTGTCAGTCTATGTGTCTGTCCCCGTATCTGTCACGGTGTCTCTCTCCTTGTCAGTCTATGTGTCTGTCCCCGTATCTGTCACGGTGTCTCTCTCCTTGTCAGTCTATGTGTCTGTCCCCGTATCTGTCACAGTGTCTCTCTCCTTGTTAGTCTATGTGTCTGTCCCCGTATCTGTCACGGTGTCTCTCTCCTTGTAGTGATGTGTGTGTGATGTGTCTGCAGGGAAAGCGAGTCTCATATTTCCATGCCATCCGCTAGGTCCCGGAAGGTGGTAGAACAGCACAGCACCTCCATAGTCACATTCAGGAGTCATTCCTGTGGCGCGTTGATGATTTAATCATCCTTATGTGTGTTTCACATTTAAACTTCCATGTAATTTACGGGCCCAGCCTGCTCCATTTGAGCCGGGCCCCAGGATGAGGGCGCTAATGTGAATGGATAGTGATTCTTGCTAATTCATCTTTCTTCATTCATAGCAGGTCTCAGAAATAGCAAATGCAAGCATAACCCTAGGTGCTCACGGTCGCTGTTTCTGTTCTTATTTTCAGGCAGGAAGCCATGGAGGTCCCTCACCAAGCAGGTCTGGTCACACTGACATTCCTTGCACTTACTCTCCTGGCAAAAAGCCCAGTCATACATGACTTGAGCATCAGATGAGCTCACTTCCTCTCTCTGATAACGGAGGGGAGTTACTGTGGTTTGTTTGTCTTTCTGGGGTTTTTTTTGCACTCTCATTCACTCTGCTTCACGTTCCCCAAAGGAGCTGGAGAAGATCCTGTCTGAGACGCCTCCCGTCTGGAAGGGGACATCGAAACTTTTCCGGAACCTCCGTGAACGGGGTGAGGATTTTTTTGAGTTCCTAGGTGTTCCTGTCACATATCCCCATGAGTCCCATGTCTGCTTAGAGCCTGAGCTCAGAGATGAAGCTGATTATATTTACAGGCCAATGGGAGTCAAGCTTCCCGCCTTCCCGTGGTTGAACATTGTTGTTCTGTACCAGCACCCTCCTGTCCTCAGATCAGTGACACTATTCTGCTGGATACTTAATTCCCACAGATTAATGACATCGTTACTTATCTCCAGAGCACCTTTTCAAAAAAGCAGCTTTTAAAAAAAATGTACCACATGAGACTTCATTTGATTGATTCATCGGTTGATAGAGATTTAGGAGGAAACAGAATGCCAGTAATTAGAATGATTATATTGCAAGATATATTTACACAAAATAGTACTCATATAAACAGTATCGGTGTACCTTATACTGGGGATGTAAATCTGATAACAGTAAATGCTTTTTGTGTTTCTTTGTAAGTGGGAGGAATGTTCAGGAACCGGAAATCCCTTTGGTACAGGAAGGATTCAGCCCTCATACTGAGTGTCCCCCAGTGCCTTCGCTGTGGGGTTCACTCCTACATGGAAAGCTCACCCAGACACACATCTCCTTTATCCAGACCTCTCTTTCTAGCTGAAAGATGTGGGCATTTTTGCCGTTAATCAGGGCATTAAATGGTGAATCACCGCATATAAAAAATCGTAACAGGACTCATAAATGTACAAAGCAGTTTAGAAAATTAAGTACCTCCGCAGGGGGTCAGGAGAATTTTTATAAACACCCTGAGTGGATCCACCCAGCTGGACCTCAGAGTGTTTGGGTTTGCGGCCACTGGCGATTGGGGGGTGGGGGGGGGGGGGGGGGGGGGGTGGAGTCCTACTCTCACTGGGAGCAGTAGATGGGTCGCCATTAATGTAAACTTTTTAGGAGTGGGGGCTGGTGCAATAGGGGACCCATATAAACGCTGTGTGTTCCTTTTGTAGGTATCATCGCCTACACAGAGTACCTCTTCCTGCTCTGCATTCTGACCAGTAAGTATGTTTAGTATTAGTTTGGGGGGGGGGCCTTAACAGAGTTTTCCTTTGTGACCTCATGGGCTCCAAGAGGTAACCACAGAGGGGGTCAAGAGGGCTAAGCTAATGTAGCAGCGTTGTAGGGCTAAGTTAATGGAGAGACACTGTAGGGCTGAGCTAATTGAGAGACGCTGTAGGGCTAAGCTAATGGAGAGATACTTTAGGGCTACGCTAATGTATCAGCGTTGTAGGGCTAAGCTACTGGAGAGACACTGTAGGGCTAAGCTAATAAAGTGGTGCAGTAGGGCTAAGCTAAAGGAGAGACGTTGTACAGCTGAGCTAATGGAGAGACGCTGTAGGGCTGAGCTAATGGAGAGACGCTGTAGGGCTGAGCTAATGGAGAGACGCTGTAGGGCTGAGCTAATGGAGAGACGCTGTAGGGCTGAGCTAATGGAGAGACGCTGTAGGGCTGAGCTAATGGAGAGACGCTGTAGGGCTGAGCTAATAGAACAGCACTCTAGGGCTGAGCTAATAAAGCTGCGGTGATGGGTTAAGCAGATAGAGTTGCGTTGTAGGGCTAAGCTAATAGAGTTGTGTTGTAGGGCTAAGCTAATAGAGTTGTGTTGTAGGGCTAAGCTAAAGGAGAGACGCTGTACAGCTGAGCTAATGGAGAGACACTATAGGGCTGAGCTAATGGAGAGACACTATAGAGCTGAGCTAATGGAGAGACGCTGTACAGCTCAGCTAATGGAGAGACACTGTACAGCTGAGCTAATGGAGAGACGCTGTAGGGTTGAGCTAATAGAACGGCACTCTGGGGCTGAGCTAATAGAGCTGTGGTGATGATTTAAGCAGATAGAGTTGCGTTGTAGGGCTGAGCTAATGGAGAGACGCTGTATGGCTGAGCTAATGGAGAGACGCTGTATGGCTGAGCTAATGGAGAGATGCTGTATGGCTGAGCTAATGGAGAGACGCTGTATGGCTGAGCTAATGGAGAGACACTGTATGGCTGAGCTAATGGAGAGACGCTGTATGGCTGAGCTAATGGAGAGACACTATAGGGCTGAGCTAATGGAGAGACACTATAGAGCTGAGCTAATGGAGAGACGCTGTACAGCTCAGCTAATGGAGAGACACTGTACAGCTGAGCTAATGGAGAGACGCTGTAGGGTTGAGCTAATAGAACGGCACTCTGGGGCTGAGCTAATAGAGCTGTGGTGATGATTTAAGCAGATAGAGTTGCGTTGTAGGGCTGAGCTAATGGAGAGACGCTGTATGGCTGAGCTAATGGAGAGACGCTGTATGGCTGAGCTAATGGAGAGATGCTGTATGGCTGAGCTAATGGAGAGACGCTGTATGGCTGAGCTAATGGAGAGACACTGTATGGCTGAGCTAATGGAGAGACGCTGTATGGCTGAGCTAATGGAGAGACGCTGTAGGGCTGAGCTAATGGAGAGACGCTGTAGGGCTAAGCTAATATAGTGGCGCTGTAGCGCTGAGCTAATAGAGCTGCTGTGATTGGTTAAGCAGATAGAGTTGCGTTGTAGGGCTAAGCTAATGAGCAGCACTGTAGGGCTAAGCTAATAGAGTTGTGTTGTAGGGCTACGCTAATGAGGGTCAAGCTTTATGCCAGTGGAAAAGCGCCATAACTTTAACCGAATTTGATAGTTAAGAAGTGTCAGTATAGAGTGTAAAGCTAAGTTCAGGGACCAGACGATGTCTTTCTAACCACTGTTTACTGTCCCACTTCTCATTCTCCACCATCCCATCTTACTCATGTCTGCTGCCACTGATGACAAACAGCCTTCCTGATTCCCTTTTTATGTTTATGGAACGTTCCAGAGCCGCATGCGGGCTTCAAAATCGCGTTCAACATGTTCGACGCAGATGGCAATCAGATGGTGGACAAACGGGAGTTTCTGGTGGTGGGTATGACCTCCTGGGCAGAGGGGGGGCGCTGATGATCAGGGTGCTTGGTATTCGGCCAACCCTTTGCTCTGTGCCTCTCTGCAGCTGCAGGAAATATTCCGGAAGAAGAACGAGAAGGGAAGGAAGGGGGACGCGGAGAAGTCAGCCCAGCTGGTAAGGAGGCAGCAGACCAATGGCCCTGACGTCACCTCGTGAGAGGAGCAAAGGCCAGGCGCTGCGGGTTCGAGGGAAACCCTGTACCTGCCATTATGGGTTGGGGATTATCTAGCATGACAGAACAGCTGTTATCCCTGCACATTGTTCTTGAAATGCAGGGAGTTTAAATAGCAGTATATCAATATAACTGAAATATTCCAACCCTTGATGTCCTGTAACTCACTGTGGTGATGCTGTGATTGTGGTATCTTGTCTACACAATGTTTTTCTGACACCTTCTCCCCGTCACAAATGCGCCCGCCGTCATGAACACGTCTACTCGCTGTCACAAACGCGCTCGCTGTCATGAACGTGATCTAACCTCCTGTCTTCTCTTCTTCTTCCTCTCTTACCGCATGCTGCTCTGCCTCCCCTTGTGTGTAGACTTTGCAACTGTATGGATATCAGGTTGCACCTGTGAACAGCGTATGTATCTACTGACCAGTCAGCACCGTGTGTGTGTGGGGCGTGGGGGGGGGGGGGGGGCATAAGGGGGGATGGGGAGAGCTGTGCGTGTATGTGTATGTCCTGTAGTATGTGTGTCTGTCTGTCTCTCTGTGTCTATGACTTTCTGTTTCTGTATGCCGGTCTGTCTGCGTAGCTCATATTCGGGGATTAAAGCCCCCCCCCCATCCCAACCACAGTAGCAGTGGAGTCTGGGAAAATCTCCTCACTCGTAAATGTCAGCCCCCCTGCCCACAGCCCACAGGAGAGTCACAGAACTTTCTTTTCTTCTCATATTTAGTTGTTCCTCGTATCACCGGTGACTTGCAATCTCACCCTTTTACTTTAGTTGGGTGGGTTCAGGCATCCGATGGCACTGTGGCGATGGCACTGCGCCCGTAGTTACCACGCCCCCTCCAGAGCCGCATCCCGACAACCTCAGGGTTCCTCCCCAAGGCGAGGAGGTCGGTGCCCCTCAGCCAGGCAGACTGCCGGCTCCCAGGGAGCCCTCGGGGAGGCTCAGGCTCAGGAATGGGCAGGCCCCTCCTCCCCCCCATGGAAGGATTCTCCTCAGCTGCCTTCTGCTGTGTGGACTTTCAGATCTCTGTGGGGCGTAGGGGGCTATTGTCTGTGTGGGCTCTGCTGTTGGTCCGTGACAACTGATGGTGAGCCGCTTACGTTGGTCTGAAGCACAGCCTCTCGTCGGCTCTGTCCCGCCCGCTAACCGGTTTGCTTCCGAACCTCACGCAGGTTCTTCAGAAAGACCCCCAGGAGTTTGTCCCCCGGAGCTACTGGGATGTTCTGAGGCACTGCACCAGTCAGGCCTTGTTTTCAGACCTCGCAGAGGTATCCCTCCCCCCACCCCCTGTCCCCATCACCTTCACCCCTCTTACGAGACAGTAACCCGCTTCCATGAAGCTTCCTTCATAGCTGTGACAGCGTCCTGCGCCGGATTCTTCCGGAAACGTGCCTATCAGCTGTTACTCTTTCGTAAGGGTGCATCACCCCTTCATTTTTACCTGCCTCCCATTTTACCTTTGTCTCTTTTCCCCATCCAGACGCCTGTCTTACTCAACCAGCATCATTTTTAATTTGTTTTCATGCCGTAATCCGTCGTTTCCCGTCTCCTAAGGTCCATCTTACCTATCCCCCAATCGCCGCCCTTCTGTCTGTCTGCCCATGTGACTCGACTGTCTCGCTGTCGCTGTGTGTTGTGACCGTAGGCGCTCAGATCAAACACGCAGATGCCTAGACTCACGTGAACATGCCGTTAAGTAATGAGCGGGCCAGCATGACTGAGGAGAGATTACTCACAGTTAACAGCTTCTCTTTCACTTCTCCTTGCGTAATGCGGGCTACACTGAGGCTTACTCAGCCCAGGAAAGGCTTTCGTCACATTAGTAATCGCCTCCAAGATCAAAGCTGTCTGACAGCCGGCGTGAATGATACTGGCTTGGCCTTCATCACCACGAAGGCATCGAGGCTTCCAGGAATCCGATGTCAGCGCACCTGTGCTGTTAGCGCTCGGAATGAGAGCAGAAATGTGTGTTTTCACTGCCCGGAACCTTCCGTGTGCGAGGTAGGGAAAGGCGTGAGCGGTGCCTGAGCCACGCGTGACGAGAGCTGTGAGTGCGCTGAGGCCCTGTGTGGTGGAGTGCGTGTTCCCTAATGCCGCCCGGAACAATGGGATCTCTCTTTTTTTATTTGAACCCCACCTGCGCCGGTAGGATTTTAGACTGGAGGTATAGAGGCAGCATGATCACAGGAAGCTTGTTTGCATCCAGCCCGTGGAAAAGGACTGTGTTTGGCCGGCGTCTTTCTGCATGACGGCCGGGGGCATGTGAACCCATACAGGGAAAGTGTCTCCCGACCTGTCCCTCTGCAGAGCTCGTCCCGCCTAGTCTCTGAGTAACGGGGGCGGGACTAATCGCCGGACCTCAAGCCTGTGTCTTGTTTTCAAACACCTGACTGATTCCGTAACAGCTGGAGCACAAACAGCAAATTATGAATGAACTACAGCTTGAAAAAAAACGTCCTAAAAACGGTTAGCGTTTTGCAGTCAGGCTTGGTCCGGCGACGCCGCGTCCCCCGGGGGTGTTGTTGTTATTCTATAGAAAATTCCAGAATCTGCTGCCAGGCAATATTTCGCCTTGGATGTGCGGCGCTGCATGTCAGGTTAGTGTCCATGCGCTTGTCGCTGTGTGTGTGGCGCCCCCTGCTGTCTTTATCTGTGTGTGCGCATGCATCCAGCCACCCATTGCTGCCGCACGCTGCGATTGACCCATTCCGCTCTTCAGGAAAGCCTAGCGTTTACCCTTGTCCCCCCCCCACAGCGTGCTGACGAAGGCATGATGGTAGATACCACACTGCTGGTGCACTTCTTTGGGAAGAAGGGGAAGGCGGAGCTGACATTCGATGACTTTTACAGGTGAGCCGTCCGCATGAGTGGTATAAATGCTCCTCAGTCAGATTGCCGGCCATGGCAATCGTTCTAACTGGGTGACCAAGGCCAGTAAGATAGCAGCTCATCCAAGAACCCGCTGCTTCCCCGAAGGACCTGCATGGCCTCCTGGTGAGGGTTAGCAGAAGACACCGCCAGTGCCGGTCGTGGTGCTGCCACTGGGGGCAGTGCCAGCGATAGTGCCAGTGCCAGTGATAGTACCAGTGCTGGTGGTAGTGCCAGTGCCAGTGGCCCGTCTCCTTGACTATGACACCCATCACCTCACCCCCCCCCCCCCCATGTAGGTTCATGGACAATCTGCAGACCGAGGTGCTGGAGATCGAGTTCCTCACCTACTCTAAAGGGATGACCACCATCAGTGAGGAAGACTTTGCTCGCATTCTGCTGCGCTACACCACCGTGGACAACATCAGCAGCTACCTGGAGAACGTCCGACAAAGCATCCCTGATGAGAAGGTATGCAGCCCCCTCTCCCCCCATGGGCTGGACCGCGATTAAAAAAATGGACAGGTGCACACATACACACCCCTGACTTTACCACCCAGATTTTGCCGGCCTGCGAACCCTTTAGCTGCCTGGGAAAATGCTGGCATGCTGGATGGCCAGCGCAGGCCTGCCAGCGCAGGGCTGCCAGCGCAGGCCTGCCAGCACCCCGTCTGCTTTTCGGGTTCTGCCTCCCGGTTCACTGTTCCTGTTAATCCTTCCCAGGATAAATGAGCCTGACATTATTTTTTTCCGTGGCCTTTTGAGCATCGCCATGCCTCTCGGCTCCATTCCCAGATGGCATATCTCAGTGAGGAACATCTCCCCGCAATGTGTGCTATCCACGGGCATCATTCTCCACTGTGTCTGACAGAATATGTAGCCTTGATGGGTCACGCACTCCAATGTGCTTCAACACGCACCGTTGAGTTTCCATCTGAGAGCCCATTCAGTGAACGTCATCGTTAATTCGGGGTCTCAGTCAACCCCTGCAGTCCGAACTGTTTCCGTGGGCCCTGTATATGATGGGGGGGGGGGATTGGTAATCTAAAAGGCTGTCACCCTGCTGATGATTTTCCATGCTGGGGACAAGAGGACGGATTTGTCACTATTGGAATCTATACCTGGATCTACAGCAGGACTTCTCATTGCCTCTCTCTCCCATGGGAGGTGAAGCTGAGGTGTCATTTATCACTGTGAGTTATCAATAGCGAGAGCCTTGTCAGCTGAATTAGCAGTGACCCCTGCTGGGGGGGGGGGGTTAACGGCGATCGCGCTCCGGGACAGTGTGGCTGTCGGGTACAGCGGGATCAGTCCCGTCACTTAAATTTGGGCGGTTTTTTGGGTAGTTAAATGATTTGCTGTTTTACTGTGGCCATTTAGGGAATCACTTTCGAGGAGTTCAGGTCCTTCTTCCAGTTCCTCAACAACCTGGAGGACTTCGCCATTGCCATGCAAATGTACAACTTTGCAAGTCGCTCCATCGGACAAGGTTTGCTTCCCTGAGCCATTCAGAGAGACTTTAGGGTACAACAGACACAGGGCTGTGAACTAAGCATCTGTCACATGGACTGTGCCACTGATCACTGGGGGGGGGGGCACAGGTTTAGGAGCATACCAATAAATATCTAGGGGGAGATCTCAGAGGGCCTTTTTTCTGAACATGGGCAGTGAGACGCAGACAGCCAGAGTGAGAACCATGTGATCCCCTGCAGATGAGTTCGGCCGCGCCGTCTACGTGGCGACCGGCTTGAAGCTGTCACGTCACCTGGTGAACACCATCTTCAAGATCTTCGACGTGGACCACGATGACCAGCTCAGCTACAAGGAGTTCATCGGCATCATGAAAGATCGGCTCCACCGGGGGACTCGGGTGAGACAGAGGAGACCACTCTGCTGTCAGGCCTTTGCCATTTCCCATGATGCCGCATGGGTTAATATGAAGTGCAGCTAGAATTATTAGGAAGTGAACAGTGCCTGGGAACCCTCACCTGGAATGTGTTTCTGCCATCTAGTGGTAGATGTAGGTGTTGCCATAGCTTACACATTTTCTGCCGTATTTCATTTCTGGTTTATAAGGGCAATTTTGTAAAAACGATGGTACATGTTTCTAACCCACACTGGCCTCTGGGTCTGAAGCCTAACAGGAGTAACAGTGTTGTTGGAAGCCCATCAGATGCTAACACACTATATTAACTTCACATCTTCCTGTCTTTTCTCTGTGTAACCTGGCACCGTGCTTGATCACCCTGCTTCACCGCATCTGACGGCTTCACCCCCCACCACCCCCACCCTGCCCTCCCCCCTGCTGTGCCCCAAAATTCCACTCTCTAACACCAGGAGTACAAAACTGTAGAGAAGTTCACTTCGTTCAGAGCCTGTTTGAAGAAGGAGCTGTCCAACAGATAAGTATGTCGTCACCCTGCCTTATCGCCCTCCGGTGGGCAGGCTGCAAACGCGCGCTCACACGGGGCCTTCCCCCTCCCCTCTTTGGCCAGAGGACCTACTGGCTGTGCCACGCCCCCAACATATTTCTAAGCCTGTAAACCTATGGTTATAATGTGGCTTCCTGTACGGCTGCCACCAGGAGTAAAACTATCTCGGGTTTATAAAGTATTTTAGCCAAAAGAGTCAATGCCAGTTAACATGAACTGTCAAGATTCATCACAATTGTATAATATTATACAAAATATTCGTTTTAGGCCATTTTAAGTGTCTCTGTTTGTATGATTGTGTGTAATTATAGACAAATGACTCTCCATCACGACTATGGTCGTGATTATTGACAGCTGATTACTCTGCACGTTCAGGGCAGGTCAAAGGTCAAACGAGGTATACACTATATGCATACGCGTCTCCGTGGTGATGGTCCCTATCCACCCCTGACCCCTGTCTCTCGACCTCCTCCAGGTGAGCGGGATGTCCTTCTTCACTTGTGTCCACGTCCAGACTGGAAAACATCTCAGGCAGCTGTGGAGAAGGTTCAAGGAGAAGGCGTGAGGGGGAAGGAGGAGGGGTGAGGTGGGATGGCGCCATCTGCTGGTGTGGACACAGAGCACCAGCTTCCTAACCTCTGCCACCCCATACACAGCTCTGCCAATGCTCAACATTATCCTGAAACAGCATATCCTGGGGGAGCTGAGAATGAAGGCATTTCTGGATGTTACCACCTATTTAAGGAATCCGACTCTCTGTGCACCGCAGTGATTATAATCCACCAAAGATTCAGTCCCTCATAAATATTCATAAGCACCGTCCAACTTGGGAAATCTCACTGCTACACAAGAGAGCACTAAGCGTAACCTGCCAGCCACATCTCACACTCGCCATTTTACAGCTTTCCCCTTTCCTGACACGTCCTTATACCGATAAATATGGAAACCTTAGCTTTTTCGTGAAACAAACATAAAAATATTAATCTGCAATGAACAGGTGGGTGCAGATACAGTGGGATACCACAGCAGAATTATGGTAGTTCCAGTCACCCTTATAAAAGAATTTTGAATTTGGTTCAGTTATTTATCTATCATGTAGTTGAAGGGATGTCAATTTATTATGTGGCATCTATACTGCCTCTAGTGGAGGGGTGTGGAAGCGTTATTTGTCAGTATGATAACAGCAATATGGTTTAATTTATGTTTAATTTATTCAGTCTCTTTAAATAACACGACTTTGGATTTCGTCTTAGGGATCACAGGGAATAGTGACTGAAATCTGAAATAGGTGCAGAATCTTGGTAAATTTATTTGAAACTTTTCATGTCACTGAACATTTGCCTTAAAACTGCTGCCTGCATGTCTTATGATCATAGTGTGTTATAACAGAATATCCTCAATCTATATTTATTCTTGCATTTTATTTTGCTTGACTTGTTGCTTGCAGTGCCTTTTTAAGGTGCAGAATGATCCAGAAATGTTGGATGTAATTGTTGAAGTATTTACAAAAGCAATAAGCTCAATCTTAAGGACAGGTAGGGGAAGACCCAAACAGTCCCCCAGGTCCCCCCTGTCTGCAGCAGCACTATGAAGTGTGTGTGTGTGTGTGTGGGGGGCTGCTTTGGAATGAACTGCCTGGCCAATCAAACGCTTGCCCTGAGTTTAATGTTAGAGAATATTCCCAATTCTAAGTACAGTATATATTTTATTAAAACAAGACAGGCAAAATCAACACTAGATGACCCCAGTCACCTCTAACAATGTTAATGACAATGATAACATAATTATTATATTTTATGCTATATTATGTTTCTGTATTCTGTTACAGTGTCGCTTGCTGTGTACTCTTCACTGCCTAAACGCATGACCCAGCCGTATCTGAAGTACTGTACCTTACTTTCTGTAATACAAATTTCAATCGTATTTATCTGTATGAGCAAGCTGGTGGGCAATACTTTTCTTGTGGCAAAACATTATAATTTATAATCTCTTCAAATAACACAGAAACGTTTTTTTTCTTGCTTTGCTTTCATTCTATCAGTGGATTTGGCGTCTTTACCCAATGTCTGGTGGACCTCCCATTTAAAACTGCATGAAAATGTCCTAGGAAGGAGATCGGCTATAAGGAGAATGCCGCTGGGGGTGTGGGGTCTTAAATGACCCACTGGGCTGACGCCACCTGGTTCACCAGATAACTTGTATTTACACATGTGCGTCTGCTTGCATGTCCAAAAAGTTGGGTTCCAGCCTGGTACGTGCATGATGTTTAGTTTCCCCTGAATACTGACCTGACGGGCAGCATGCCACCCTTAATCCCAACAAGAGTGCGTCTTTACACAACACAACAACTAGGGGTATAGAGCCGGAGATTAAACGCTTCTCCCCACATCCGTGTGAGCGCATGAATAAATCAACGTGAAACCAATCGGCAGTCTCGCTGTCTTATTTGTTCTCTAATATACCTGCTGCGATTCTGAGCTGTAAAACCTAGTTTGTCCTCCGATAATTCATGCTGAGCAGGATACTACCAGATTTATGACGACATTGGTTGCGCCCTCTGCACCTTAATCTAAAACAGAGTTTTGGTGTTGATGTGTGGCTGACAATAGAGGACGGTAGTACTTAACCCGATTATCCACGACACTATGGCTAACAGCGTAAGTGGATTTAAAGATTATGGGACGTATGGGTAATGGGTGTTTATTTCAAGAGTAAATAAATACATGTTGTTTTCTTCTTTCCTGAATGTATTTTAATTTACATAATGATACTTATTAAAACATTTCCAAAATCAATCTGCATACTATCACTGTTCGATTTACGGCCTGCTGACAGCCTACATCCATTAAAGCACTAAGGCGTCCTGCGGACGTCACGGTGCGGGTGAGAAGGAGGCGGTCCAGGGTTTTTACTCTGCTGCTGCAGCCTCAGAGGCTCCGGCACCAGCCTGCGATCACCATCCGGGCGGGACATGGCGCCGTGGGGCCCGGGCGGCATCAGGACGGGCTTCCGAAGGGTTTTGTACTGGGTGCCCGTGCTTTTCATCACCCTAATCGTGGCTTGGTCCTACTACGCGTATGTGATTCAGCTCTGCGTAGGTAAGGGATCCGGGCTGCTATCGGCGCTTCTCCGGGATCCGAGCTGCAACTGCCGGGGCTTCCAGTTCGTGAGCGCTTCTGATAAACATGCATGTAACGCCGACGAAACTTTCTATCCAAGAGAGGCGAGATTAATATCAACGTTACAGTCATACGGGTGAGATGGGGCGCAGAGATAAGTAAAGGAAATAAGATAGAAGAAAAGCGACGGTCAGTGGGGCACTCTGACAAGACTCGTCCCGGAAGGAAAATACGTGCTTTTATCACATAATGGAAAATAAACACTAATTTACGATTGTAAGAAGCATTAAAAACTTTTTTTTTAACTTAAATGACAGGGCTACCCTGTTGTCACGGTATAATAACCGGACATGTCGACGCGGGCGGATTGGGTTTGTTTGTAGTTGTTCCACGTTTAATATATCTGTTCTAGTAAATAGTATCTTCTTAGTTGTAAATTATATATTACATTATGTATTTTTCGTAATCATATACAGAGTAATGCTTACATTTATGATCTGGTGACTGTAAGCTGACAAACTTGCATATTATATGTAATTATGTCACGTTGTCGCTCCATGTCTTTAATCTTTAGTAACTGCTTTTATTTTAGCATTTTTGAGAAGCCAAATCAGCACGACACAGTGAGTTAATGGCCGCGGATAGTTGCGAAAAGCGCCGACTGTTTGATGACAGCTCCCCCGGTCGCGTCGCTCCATTCGCGCCCGCAGACAAACCGCTTTTGGAGGGGGAGAGTCCGGCCCCCTCAGCGCGCCTGCGCGGCCTGCCCTCGCCGTCACACCCCCCTCAACTTGACACCTTCTTCGAGAGGGCAGTGTGCGGCAGTTGACAGCGGAATGCACAGGCGTCCCTCTTTGGCCTGGAGGTCATGTTCCCCTCTAGGTTTGAGGAAGTTTCGCAGTTCGACTCTTGTGAAAAGCTCAGCCCCATAAGCCATCTTCCCACAAGCAGCTCCGCATGTGCCTCAGCCTGCCCGGCTGCACTCTTTAATTATTTACGGGCGTTTAATAGCGCTGTGCGCCACCGCCCGGCTCAGGCCGTCCGTGGCCCCGCGACCCTCCCCTGCTCAGCTGCCATCCCTTTATTTATGCGGCATCTGAGTGAAATGGACTCTGATATGACCTCGGATAACTGTGCGGTTGATGGCCTAAAGCTTCACTGTCCCTGAAATGGAGTTCTTTCTGCAAACGCTCAGCATCCGGCTATTTGTAGGAGGCAGGACTTCACCTCCGAAGCCGAAAGAGGAGAATGCTTTCTTTGTGCTGGACTCAGGGGCTGCAGGGAGCAGGTCTCGGCATGAACCGCAGCTCGTAGCATGGCCGGCTATATGGGATAGCACATTTCTTTGAGCAGGTTTGGGGCGCTTGGTCTCTGAGTGACCAGGCAATTACTGTACAGTGACCATACACTCACGCATTGTCATCCATACTGTACCTTGACTGCACAGTGACCATACAGTCATGCACTGTGACTGTACAGTAACCATCCAGTCAGGCAGTATGACTGTAAAGTGACTGCACCCTGACTGTACAGTGACCATACAGTCATGTATGATGACCGTAGTGCCCACACTGTAACTGTACAATGACCTTACTGTCATACATTGTGACTGTACCTGTACTATAGTAAAAGTGTTTCCTGTTCCTGACTCTCCTGTTTGCCTTTCCTGTCTTTCAGAGTCTATCGAGAATCTCGGGGAAAAGGGTATGTTCAGATTAACCCTGAATGAATCGTGCTGCTCACCGACAGGATGTGATGTAACATCCAGCTCACTGACAGGATGTGATGTAACATCCAGCTCACTGACAGGATGTGATGTAACATCCAGCTGTCACAGCCTCTTTTCCCATTATTGTGACCAGCCCCCTCAGCTGGCTTAAGCCCCTGTGTCTTAATTTAAGCCATTTTCATGTCACTGAGTATAAGTGAATCATACAGAACATTAATTCTACCCTGAGTGGCCTGCCTGTGCCAACTATGGCTGTATACCTATTTCCTGTCCCTTCCAGTGCTTCCTGTCCCTTCCAGAGTGTCCTGCCCCTTCCTGTCCTTTCCAGCGCTTCCTGTCCCATCCAGTGCTTCCTGTTCCTACCTGTCCTGTCCAGTAATTCCTGTCCGATCCAGCACTTCCTGTCCCTTCTGGTCCCTTCAAGTGCTGCCTGCCCTGTTCTGTACCATTCAGTGCTTCTTGTCCTTTCCTGCCCCATCCAGCACTTCCTGTCCCATCCAGCACTTCCTGTCTAATCCTGAGATTCCTGTCCCTTCCCATGCCCGGCTATCAGGAATGCTGATGCTACACATTGCCTTCCCAGCATATTCTATCTCCCTCTGCCCCCCCCCCACACACACACACACACCATGCTCAGCTTCTCCATCTGTCCCACAGTGGGCTGCCTGCTGACCTACCACGTAGTCCTGGTCATGTTCGTCTGGGCGTACTGGAGGACCATCTTCACCAACCCCATGACACCGCTGAAGGAGGTGACTGAGGACAGGGCCCCCTCTGTCACCCAGGCAGTTTGGGTCCCAGCTATTAAATATAAATTTTTGCCCCAATGCTCCTCAGCCCCCCAGGAGGTGAAGAATACCCCCCCCCCCGCTGATTTGGGTTCCTGTGTCCCCCTCGCCCTGCAGTTCCACCTGTCCCACGCTGACAGGGAGCTCCTGGAGCGGGAGGACCGGGCTGTGTCCACGCAGGAGCTCCTGCGAAGGATCGCCAAAGATCTGCCCATCTACACCAGGACGCCATCTGGAGGTTAGTGGCTTCTGATGCTCGCCTCCCAAACTACACACTTCCAGCCCTGTAATGACTGTTGAAGCGTGGAAAGAACCTGAACTAAACCATCGCTAACCCTGATTTTCCCACAATGCCTTTCACCCACAGCCATTCGTTACTGCGATAGATGCCAGCTAGTGAAGCCAGATCGATGCCACCACTGCTCCGTCTGTGACAAGTAGGGCCTCCCCTCTGTGAATGTGTCATTGACATGCACGTGATGATTGGAGGATGAAAACTTTAGCCCTGCCCCCAGTGGCTGGGGCTGTCAATCACAATCACAGCCAGAATCACTCCTGATCACAAGACACCCCAAAGTAACATGTCAGACTAGCACAGACCCCAGGGAGGAGTACAGTCCCAGCTTGGATGGGGGTGGGTGCCAAGGTCGTGTGACGCTAAAGGGATGTGTGGAGGGCTAAATGTTGACATACTGACTGGTGAACAGCATCTCTTGCTGCCCTTCTTGCCCAGGTGCATCCTGAAGATGGATCACCACTGTCCCTGGTAAGCATGGCGCCAAATGGAACCACAACAGACTGTATGTCTTAAGTTTGATTGCGAATTTCGTTTGGAAGAATGAAACTTTTGTCTTTGTATAAACTCATGTTTTATATTGTGAAATCGTACATATCCATCCATCTTCACGGTAGGGGGTGATGGGACCTGCTGTGGGGGTGTCATGTATGAGGGAGAGGGACACCATGGGGGGATGGGGGGGATGCCGGTCTAATGGAGGGGACGTACACACACTCTCTCTGTTCTCTCCTCAGGGTCAATAACTGCGTGGGTTTCTCCAACTACAAGTTCTTCCTGCTTTTTCTGGCCTACTCACTCCTCTACTGTGTCTTCATCACCGCCACAGACATGCAGTACTTCATCAAGTTCTGGACTGTGAGTTTCTCTCTGTGTTTGACTGTAGCACGACCAAAGCTTTGTGACACTGTATCACATTGCAGAGGCTTGGCTCTTTCTCTGTGACCCTCTCTGTTAGCATCCACACCCCCCACCCCGGCCCCCTCGGGCCCCACGTTGACCCGCTTTTGTCTCCTCAGAACAGCCTGCCAGAGAGCCAGGCCAAGTTCCACATCATGTTCCTGTTCTTCACGGCGGCCATGTTCTCCATCAGCTTGTCCTCGCTGCTCGGCTACCACTGCTGGCTGGTGTGTAGGAACCGCTCCACCCTGGGTGAGTGCCCCCCCCCCCCCTCCCCCCTCCCCCCAGCCCAGGCTCGGGGCAGATTCCAGGCCAGCATCTTTCTGCTAACTCCCTGTAATCTGCTGCTTTCAAAGGCCACCATTAATTTTTAGATTTGCTGAACTGAGAGGGTTTAGTTTTGTTTGCTAACATTTGCAAAGTAAAGCCTTCATATGCATAGCTTCATATGAGTCTGAGGCTTAATGTCTATTTGATTTTAATTGGGGGGGGGGGGGGGGGCGAGTGACCAATAAGGTGTCCCCCCCCCCCCCCCCATAACCCGCTCTCTGCCCCACAAAAACCATACCATTGAGCACATGACATTTCATCTGGCCGGCAAAAATTTGCTTCACGCTGTTTTTCTTGTGCTGTTAGAGGCGTTCCGGCCTCCGGTGTTTCACCACGGACCCAACAAGAATGGTTTCAGTCTAGGAGTCAGCAAGAACATCTGCCAGGTCTTTGGAGATGAGAGGAGGTACTGGCCGCTACCCATCTTCTCCAGGTGAGGGGGAGGGCGCCGCCCATGTTGTGCCAGACCAATCAGCTCCATCACCACCCCGACGGTGTTTCCATGGTGATCCTCTGCCCATAGCCTTGGTGATGGCTGCTCCTTCCCGACCTGCCTGGTCACCCAGGATCCTGAGCTGTCATCCTCCCCGGCTGCTCCACACCAACCCAGCATGCGGTAAGGGCGCAATCCCAGCCTGGGCCAGCAGAGGGATTACAGGAAGGACTGGCACACATGAAGGGAGGCTGGTAAACATCCTGTCAGGTGACCTATCTGTCCCCGAGATCTCGGCCAGTGTGGTGAGTGTTGTTCCGTTGATTGGCAGGCCTGGCAGGACCCGCCCCTTTCCCACCAAGCCGCTGCGGGAGTCGCAAACATGGCTGATGGGGGGTGAGCCTGCCTGGGACGCGGGTGAAGGCCAGAGGAGCTCGAGTGACAGGGGAGGTATGCCATGGTGCTGCTCACTTTCTGCCGCACCTCTGCAGCACACCGCCATCATCCTTTGGTCCCCTGGGACTTCCTGTCGTCACAGTGAAAGGCCGCACCGTGCTGTAATGCAGCTTTTATCATGTACATTTTGAATGTAACTGGTGGACCAGCACACCACTGATAACAGGCACACCATCAGACAGCCGCCCAGTCACAGGACCGAGCTGGCATGGGACTGCTCTCTTTGAATAGTGACAATACATTGCATTCATGGGAGCGGTACTGCTTCTTAACATGACCTCCTCTAAAAACAGCTCAGCTCATGTAAACTCCACCCATCCCCCCATTTTGTATTGCAGAAGCAAGCCTTCCTACGGTGGTGACCGAGGATGAGGCCTAGGCCAAACAAGGGGCTCTCAGACCCAGGAGTGCAGGTTAGGGCTCCCTGGCCTGGGACTAGCTAGATGTTCCTGTTCCATTAATAGTGTTATTGCAGTAGCAAGGAGGTCATGTCACCACACCATTGTACAAGTCACATGATTCGAGGTAAAGGTCTTAGGCTGTGGGTTGTGTAACTTTAGGGACAGAAAAGGCCATAGAATCATAGAAGCCCAACGCTGGGTCCATTTTGGGGCCCTGTGTTTAATTCCGTTTCTAGTCAGAGCAGAATAACAATCGGCTCTGCTGTTCCAGCTTTTTTGTCCAAACAAATTACACCCATATTATGTCCAAACAAACAACTTGCTGCTGTTTTGTTTTGTAAAACAAGGTGGAGGATAAAGGGTGTCTAACCCTCTGATTTTCCAGGGTTGGAGAACACTGGAGAAGAACCAGCCAACCAGAAGGAGTCTCCTATTGACCCGCACTGACTTGACGCCTGCACCAATGAGAGCATGTTGTCGTTGTTTTGGTGACAACTCAAGAAGCTCATTCGATCTTTTTTCCTTCCTTCCTCTCCAGTACCACAGACTGGCTGTTGTGGATCACATGGAGTCAGGAAGCGTATGTGCTCATGTGTGTTTGCTTATTTTTGGCTTGACCCACGATGGTCTGGCTACACATAGTGGGCAGGCAGGTGGAATGACTGCTTCCAGGTCTTGGAAATTGCTTGGACTTCAGGATGCTGTGAGGATGCAAGAAGCCCTGGAGACGGGTCTGATGATAATGTGTTTTTAAACCGCGAAAGTATGTCACACTAACATGTGTAACATCCTGGGTTTCGCAAGTTTACCCATAAACTGCTTTCAAAAAGCTTCAGTTGCCTGTGACAGCAATTACTTGCTGAACCAATCTTTATTTGACATTTATTTCACTCCTAGTACTATAACATAATTGTCAGAGTGCTGGACCGCAATAAGAGAGTCAATCAAGTATAACAAAAAGAGGTTGCATTTTGCTTCAATACGATTTTATTATAAGTCTGCGCACAGACACGTTTCGGCATAATGCCTTCTTCAGTGACTAACTCAGATAAACACTGCGGAGTATTAAGGCGTGCAAAGTCATGTTATATATGGGAGTTATTCACCAGGCAGGACAGGTTATTAACACCTAAGAACTTGTCATATTTCCTCCCGAGCAGCCTTTCAGGCTTTTGGACCAAGTTTATGCAATAATATACTGCTGCAGACTCTTAACACCACTCTTAAGCTCTACCACTCTCAGGCCTGCAACCCTCAGGCCCTGCTGCTCAAAGCCCCATCGCTCTCAGGCCTGCAACCCTCAGGCCCCACTGCTCTCAGGCCCTGCTGCTCAAAGCCCCACCGCTCTCAGGTCTGCAACCCTCAGGCCCTGCTGCTCAAAGCCCCATCGCTCTCAGGCCTGCAACCCGAAGGCCCTGTTGCTCAAAGCCCCATCGCTCTCAGGTCTGCAACCCTCAGGCCCTGCTGTTATATGGCCCCACCGCTCTCAGGCCCTGCTGTTATATGGCCCCACCGCTCTCAGGCCCTGCTGTTATATGGCCCCACCGCTCTCAGGCCCTGCTGTTATATGGCCCCACCGCTCTCAGGCCCTGCTGTTATATGGCCCCATCGCTCTCAGGCCTGCAACCCTCAGGCCCCACCGCTCTCAGGCCCTGCTGTTATATGGCCCCACCGCTCTCAGGCCTGCAACCCTCAGGCCCCACCGCTCTCAGGCCCTGCTGTTATATGGCCCCATCGCTCTCAGGCCTGCAACCCTCAGGCCCCACCGCTCTCAGGCCCTGCTGTTATATGGCCCCACCGCTCTCAGGCCCTGCCCTTCTCAGGCCCCGTCCTTCTCAGGCCATTTCTGGTTGGGTTGACACATGCACAATGAACAAAGAAGCATGTACTTTATCAGTTTCACAAGTTTTCAATGTGTAGTTTATCGGTGTGACATGTTTGACAAAAAAAGGTACCATTTTACAATAAGGCTCCCTTTTGCCACTTGTAAATGGTAGTAAAAAGAAACTTGTTTAAAATTGTCTATTAATTTACAAAATGTTACAACATAATTAATAACCAGATTATAAACCATTCATAAACTCTTTATATGGGTAGCCTTTTTGTAAAGTGGCACCAAAAAAAGTCCTATTCATATATTTCTTCCACGATCTATGTTTCATAATGGTCAATGTATTTTAAATCTAAACGTTCAATATATAATTTTACAGTTTGAAATTTTACTGTTTGTTCAGTGTGTGTGTGTACATAGATAGATAGAGGGAGCTTTAAAGTTTGCCTATAATTCGTCTGTTATGTGCAGGTCCGTAAACGAGCTGTCTGCCGTAAAGCATTTCGTGGGACCGATCGTGCAGCAACATGGCGGCGCATGCGCGGAACCGATCATGCAGCCGGTACGCAGACAGGCACTTTAAATGGGGCTTTAAACAAGTGAAGCCCCGGCTTTCGCCCGAAAGACAAATTCAATACGTTGGCGCCATCTAGGTGTTACTTATATAATCGCAGAGATCCCATAATTAATAAACAGTTATCAACTTGGGCTGTTCCTCAGTGAGTGACACGCTGTTCGTCAGTGGATATGTTATTTTAAAGCGGGATTATTATGTGAAGAACACAATCCTGTGTTGCCAATTTACGCATCTGGCATGACACTCACGCTTTCAGATTCTCACACCCACACAAGAAATCTCACAGCAAATGTAAATTATTCCATTATGAAGCTAAAATTAGCTGCATCAAAAGCGTTGAGGCATTTTGCAAACCTTACAGACTATTCACAAGGTAATAAAACTGTTAAATATATGTAAATGCGTGTGCATGTGTGTGAAGACTTGTCACCAATAGAAAATATTATGCCAGCAAGCTGACCAAAGTTGGCAATATGACATGCCATTAACTCACAAGTAATTTAATATATCATATGAGCGTAAACCCTCGTATACATTTACACTTCCAGTATGAAGATATTCAACACCCGGGAATACGTATATTTAATTCCATCCATCCATCCATTTTCCAAACCGCTTATCCTACTGGGTCGCGGGGGGTCCGGAGCCTATCCCGGAAGCAATGGGCACGAGGCAGGGAACAACCCAGGATGGGGGGCCAGCCCATCGCAGGGCACACTCACACACCATTCACTCACACATGCACACCTATGGGCAATTCAGTGATTCCAATTAGCCTCAGCATGTTTTTGGACTGTGGGGGGAAACCGGAGTACCCGGAGGAAACCCCACGACGACACGGGGAGAACATGCAAACTCCACACACATGTGACCCAGGCGGAGACTCGAACCCAGGTCCCAGAGGTGTGAGGCAACAGTGCTAACCACTGCACCACCATGCCACCCCGTATATTTAATTCATTTTAAAAAATACTTTTTAAGTCGTGGAATGTCTGGTTAGTAACACGTGACGTACAAAGCTAGTAGGTGATGCGCAGCCCCGTGACCGCTGACGCGCACGCTCGACGTGCTCGCTCCTGTGACCACTGACGTATACGCTGCTTGTTTTCGCTTTACATTGTTCTCAGGTGTTAGGCTCTTCGCGTCTGACAGTTTTAACGCACTGTAAATGACAGTAGGGCTTCCGAAGCAGCGTCTTGGTTAGAGGGAGTACCGACGGGAAGTCCTGCGCCGTAGAATGGACCTGTCACCGAGTAGCTCGTAGGCTTTCCGCGTGCTAACGTCGGCTATCCGGCTAATCCCATCGTCGACACGGTTCCTGCTCCATGCCGGACTCCCCTGTCGAGGCTCACCGCTAAGTCTTCAGCCAGCCGTCGGGCTCCGTCGGGAGAGGATGAACTGGATTTTCCCCTTTTCCAAAGGCTCTGGGCCGCTACCGCCTCTCACCAGCCTGCAACAGCAGCGACAGCGGCAGATCGAGTCGCTGAGGGCTGCCCACTCCAGGTGAGCTCGGCCCCGGGCCCAGATTAAAGCATTACCACGTATTATCCATCCGGCCGTCGGCTCTGCTCGCCTCTTACCTCTGCCGCTACATTTGAAATTGTCACTGTCATTAATACGAATCCTTCCCTGGCGACCAGACTTTACTGTGGGAAATCCCCGTGAACTGGATATGATACGGTGTGCGTGTGACTTACCGCTGATCGCGCGCTCGCGTCTGTGTGTCCACAGCATCGCCGAGATCCAGAAAGATGTGGAGTACAGAATACCCTTCACAGTCAACAACACCACCATCAACGTTAACATGTGGGTACCTGCCGCGAGCTGTGGCCCCTAGTCGCACTTCTCAGCCATCTTTCCCAGTGTTTTTTCCGGGTGTACAAATTGATTAGATCACTGCCTTTTTCCCCACCCGTCCCTTCAGCTTGCTCCCACCCCAGTTTCCGCAGGAGAAGCCCGTCGTCAGTGTCTTCCCCCCGGTGTGTCATCACCTAGTGGATGCCACCAGTGGCACCATGGTGACCAGTCCCCTCATAACCAACGTGAGTGCATCCCATCGTGCTGGAGCAGAAGCAGTCATGATATCTGATCGGCGGGCTGGATCAGGTAGTGGGAGCTGAGGGATGATGCTGTGGATTTTAAGCTACGATGCTGTTGTTCCTTTTTCAGTTCGGAATGCACTCCGATTTGGGGAAAACCATACAGGGACTTCTGGATGAGTTATGGAAGAATCCGCCCGTGGTGACGTCGGGTCCTAGCAGCTTTCCCTAGTGAGTGTGTGGGCGGAGCTCCTCCTCTCCCACCTTTCTTTTCTGTTCTGCACTCTTCCCAGCCTCAGCCTGACCACCCAACAGCCCAAACCGGCAGTGTGAGGTTATTCATTAGACCGTCAGCCGGGGGCAAGAGAGAGAAGCTGGAGCCTGACTGCTCTCTCTCATGCCCCCCAGTGACAGCTCTCTCTTATGCCTGCCTCATTTCTCCTGCCCTCTCTGCTTCTGTGTCTCAGTGGCATGTACAAGCCCCCAGGGATGCCATACGCCACCCCCCAAGGCTTCCATTACATCCCGGCATTCCCACTCCAGGACAGCTCGGCACGGCCCGTGGCCCCTGCACCCGTCCCCCACCTGGGGACAGAGCCCCATGCGGCCGCCCGGGCCGCCGCACCTGCCTACGGCCTCATCACGGGGCTGCCTGTGCCCGTGCCCACAGCTGACACGCAGGTATCCGTCTCCGGCATCGTGGGCGATCCAGGCTGCACCATGTAGGTCATGCTGGGTCAGCGCTCATGCATGCATGTGCTGAAATGACTGTTATACATAAATAATTAGTCTATCTCTGTCATTTGATGCCTGGCCTCTCCCCCTGTGCTGTGCTGCAGGCAGGCTTAAACGGTCACCTGTACAAGATGCCCGAAATTCCTGAAATGTTCCCAGAGCTGTCGGAAATGAGGTAAGGATCGCACAACGTTTTCCTGGGCTGTCATTAGCAAAAAAAGTGATGTGACCACGCAGTAAAGGTGATCGTGTGACCACACTGACTTGCCCTGGGCAGTGCGGCCCGCCTGAAGGAGATGAGCGAGCAGGAGGACCTTCTGCTCGATTTCTTCATGCGGCTGCCACAGCTCAAGCAGGTCATCTCGGATAAGGAAGAGTTGGTCACCGGCATCGTGGACATAGCCAGTGAGTAGGGCATGCCGTGAAGTCACATGTGGGTGCCGATATCCTCACTCCTCCACCCTGAAAAGCTGTCTGTCTGCTTCTCTCTCTCTGCCTGCCTGTCTCTCTCTCTGTCTCTCTCTGCTTGCCTGTCTTTCTATCTACCTGCTTGTCTCTTTCTCTCTGCCTGCCTGTATCTCTTTCTGTTGGTCTGCCTCTCTCTCTCTGTCTGCCTCTGTGTGTGTGTCTCTCTCTCTTTTTCCCTCTGCCTGCCTGTCTCTCTCTCTCTCTGTGTCTCTCTCTGCTTGCCTGTCTTTCTATCTACCTGCTTGTCTCTTTCTCTCTGCCTGCCTGTATCTCTTTCTGTTGGTCTGCCTCTCTCTCTGTCTGCCTCTGTGTGTGTGTCTCTCTCTCTTTTTCCCTCTGCCTGCCTGTCTCTCTCTCTCTGTGTCTCTCTCTGCTTGCCTGTCTTTCTATCTACCTGCTTGTCTCTTTCTCTCTGCCTGCCTGTATCTCTTTCTGTTGGTCTGCCTCTCTCTCTGTCTGCCTCTGTGTGTGTGTGTGTCTCCCTCTCTTTTTCCCTCTGCCTGCCTGTCTCTCCCTCTGTCTCCCTCACTGTCTTTCTCTCTGTCCCTCTGCCTACCTCACAGAGAAGAACCTGCTGCTGGAGCCCCAGCTGGAAGGGAAGAGGCAGGAGATGCTGCAGAAGGTAAGCGCCAGTAGGGGGCCAAGGGGCCCATCCCAAACGAGGGCCCAGCACTCCCGCTGTCTGCCAGAGGGTAGGGGTGACCGCGAAGGGCGCTGACTTCCTGTCCTGCTGTCTCCCGTGCCGTCAGTACGAGCATCTCACGCAGATGAAGTCAGCCTTTGAGGTCAAGATGCAACGGCAACACGAGCTCAGCGAGGTGAGGCTCAGGGTGCGTGATGGAGGGGGGGGGCCCAACCCAAACCTACCCCCGGTCCTGAAAGGTGTTAGGTTAAACGTTCTCTAGACGCCCCATGTGTGCTAAGCTGTGCCCCTCTCCCCCAGAGCTGCAGCCTAAGCGCCCTGCAGGCCCGACTCAAGGTGGCGGCCCACCAGGCCGAGGAGGAATCCGAGGAGACAGCTGAGCACTTCCTGGAACGCAAGACCGACATCGATGACTTCCTGGCGAGCTTCATGGAGAAGAGGACGGTAAGGCGTCGTCTGCGTCTGCATGAATCTGTCTGTATGCGTCCGCCTGTATTTGTGTGTGCGTCTGCATGAATCTGTCTCTGTGTGTGACTCTGGGTTTGTGTTTTACCACATTGTAGGGACCAAACGTTCACAATGTGATAAATGTATTTTTTAGCTTATGGGGACATTTTTCCGGTCCTTACAATACAAACCTCAAAAAAGTAAAATTCTAGATGCCTTGTATTTATTATTATGGTTATGGTTAGGGCCGGGTTTGGGTTGTCACACTCTGGCCGTGGGTAACGGCTGCCGGATTTCTGTTCCCCAGCTCTGTCACTGCAGGAGAGCCAAAGAGGAAAAGCTGCAGCAGTCCATCAACTCGCCAGGCTCCCTCCACAGTGCCCACTAGCCCCCCAGTCCTGCTTTCTCTCTTACTGAGGTAGGTACCCCAGCCTGGGCTCAGGCCACGCCCCCAGCCACGCCGGCCCTAACTGCCCGTCTGCCCTCAGGTATGGGTGTGGCCAAGCCAGACCCGCCCAGCCCGGCCGCCACGTAGAGGAGCCACGCCCCCCTGCTGACCGCATAGTGGAGCCGCACTCACCGCTGGCCGTGTGGAGGAGCCACATCTTTGGCCAGCTTTGGGAGACCTCGCTCTGACTGTGTTTATGCTGTCCTGCCCGTGAGACAAACTGTACAAGTTCTGTTAATAATAGACTTTATTATGATCAGACAGTGTATTATATGTTATTTCATTTGTTAGCTAATAAATCATGAAAATCGTTCAGCGATGCATTTTTCTATAAGCTCAATCGCGTGGCCTGTAGCCGCCACCGAGGGCGACCTGTTCTTTCTACGAAGGAGACTCCACACGTTTCTGAGGAAATGTCCTTTACTGAGCCATTGAATGAGGACACGTTACAGTTTGGGGGGGCGGCGGATTAATACAGTCACCCCCCCGAGCGGATTAATACAGTCACCATGGCACTGATTCAGAAAAATGCCAGCCGACTTTATTCCTACTTACAGCACGACAGCACGCACATCAAATAACAGAAATAGCGCTGTACACTTACTATTATTGTAATTAAAATGCCGATAAATGTTCTGGGGTGTTTTCCCCCCAGAAGGGGGTGCTGTGGGCCATCCCCCCCCCCCCCCACCACCACAATACGAGGAGCTTCTCACTAGGCAGACCTCTTTTGATAAGACTTTAATGTTCCTGCACTGAAAAGTCAGCCCCTTGACAATAAATAGTGGACTTAAACTACAAACATAACTGTAAAGGACTGGTGTGGGAGGGGGGCTTTTAAAATCAACCAATCACTATGTCCACCACATGACGGAAGTGCCTACAGTCAGAAAAAGGAGCAGCCTCTCCTTCCTCCACCCCCCCCCCGGATAAAGCGTAGGCCCACGCTGCCAGCCCAGTTACCTGCTACTTCATTGCCACTGAGAGTATAATTACAACCCGAAGGCTGCAGGAGACCACACTGTTGCCTTATGAGGGGGTGGGGCTTCTTCATTGTTACAGAGACAGGCAGCATGCACTGGGGTACGTGAAGTGATGCTGTAGGATGCCGCTATTTACACTGGCGCCCCCTGCTGGGTGGTGTAGACAGGAGGATGGCGCTTTCGATGGCATTGCAGTGTGGTATGGCAGCTCACCCGCAGCACCCGCATCATATGGCCTCTGCCAGCCGGCCCGCTCAGGCAGTGGAGTAGGCGGCCTCATCCGAATCGGGGTCCTTGGTACTCTCCTCCCCGCTGCTGGGCGACAGGCAGCTCAAGTCGGTCACACCAGACTCCTGGTCACTGCTGGCCGAGAGGTCGGGGTCAGAGCGCTTGAGGGGGCTCTCCGACTCCCCCCGGAGACAAGGCTGTGTACGGCGGGGAGAGCCGGATGCCACGCCGCGCTCATCCGCTGTCTTCATCATGGGCCCCGCCTTCCTCGCCAGGATCTTGCTCAGATTGGCTATTTTCTGAGAGTGGGGAAGGAGGGAGAGGTGTTAGGGGTGATGCTGTCTGCGAGCGTGAGCCAGCAAACGCACGATTGGCCCCTTTTTAGACACGCCCACATCTGCTCAGGCTTCACAAGGTTTTATGAAAGTCAGGGTTGCGCTCTCCAAACAGGCTCATGAACAGCGGAACTGCTCTGCGGTCTACTGCTGCATCACGAGGACGACCAGCACAGCCGTTCAGACAGTCAGCTCTGCTGGAATTCTCGGATATGTGCACTTAGGAACCTCCCATTTAACTGGATGTCAGCTAGGGGGCGCTGTCTAGAAAGGGGCGTGTCGCTGCCATGGGCCGTGTCTGCTTGTGCCTTGTTCGCCGTCGGGCCGGGCCGTCCCCCGCGGTACCTCCTGCTGGGCGCTCAGCTCCGCCTCCAGCTGCTGGGACTCCTCCCTGACAGCGGTCAGGACGTCCGTCATCGAGGGGGGAGGGCGCTGCCTCCCTGGGTCTGAGCGGCAGTACATGGCCCTCCAGAACCTGGGACACACAGGAAGTGTGTTGGGTCAGTGACAGTGCCTCCTACCCCAACCCGACACACCGTACCACGCCCCACCTGCTCCCAGTTCGATGAGAAATGCTAAACAAATCTCAAGCTGTCTAAAGACACCAACATGCTTCAGCGGTCACTGTCATTCCTACTTGAAGCAGTAGGGGGCGGTGGTGGGCCGCAGCACGCCCTGCGTCTGGCTGTGGTCTGGCCTGTACAGAGGGTTGGTGTAGTCCGCTCGCGTCTTCCAAAGATTCCACCATACCGAGTGGGTCTTTTCCCTGAGTCTGTGAATAAGCAAAATGCATCTCGGACCCGGAACCTTTCGGTCCATAAAAACAACACCGTATCAACAGGCCCAAAGCCCGGCACCCACCGGAGGTCCACACGGTCCTTCTGGCAGTTGCCCAGGAAGTTTCCGTACTGGCAGGAGTAGACCTGGTCGTGGAGGTGCAGCAGGAAACGCTCGTTGTACTCGAAGGCACAGGGGAACTGCAGCGAGAGCTGCCAGACACACTCCAGGAACTGGTCCATCACTGGGGAGACCTCACGGGGGTCACCGTCCACGTGGCTGTACCTGTGCCAGGGGAGACCATCCGGGACCTGAGACTGTGTCCCCATCGCTTCACTTTCACACAGGCATGCTGTGAAAGGACAGCTATGTTCTTATATTTGAGGTTTTACCATGTAGATCACGGTAAATAACGGCGCCACTGTCTTTTCATAAAAAACCCCGACAGATAAACATCCATCTCTCATCCCTTCAGGCCCCTCTACGTTCAGTCTTTGTCACACGGCAACGTTAAGTTGCTTTTTTAAACTGCAGATTTTTCCAAGAAATTCACTGAATTGGCTGTTGTTCGCTTTTGGCATTTAGCATAAGGCAGTCACACTCCGTGTGCTGGTCTCCGTGGCGACGGCTGCGGCAGACCTGGTCACATGGTGCGGCGAAGAAGCCCCGCCCCACGACCAAAGCAGAGCGCGGGCTATACACTCACCTGTGGGAAAACTTGTGCCCGAACGACACCCAATCCCGCTCGATGAGAACCTGAACACATGGAGGAGAAGCATTTTTATTTGCTCGTGCTCAGGAGGGAAACATACGGGGTCATACACGTCACGCATGATCCGGCGTGTGAACCTCGGCACTGTGGTGACTTATATGGCCCCAAGTCACACAAATTATTTAAATCAACTGCTGCTGCTGTTTCAACTCAACACAATCTACACGCGTGTCCTGAATGTGCTCCTTTGAGACGCGTGCCGACTGCCTGGTCGCATAGGCAGACAAGAGTTCTCCCTTAGGGGGTTAAATGCGTGAGAGTTGGCAACCAGGGTTTATGGGCCAACAGGCTGGTACCATGAGGCCCTTCAAGGTCCGGTAGTAAGGGTCCAGAAGCACGCTGGCCACAGAGCAGGCCTGGGCGGTCCGGTCCCAGCCGTCGGAGCAGTGGACCAGCACGCTGGCGCCCTCTTCTGCTACCGCCTGCAGGAGGACGCACCAACACAGGAACGTCAACACAGCCCTCGCACACAGCGGTAATACTGATCCTCCGCACACGTGCGCGATGCACAAGCCGCGCCCCTCGCCCCGGTCACCTTGGCGATGAAAACGCCAGCATCCAGGATTCCTTTGATGTGCTTCAGCCAGCCCGAACTCTCCAAGCCCCAGAGGAACTCTGCCATCGAGGGCGACTTCTGCTCGCACACTGCGGACACACAGAGGCCCTGTCTTCATGCTGCATCTGCCGACCCAGAGCGGCTATAGGCCCTGTCTCCCAACAATCGCGTTAGAGAAGACGGACAGCGAAGTCTGCTCCGCCAGCTGCACTCTGACAGAGGAATTAGCCCAGCAGGTTCCGGAAAGTATCACTGCCAGTGTTCTGATCTTACTTTTCAAATTCAATTTCTGCACAACCAACTGCCAGGAATGAAAAAGAAGAAATAAAAAGAGCACAAAGAGGAGTGATGACCGGTACAGCAGAGAGGTACTTTAATCTCAGCAGGAATCTGTGAGTCAATCGTATCAAGATCAGGCTAAAATTGACCGGAACCAGTATCTCCTAATGGAGCTGCAGCCGGGGAGCCAGACAAATAGAACTCCCGTGGTGTCCCTGAGTTCTGCCCCTCAGCATGACGGGTCATTATCAAGCATGTAACCAAGTCAGCAAGAAAAGCCAAGCATAGTGTACACAGAACAGCACCAGTACCTTCCAGCATCTTCTGCTGGCTGCTCCGCATGACGTGGATGTTCTCGATGCTGAGGAAGTGAAACTTGATGTTGGCGTAATTATCCTCACTCTCGTAGCCCTTTCCTGCAGCCCGGTTCGCCATGGCGTTCAGCTGAAAGGGGACACGACAAGAAACAAATCACTGTGAGCCAGCAGGGGGCAGAACTGTCCTCAACACTGGCCCTTCCCGGAAGTGGCTCACCTTAGGCCGGGTGTCCACCACATACATGAAGGAGCTGCCTGGATTGGAGCTGCTGATAGCCTGTAACATCTGCTCGTCCTCCAGACAGCGAGCGCTGAAGCCTGAGAGCGGCTGGCTGCTGCGGCAGATGGCGGCCTGTGTGGAGCGGAGGAGACGCTAGCGCAAGTGCACTGTAGCATACCGTTAGCTGCTACGCCGGGGCTAACGGGCTAATCAGCAGATGTGGAAAGTTCAGGTCCAGGTACAAATCCAGGCCAGGATTTTGTTTCAGCCAACCAATTGAATATAAAGAATCAGTCACAGAGTACTCAACTGGTTGGTCGAAACAAATTCTTGGTCTGGATTTGTACTTTCTGGAACTAAACTTTCCACATTTGCTAATCAGCTAGCGGTTCCAAACAGCTACTAAACACGCTAGTATGCTATGCTAACACCCTTGACTGTTGCTTTACAAGCTAAAACTATAGCCACCTAGCTTTGCTAACAGGGCAGAAAGAGCTTAGAGGCTAGATAGCATGGAACATACACTAGCATGTTAGCACCCATGGATGTTGCTACACAGTTGCAGGCACATGATAAGGGGACACACTGCTGCCAAGCTCAACTATGGGACACACGGCTAGCAGGTGTACATGCTCACGCTGTTGTCTCGGTGGTAATACGTCAGAACCGGTAAGCGTCCTCTGCTGCGGAATCTGGCACTGCCGAGCACAACAGGGAGCGTAGCCGACTTGGGGACGTACAGCTCACCGGGGTAGGTGTCGCACACCTGGGCGAAGGGACAAGAGAGTCAATGCCAGCGGGGGGCACTGTCGAGCAGCTGGAGTAGGTTGTTAACCAGCAATGTGGAGACCAAACCTACATCCCTGAACACACTGATGCTGAAGCAGAGTAAGAACAGAGTAACTACAGCACATCACCGCTTAGCCGAGCGTCTGGACCGACCCGATATTCTCGGTTGGCTGTGCTCATCTGCCAGAGGCTGTTGGGAAGCCCCATGCGGACGAACTCCGCTTTGAGGTCGATGAAGTTCCAGGATTCTTCTCTAGCCTCTGCATCCAGGTTGGGGTTGAAGGCGAAGCAGTAGAGCTCCGTGTATCTCTCTGCAAACGGAGGAGGCGAAGAGACAGCGTCAGGCCTGGAGGCGACGCCGAGCTGAGAGCCCAGAGCTGCCGTACTTGTGATGCTCTGGTCTCCCAGCAGGGGGCGGCGCTCATTTACACCTGAGACAGCGGCTTGTCTGGAAGAACTCCAGGAGGTGTCCACCCCTCAGGCAAAGAGAACAACATGTAAATAATTCAGCCGCAGCTCCTCACCCGGTCGCGAGAGGCGTGTCAGCAGGGCGTGGACGTCCTGACAATCCCGCTCTTGGGGGATGACAAACTGGATCACCTGGAAGTTCTTGCAGCGGAGGAGGAGTGAGCAGCCCGCCGGCGTAGCGGGTAGCTTCTCCACAGCAGACACCAAGCTGTGCAAAACCTGTAGGACCACAGGACCCCAGCCGAGGGCCCCGTTGGGAGCCAACGGCATGGGGTTACGAGAGCGATAAGCCTCTGCGTTTGGGAAGGACTACAACTCATCAGCTAATGAATGACAAAGGGTTAGGGTTACAGGAATGACACGGTCAGCGATGGAATATCGCTCTCCAGATAACAGAATTAGGGCCAGCAGTACTGAGAACAGGACGTCTTTGGCTGCATGTGTTTACCTGCCATACCTTGCGAAAAAAAACAACAGCCATTTTATAACATCCATCCATTTTCCATCAGCTTATCCTTCTGGATTGCGGGGGGCCCAGAGCCTGTCCTGGAAGCTCCAGGCACGAGGCAGGGAACAACCCAGGATCCACACACATGTAACCCAACCATTATTTCTTGAAGAACATGCTAGGATTTAACTGTCCCCCTACATTTTATAGAATCACAGGTAAGCCAGACCAAAAGTTATGGCCAGAACCTTCACTCACCCAGGTTTCTCTGTGCCGCTCTGCGTCATGCTCCACGAAAATGGAGTGGGTGGCGGTCAGGTAGAGTGTCCCCACACAAGGCTTGCGCGCGGACGCCCTGTCAATCAGGCTGACATTCTCCACCTGGGGACACGGATGGGGGCGGGTCGGTGATCCTGAACTCAAAGACGCCGAGGATGCTAATGTGCCGTTAACATTTACTGTGCGTTTGGACAAACGTGGAAGTTTACCGCACAAGGTTAACAGGGTAAAATTATAATGAAACGCTAAACAATGCAAACACTCCGGCGAAAAGAGGACCAGAGCTCCGCAAAGCTAGGGACTCCGACACCTTTACAGATCGCCAGTTAGCTATCATTTTAACACAATACCGTCTTAAAATTCAGCGTTTTTCAACTGGGCGCACATTAACAGAGGCGGGGGGGCGGGGGGGGGACGCGTCCGTACGGACGGATCAGGTTTTCAGCAGAAGCTGAGCAGGAAACATTCATCCATGCTTCGGAGTTTCTGAGTCTGGGCTGAACCACACGCTCCCCAAACCGGGCTACACCTCCCTCCCTCCCATCCATCCATCCATCCATCCATCCATCCATACATCCATCTTCTGTAACCGCTTGTCCTATTCAGGGTCGCAGGGAACAACCCAGGATGGGACGCCGTTAGGTATTTTACTACACTCAGCTGGGACATTTATCATCAATACGGATGAAAAAAAAAACACACACAACATTTTGTGACGTCAGCAAATATCATGCAACGCACTCAGGAATATTATATAAAATGTTAAAATATAACACTACAAACACGCGATTTTCTTTGTATAAAGGAGGCTGAACGTGAAAGCACGCCTGCCCTACTGATCAGCCTGAATGGTGAGTCCGTACGCGAGCTCCGGCATGACGCCCAGAAAAAGCACATTTACAGCTGTCAGGGAGCCCAATCGGCCCCGGTTCCCCCAGCAAGACTGCGGTCCGGTTACCTTCGGTGTCCTAATGTGCTCCATCGGAATAAAGGGGGCGAAGCGACGTCTGGGTAGGATCACATCGACCCGACGTGCCGATGGAGATCAGAGAAGCACCGAAGAGCTGCGCGATGGACGGATAGATAGATGGATGGAGGAGCCGGATGCGAAGTCAAGCCATGGATGCTGGGTGCTGGATGCTGCAAAGCGCAGGTCCCCGCTCTGCAGGCGAATAAACGCGCAGTGAAGCCGGCTCTATGCGGAGCGCCGCTTAATCCTGCTCGCCCATGCCGATCGGAGAACCTCGATTTCGTGTATAATGATTTTTATTTATGTATGATATATATATATATTCTTTAGCGGTATCAGTACTGCTCAACCATTAATACAATAGAAGCCGATATTGCCTTTGCGTCAACGGCATTAGCCTCTACGTATTGCTGTGACGTCTGGCTCGGCCATGAATATATAATTATTGTAATCAGCTCACCTTTAAAATTTTGATTTGTGAATTGTCGTGTTGTTTTGCATTTTACCTGTTATGTACGAGTCTTTGCAGACAGATCAATGTAGGTTATTTAATGTCAGTTATGTCAGTTTATATAAGTTTTATAATTTTTAAGATTTGTCCGGTTTAATATGCAACTGTAGTAATTTACAATACTTTCAATTACATTTCCGTTTTTTTCACGTTCAGTTTCATTCGCAATTATTTGAAATTCAACAGAAATGAAACGCAAACTAATTTCACCTGATCTAGTTTTACATGAAAATACTTTACTCAAACGTGGTTTGCCATCAGAAAAACAGATTGTTAACCTAAATAGAACACAGAACACAAAAAAATACTCCGAATGGATTTAAACTATAAACGATAAATCACAACCCTCCCCGATTTGCCTGTGAACACATCCCATTGGCTAGAGTCGCATCGGTACGTTGTTTTTTCCTTCGCTGTGTCGGCGGATGTGCGTCTCGCTGACGCTACAAGTCACGTGTGGCAGCTGGGCCAATGGGAAGGGCGTGTGTGGGGACGGCAGAGGGAAATTCATCTCGCCTTTAATTAAGCATATTTAAAGGGGCTCTACCGACCTGGCATTTTATGTTATTTTAGCAGAAGACAATTCGACACCTAGTGAACACAGTCTTTTGATGGTTCCCTTTTATGTGGTGTTTCGGAAGCCAGTCGTTTTTCTGCCGTTGGACATTCACGGTAACTTGGCAGTGTCGGTCTATACTGGGAACACGGTCCGCAGATATGTCGTCAGTGTCTCAATGGACAAATTGCCCCCTGTGTTTTCAAGGTTAAATTGATCCCTGAAAGTAATTTCGACACTGCAGTGCTTATTTTGGACGTTTATCACGTGATACCATGCATAAAGAGGCTGCTTCTGCTCCGTATCTACCGTTCTCGTTTAAGGCCGGGATCGTGTCCAGATGGGCTAGTGACCCCTTGCTTTCTTGTCCTCGCGTGGTAAGACTCAGGTGTACCTTGTCATCATTCCTGAATGGGGCATCAGGCTGCTACAGAGAAACATGCAAATGGTTCGTGTTCTCTGGAAACCGCATTTTCCCTTCTATATATTACCGAAGTGTTAACAGACGCGTCCTACGTTTTTTGCAAAATAATGTTGCTTTGTTTCTTGAGGAATCACATTAAATTTTGAATGCTTAAATAGTCATTCTAGAAAGACGGTGACAATGAATTTGACTGCCGAATGAGCAGAGAGAGGCAGTCTTTACGTTATTTCACATATTTATTACTTTGGTCACATTTCAACACACTTTCCCCTCCTCCCGGGTCATGCATGAAGCATTATCGAAACACACAGCAAATCAGCCGTTTTCCCCGTTCAGGGGGGGGGGGCTAACCGCAGGGAATTGTAAAATATTTAACAGAGGTGAGACACACACTGTGCAAGGGCAGTGCAAACCCTGAGGATGAGATTATGGACAAGGGAAGTGAGGCTTTAGCAGACTCATTTCAAGTCATTCTGGACAGATCTACAGATGATCATGCAGGAAAGACCCACTGAGAACCAGAGTAGACCACAGCCACATGACCCAGTTTTCAGGCTAATGCAATGCAGGCTGAGGGTGAGGTTCTTCTGAACTGGCCCTCTGCCTAATCTGTGTATCATTAGCAATTTCATGCAAAGACAGAACTTCTCCAAGACAGCGGTACCTGAACTCATGGGAGCCAACAGCACCAGAGCCACTGCTGGGGGAACTACAGGCTGGGTTCTGTGATTAAAAGACCAAGTCACAGAGCTAAATGCCTCCATGGCGATGCACTCAGTCAGAAGCTCACGATCATTTTACCTTTATTAGTTTCTAAAATAAAAAAGGAGCAAGCTAGATCATTCTGGTCAAGCCACAAGTACAAGAAACATCGCGTTCAGTGTCAGGTTACATACTCAGGCAGCAATACTGAAATCTCAAATGCATGTAGAAAATAAGAGCAGGAAGCACACGGGCATTTTACAGCTCATATGGCGCTCAGTGGTGCTTCATACAGTTCCCCCATCAGGCAGGGTAAAAGGATGCAGGACACCATCACTGCACTTCTGCAATCTGACCACTGGAGGGAGCTTCAGTCCTGAGTACCTTCTGTAAGGCATCCAGGTTCCCATTTCAAATTACAAATGGGGAGAGGGGGGAAACGAAGGGAAAAAAAAAAAAAAAAAAAAACCTTTTACGCTATACCCCACTACAGTTTTCCTAATCTTGTCAAAAAAAAAGTATGCAAGAATTAAACAGTGGGATGCTACGTAAGGGCCCTGAGAAATGATGCAGGATATGTTTGTTTTCCACAGAAAGGCAAAGGGCAAGGCGGTCCTTGCTTTGTAAGTGCTTCTGTGCAACAATGTCTTATGTTACAGTCAGACACTCCAGCTGGATGGACCTGTGGCAGACACTGCCCTCCCTCCCTCCCCACCCCTTTCCTTCCAGGGTGTGCTCAGACACGCCCCCTCCCCCCAGTGATGCTATCTGGGTGAGAACATAGAGCTGTGGGGAGACTGCAGGGGGGACGAGGGAGACAGCTTGTGGGGGCTGCCCACATCCCCGTTCTGCAGCTTCCAGAGCAGCTCCTCGTTCTCCATAGAGAGCCGCTTGTTCACGCTGGATTCCTTCTGCAGGATCTGCTGCAGGACGGCCTGCTCCGTGGAGAGCTGCCTATGGATCAGACAGCAGAGCGTTAGTGCATGCCTTTCCCCCCCCCCCAACACTGCCCCCTGCTGACGCCACCTGAGGTGGACATGCTTTCATGCCTAGCAGGGCAGAGCATAGTCCAACCTACAAATGCTTTCTGATCTGCATCTTTCCAGGGTACCGTGAACTCAAATGTACTAGAAAAGTACAGTCAGTCGTGCTACAATGCATGATAAGACAGTAAATCTAACATGACTGATATTAGAACCCAACTCCAATACAATATGGAATGTCATTTGGTTTTGCATGATTTTCATTTGAAAAGAAATGCACCAGGTGGACTACAACGCGATACAGACATAGCGAGAAACACGACATGCTATCCAAGTAAATGATATTGATGTCTGATTTGTGAAAGAATTGTTCTTTTGAACCAGTTCTTTTCAGTGAATTGGTTGAACCAGTTTTCAAATCTAAAAGAATCCAACTTTTTGTACATCCATGCATTGCACAGGTCAAAGTCTTAGATTCTAAAAATGTAAAAATATTTCACAATTGCATGAAAACACAGTTGACAGCAAGTTCACATTTGCTTTTCGTAGAATGTAGCCATGTTGCTTTCAGGGCCCCTCTGCATACCATAATGCATAGTATTTGTACTGTGTGCTTGCCCGACCACATGGTGGCTGTGGCTCATTAATTCACACTAAATGGTGCTCTATGTTCAAAAGATGAATCATAGTATGCCCCAAAGTAAACCAAGAGCACCACCTAGTGGGGTCAGAAAATACAGCAAATGGTTCATGAAGTGTCGTTTTGGTCATCACTACTCCTGACTGTCGGCAATCGGCAACTTAGCAAGTTCAGAACGTGCAGTTCAAGCGGTTACTAGGAAATTCTGGTAAGACCCATAGGAGATGTTTGTAATTTATCAATGCATTATTTAAAATGCATTTAATTACATTACTGGCCACAGCTATCACTGTTATTAAATTAATTTTGTTTGGCATAAGTTATGGAGTAACATTCCCCTAACCTCATTTTTCCAGCTGGATACGTGTATTTTCGTGAATGTGAGGTGTTTCAGGATTGCATTAGTCACGCTGTAGCAGGACTGATTGTAAATGCAAAACTGTTGATTACTTATGAGAACCAAAATTACACTTTACTGGGTGCAGACTGCTAGTCCTGACTATTTACATCATCAAAAGCAACTCATGGTAAAGGAACAGGTTACAATGTGTATGCGCTCCCTGGGGATTGAACCCACATAATGCTCCACTTATTGAGCTACAGAAGCTGCCAATTTAGCTGGATTTATTCATAGAGGCAGTGTAAGCAAACTTGTGGATGGCGATGCTCTGCTGCTGCAGGCTACTGAGCAGTAACCAAAGGGTCTGACCCTGATCCACAGCAGGATTAACAGCCACTCTGAGGCAGTATTTTCAACGTAGACACCTGCAGCCACCACAAAGTCAATGGGAGTTTCTCCATGGTGCTGCTCACAAGTTCTTTGGAAAAGTATATTCATGTAAATGGAAAGAATCCAACTGTGTATCTGGTATGCGTCAGAGCTATAGGTGCTGGCATGTTTGGACTGACTTGTCACCTCCTGGAGACACGTCTAGCGACTGTCTAATGAAGTCTAAACCCAGTCTGGTTTCCCTGCGTGTGGGACTCCCAAAACGAGAGAGTGAAACCCGGAATGGATGGGTGAGGGAGACTCCAACCTCAGAGCAACAAATTCCAGGGGAAACACTGTTGACGTCAGACGCATGTCAGAGAGGAATTCGCTCCACCCAGGTTTAATAGCTGCAAGCTGTTTCAGCCCAAGCCAAGATCACGTGGATTGAACGAGCAAGAATGAGTGGTGCACACGCACACACGCAGCCTGCAGGGAGAGTTGCGTTACCTTGACAACGCTGCATGCTTGTCCATCCGAACCCTGTAGTCCTCATTCTCCTGCTGAGCCTTCTTCAGAGATTCCTCCAGTTTCACATTAGCCTCGACCTGGCACGCATAATCAAGGCTTTCAGTCACCATATATCCTGCAGAGTCTGCTGCCATCGCTGTTCTGCTAGACCTGGAGGCAGTGCGCCCCCCCCCCACCCCCCAGGCACCCTAAGAGCATGGCAACCCCCCACCACCTGCAGGAGGAGAGACCAAATGTCCCCCTGAAGGTACACTGATACCTCATTTCTTGCTTGGTGCCTTGTGAGAACCTGCCTGTTCACCTGTTTCACCAGAACAGAAATGTTACGTAGGTGAAAGTGAAAGTAAAGGTCAATCTGTATTTCGTCTTTTGGATTTATTTTGTCGAGAAAAAAAAAAAATTTTAAATAAATTTTCCAGAGTATGACTCGTTGCACCCCGTCTATTCCCTGTATTCACTTTGGACTTCGTAAGGCTCCCCCATCTGAGCGTGTGACTTTATTCTCACTTGCTGCTTTACCGCTGTCCTTTTAAGGATTGTGCAATAAAAGTCTGCTAAAAACTAAACTTTGCAGTCTGTCTCATCTCTTCGCCACTCGAATACTACAATATTTTATTTATTCAACCTGCCATTTATAGTTGGTTACACATATTTATACTTTATTATTAAATCTGGACAGCAGATCGATCTTTTGTTTTGTTCAGAATAAAGAATGATGTAATCTTCTTCTGTTAATAAGCTAGCAAGTTGTTTCACTGCCAGCACCGCCATTATTAGACTAACTATATCTGTTATGGACTGAATTTTCCGGGTATAAGGAAGGTCTGGACGCCATAGTCCGTTACGGTGCCACATTCTGAGCCCAGCTCTTCTGTGGTGCCTTGCTGGAGCCATTTTTCTGGCCCAGGGCCATTTTTTTGCAGTGGAAACGTGTGGAACCAGAACTGGATAAAGAAAAGGTTCAGCACCAGCACCGGCACTGCGTTGGTGGAAATGAGGCTTTTCAGAGCCCAGATATAAACAGTTTCACGAACAGTGTGCACAGCTTTTCTGCATTAGTGTTCAGACTGCTCCCACGTCACCCCTGCACAACCACCGTAAACTCGAATGCATGTCCACACAGCACGGCCGAGCCGCCCCCAGCTTAACACAAGCGGCCCAAAACAGCAGGGGACTGGGGTCAGTTGCATCCTGCCTCACCAGCTTGTCCATCTGCATCAGCTTCCTCTCCTGCTGGTGGAGCTGCTTGGTCTTGATGTCCAGCACCACCTTGAGGCTCTCCAGCTCCTGCTCCAGGTACAAGGTGTGGGAGTCCTTCTGCAAAGCAGCACATCCGGCTCTTGTTAGACCAGCGCCATCCAAACCAGTACCGGTGACTGCGTGTGAGCATCATTCTCTGAGGGATACCATGACACACACAAGCACACAGACTGGCCTAGCTCACTGCCGGTGTTCACTGGCTCACAGGGGGTCCCCCATCAGCACGCTCACCTGATTTTTCTCAGCCAGCTTCCTCCTCCTGTCTTCCTGGACCTTCAGTTTCTCATTGAGGGCGCTGTTCTCCACCATCAGACACTCAATCTGCTCCTGGAAGGAGAGGCTCTGTGATGCACGGTGCCCCCCGGCCATGCCGACAGTGCTGTGATGTGGTGCGGCGGCGATCGGCTTACACGCAGCGTCTGGCTCAACACCTGCATGTCCTCCTGATGCGTCCTCCTGTCTTCTGCGAGGCAGAGGAACCGTGGCCGGTCAGCACCGTACAGACAGGCAGAAGGCCACCGCACCGGCAGAGGACACACCCACCTTCCAGTGCTGCCTCGTAGTGCTGGGTGAACTTCTCCACGGCCTCGGCATGACTGGTCTCCATCTTGCTCTGCTGTGCCTCTATCTGTGAAGGGAATGCAGGAGTCAAAGAAACAGCCAGCAGGGGGCATAGTGGCTGCAGCTTCATATTTCAGTAGGGAAAAACTACTTTGCTCAGTAGTTAAACACACAGCCTGAACTCTTAAGATATAAAATCAAGAAAGCCTCAGAGGTAGGGGGGAGGTCATGGGCCTACCTCCTGCTGCATGAGGCCCTGGTAGTGGTCCAGCGCCTCCTGGTACACCCTGGTCTGCTCCTCACACTGTACACTGAAGAGCTTCTCCAACTGCCGTTTCTGCTCGGCCAGCTCACGCTCATGCTGCTCCCGCGCCTCCTTCAGGGCGTCCTCCAGAGTCACACGCACCTCCTCCTTCTCCTGCTGGAGACGCTCACATAGGGAAGTGCGAGTGCCTGGAGTGGATGGGTGGGGGGAATCAGTTGGCCCCTGAGTCCCCCCACACACATGCGGGCAGGCCGACACACACTGAGGACCCCTGGCTGATGATCTAAGTATCCCCACTCTAACCATCACCTCCACAAGGGGGCGCTGTAACAATGCTGGCAGGAGTCGGGATGTCCCTGAATGACCCTCCCCTGATCAACAGAGCTAATGAGTTCCGAGACCTGTCAGCAATTATAACCCCCCCAAAACAGTGATTTAATTGGTTAAGGTGACTAATATTAGAGGCTCTGGAGGAACAAGGCGCAGAGAGATCAGCGGTGTGACCAGCATTAGCAGCATCGTCAGAGGACGGGGACCGGGGGCTCACCTAGCTCCACCCGCAGATCCATGAGCTCCACAGAAAGCTGCCTCTTCTGCTTCAGGTCGTCTTCATGCTGCGACCGAGACAGTCGGAGAGTGAGGTGCCACACGTGTGTCACCACGGGGTCGACAGACACACGCTCCTAGAGCGAGGAACCGAACAGAGCCCAGTGGCTCTCTGCGTCAAGCCAAACATTTGCGCTGAGATTAGATACGGTGACACACCTGCCCTGTATAAACTCAGCGTGTCCCTAAAGCAAGACCCACGTGGCGGCTGGACCCAGCTGCCCTCCCGCTCAGTCAGGCTTTCAGTGTGTGCAGCTTTGGGCGGCTGGCGACTGCAGAGTCACCCCACGTGAACCCCGCACATCTGGCTGGCCGACAAAGCAAGAGACGAGCACCTCTCAAGGCAGGCCGCAGAGCATCAGCACTGACGGCAGTAACAGAGGAATCGCGGAACAGACGCATGGAGAAACGGCACAGAACGAGAGAAGAGTGAGTGACAGACGGAGAGGCGGAACGGTGTGACTGCCAGACAACCAGTCAATTGCCCAGATTTTAGGGCCCAAAGATGCCCCCCCCCCCCAGATTATCCAACACATTTAAAAAGTATCTTTTTGATACCCCCCCCCCCCCAAGAAAAACAAAGTCAGAAGCTCCAAGAGGAACGGGGGAGAGCGAATCACCTTCCTGCCCTTGCGCGGGGGCTTCCTGCGGCAGCCTTTGCTGCCTGCCGCCCCCATCGTCCCGGAGGGGAGGGGAGGTGGCTGACCGATCGGAAAGCAGCTGCTGCCTCCGGGTCCCTCGGAAGTCGTCTGTCGGCATGCTTGAGGCAGCCCTGCTCCCTAAACGGCCAACACGAGGCCCAGCCTCCTTCCACCGCCCTCGGCAACCGTACTCCGCCTAAGAGCTGCACCTGCACAACACTGTCAACTCAAGATAAACATCCTTGTTTGGCTTGCCAGAAATAACACCAACCGAACCAGGCTTAAAAATCAGATGGCGTGCATTAAATCTTTAGGTGTGAACCTGAGAGGGGCTGACTGTATGAACACACAGTTTCAAGGTAGTGCTTCAGCCATTACGCCAGACAGTGACCAGTGGAAAACACGCTGGTCCTCTAGTAGGGAGAGAGTGGTGATATCTATACAAACCCCTGGGCACAGGAGATACACACTGAACAGCTGTGCCCCACCCCTGGGGGCAGGCCAAGCCAATACAGGGCCCATAAACGAACGCATGGAAAGAAAAGGTCTTCAGCTGAAAAACTACCTGCAGCCCCTCCCCTGGCCCCTCCCCCCTGGCAAGCGGCCGCTCTGGTTCGCTGGGACGAGCCACATTCCAGATCATGCCCGGAGCCCCACTGACTCAGGTTTACTGCTCAATTCTCTGCTAACTATGCAGACGAGCAGGAACAACACGCTCCAGCACGGCCCTGCTGTTTACACTTTATTTACTGATGCATTTCAGCCTCAGGTGCCACGCTCACCATCAACTGAGAACCTCGAGAACCACGCCCCCCACAGGCTGCATGCAGAGGTGAGCCACGCAGAACACCTGCTGCTGACAGACAGATGAGAAACTGCCTCAGGGAGGTGCTCACCAGCAGACACACAATGGCTGCGAACTGCCGTACGAAGCCCAGGTCACGGGGCACTTTGTAAGCAAACAAATGTGTCCTCGCAGTAAAAATATACCAGTTATAGCCACAGCAGACAGCGGCAGTTGGCGAGGGTGACAAAGAAAAGGCTCGGGCTCCATCGCCTGCATGAGCTCCTCTCAAACTGATTCACCAGGTCAGTGGAACCTGCTGACAGCCCGGGCATGTTGGTATCCTACCTGAGCAGAGATGTGCTGCACTACCACGGTCAGGGCCTCCACGACACGTGTCACAGAGCCCAGCTGCTGCTGGAGCCGCTGCTGGAGCCGAGAGGCGGGCCTCGGTCCGGGAAGCTTGGGCTGAGCCAAGGGGGGGTCCGGCTGGCCATGTACCCGGGGGCTCCTGAGGGAAGACCTCAGCCGGCTCCTATCCACTGTGGGAGAGATGCTGCCTTTAAATGTGGGGAGTCCCTCTGGACAGGAACACACCCATAAAAGTGCGCCAAGAAAGCATTAAAATGACCGGCCCACCCAAATACCCCACTGTGGTCAAACCAGTTAACTAGCCCAGAGTATTCGCTCTAAATATACAAATGAATACAAACAGACAAAACAAAAAAAAAAATGGAACCTGGCACACAGTGACCTGCGGGTAACACGCCGATTCTCCATGCCAATCCGAAGCGATCGCATGCCCAGCCATGCGTGTCAGATTGAACACTCGGTACGTTAACATGCTCAGCTAAGTCGAGCTATGGCTATAACTCAACACCATTTAAATCTGACTACTGTCCTTGTCCCAGTAAACATGCACGGGAAGGGAATCGATTTATTGACCAAAGTACGTCTGATTTTTCAAATACCGCAATGTGATTTTGGTGTAATAAATATTGGGGTATTTATGAGTCCAACATAAATTTCTCATGAACTTTTCACGGGTTCACAATCTAACAAGGATTATACTGACTTTAAACATCTTGAAATCTTTAATCTTGAAAATGAATAATTAAGATTTCGAAACTTCCTAAGTTTAAGTAAAAATATTTCAATGAGACTCCGTACGCTATAATGTCCGTGCCGAATTTAAGGTAAGAAAGCTAGATTAAGATCAGGATTTGACTAGCGATATAAGAATTGGATATGCATTACATGCAATGTTGGTATTAATATATTAATATTACATGCCAGCCATTTTTACTTTTGGTACCTTCTTGAAGTACGAAAAAGCACAGTACCAGCTGCGGCCGAGGAGCGTCCTTTAGTGGAGTGGCGAATTTTTTTAAATAAATAAAAATTAAAAAAAAAAAAAAAACAGAACAGCGTGCATCTCATTTTATTTGTGGCTATGGTGTTATCTAAAGGTAGACAACACCGCCATATGGCGCTGGAGTGTGCCGACAACGCGACCTCTGCTGTGCTTGAAGCTTCTTCTGTGTGCCATCAAAGTGCTTCAAGCTAATTCTGGGTCAAAGTTTGGGGGGGGGGGGGAACTGTGGAGCATGCACAGAGCACCTAAGCCAGTTTGAGTCCAATTGAATACGTGCATGCAGGAGTAAATATTGACTCCCAGTCGCATTATCTGAGTGTCTTAGTCCAACTTGGAGTCCGAAATCGATTTAGTCCAACTGAAATTGTACCAACATTTACATGTACTTTAAAAGTCTGCTTTTAGTCAGACTCACACAGTATTTAGATTTTCTTAGCGTGCATGTAAACGTTCTGAATGTATCTCTCTTTGGTGTGGGACCCTTTTATGTCTTTGCATAAAGACCCGCCTGCTGACTGTGGCCCACCAATCCAGTCCAGTGTCAATCACCATGGTAGAAGACTCTTCGAAAGGACCAATCAACTCATGGGAAGTCAAGGCATGCCAATTCAATCATGACCCTTGACCTTTGACGTCGGCCTGGCCAGGATGATGGGCACTATCGGAGTACCACCAACAAAAGCGATAGGACAGGAAATCACAGCATGTGGAGGCTAGTAACTCAGCGAGTCCGATTTTCTGCATGCAGTTTCGAAACTTGGCAAATTTAAACAAGGCTTCACAGTTTAACTGTATCCGTTAGGCAACGTACAAATGCACCAACATGCCATTTCCAAGGTCCCAGGGCTCCCCCCGCTGGTCTGAGGTGTGTACTGCCCCAGGGTCACACTGCCTCTGCTCTGAGCAAAACACACTGAACACGTGGAGCCCATTCAGGCTCATCTTCACACTTTTAGGTGGGTGCATGCGGGGCGTAGAGAGAAGGTGACTGGCCCGTGTGCTCAGGGATGCCCTGGAATACGCACCTAATGTCACCAGTGACAAAGATGGGACAAAGGTATGAAGCGGCTGAAATCACAGGCTGCCATGTGGTAATGCAGGCCTAAATATCATTCAGAGGATGGGAAATCGAGGCATGTGGCCCTGCCTGCGGAGGGAGCTTTACTCAGAGGGCAGTCCAGCACCGAGACAGGCGGTTATGATCATGGGCCCTCCGAGCAAATCCCCCAGGGGCCAGTAACCTTTAAATAAAATGCAATTTAGTCAACCACTGCACCATCTACTGGCCCCTAGGTATAACAACAGGCTACATACAGGCATGCCATGTGGCTGCAGACTGTGGGGTCTATACTCCCACCATTAATGTTTTGTATGTGAATTATGAGTGTAAGGGGAAGCCGGAAGCCCCCCCCCCTCGGGGTGCACACTACCCCTACCAACATGAAGAGATTGGGGGGGGGTCTGTCTGCAACCATGTGATTAGACGCCAAAGCGGATCAGTGCTTCAAACAGCACCAGATGCATTTTGGACTGGGAGGGGTCATTTTTAATTATTTTTCTTACAGAAGGGGCACATTAATGAGGCAATTAACAAGCACTAATCACCAACACCGCCCCCAACCTACTTGGCACACGATGGGCCCCCCACGAACATGGCTGGAAGTACTTCTGGGCGTCATGCACACAAAGCGAGATGGTGAAGATGCAAGAGAATCGTCACCACACCTCCAGCTGTGACCCTTTGTTTCCACCTGTGTGTGTGTGTGTATGGGAGGGGGGGGGGCTTTAAACCCCAAACAGAAAACTGAACAAACCATGCAGACAGGCCACGCCTCCTACTCACCGGGCCACATTTCATAGGTCGAACCCAGTCACCCGGAAATACGCAGTAAAGCGCAGCAAGGTACATCTACTACAGTCTGGGGTTCTCAGGGGTTAAGCCAAACAGCCCCTTTCCTTTCCAACATGAGTGTAGCCTATGGTGGCTATTGTGTTTACAGCTTCACACGGTTATGGGACACACAGCATGGAGAGGGAACCCCGGGGCTGAGGTGGATGTATTGTGGGGGGGGGGGGGGGGGGGACCACGACCACCATCAGCAAACATGGCAGGAGTCTGACACACAGTGGTACTGCAAAGCATTATGGGAGAAGGACCATTAACAAGGCCAAACCCCCACGATGCAAACCTGTCACCAAGACCATCATAAGCAAACTGAGCAGGTGTGAGGCCGACAGTGGCATTGCTCCAGTTTACCTTGTGTAGGGGTGGGAGGGTGCTGAGTTCTTGCTGAGTTGGTCCTTGGCATGGGGCTTGCGGCTGGCCTTGGGGGGAGGGTACTGGGACCGGCTGTTGTCTGGAGTACTGGAAACAGGGAAACGGCCATTGGTGATCCTTGTGTGGAAAGATGGGGGGGGGTGCTTGTTCTTTCTCACACACACACACACACACACACAACCTGGGGTTGCATTCCGCCTGAATATCGGCTTGGCGATGAGGGGCTTGGTTCCAGTCCTGGGACTGGAGGTTCCCTTACTGATGCCAGGACAGGGGGGGCGCTCATCCGGCCGGGGAGCTGTAACAGAATACAACACATTTACAGAACAGGGGGCTGAACACAAAGGCAGCCCGTCAACTCCTGTCTGCCGAACCATCAGGCCCGAATCTGCATGGGACCCTACCGGCTGGGGGCAGGGGCAGCTTTATACGCAGCTGTGATCCAAAGAGCACCCCCCATTTCAAACTGGTCTGCAGGCCGGCCTTCACTCACTGGAGACAGAAAGCCAGCCCTGGCCCTTAGCGACACCCTCCAGGACGCCCTGGTGTGTCCCCATGTGTGTGAGAGGATCAGGGACACACAGCTTGTTTCGGAGACTTACTTCTCTAGAGTAGGATCAGATGGGGCCATATGAGGAAGGCGGGCCGGCCCAGGGCATGGACTGAGTGCGGCGCAGGATACCATCTTCCCCCTCTTAATGGACTGAAACGTGCCCACCCTTCTGAATGCCCGTCTATCCAAAAGCAGGATTTGCATAGAACTTGGGCCATAAGGTTCCACTGTATGGCCGCCTTCTGCTGCTACTGGAGGAATTCCGAAATCCGAACTTTGACCGTTGCCATAGCAGCAATAAGGACAAAGAATAAATCGACTGTGTTACAAAGGGCAACTGTCACCTAAAGCTCTGCTCTCAGAGGTCCCCACGAGGGATGGAAGCCCTCAGCGTGGGACTTAACATCACCCCCTCCTACCCTAACAATGGCCGCCTTGTAGCCTTTCCCCAATATTCACGTGGGCACTACATGGACCCAAAATGACGTCAACACACACACACACACACACACACACACACACACACACACACACACTACAGTACAGTACAGTACAGTACAGTCAGGCAGTGATGGGAATGGCGCAAAGGAACACAAAAGATGGCCCGATTTTAAACGGTGCAAAAGTCCTGAAAAAGTGTTTTGGTCACTGACACACAGCGGTGAAAGCAAGGTGACATGGAACCCGCTGGAAATTGGTCGGGCTGGGAGATTTTGGTGAGGATCAATAAACTCATGTTCGTGTGATGCGGGGTTCAGTACCTGAGAAAGCCATCAGTCTGAGCCACAGGACGCTAAAGCAGATCACAGAGATATTAAGCACGATTTCCCACACTGAGACAGACAGACAGACAGACAGACAGACACAGACAGACAGAGACAGACAGACAGAGACAGACAGAACCCAGGAGGTGAGCAGAAAAAAAAAAGCAAGCATAAGATGAGCATACACAGGAGAACACGCAGCTGCAGGTGAGCAGTAGGAGCACATCTGTTAAAGCAGGACCTTGTGTTCATGCAGATCACCATGCACTGGGCTGGGAGACCACACAGGGTCCTATTGGGACCCAGAAGCCTTTAACGTCCTTCCCCATTGACTAGTGACCCTTCCCCTTAGCGTGATCGACTCTGCCAACTCCCGCAAACCGCACTCACCTGGACCCAGGGACGAGGCCACGAGGGGCTGGGGGCCGCGGTTACTGGTCTGGGCCAAGGAGCTGGGGCTTTTTGGGGGTCCCTTCAAGGGCAGCCTGGAGGAGGAGGTGGGTCGGCTGGCCCGGTGCCTGGGTTCGTTGACAGCTTGGTTGCAACGGCGACACCGGCACGCTCCGTCAGACGCGTCTTGGGCATCCCTGAGGAGCACATTTAAGTTCAGAGCCCCAGTTCTCCGCCACACATGATAATCCCTCCCCACCTTCCTCTGTGCGATGATACACAAGCGTGCTCTCCCCCCCACGTGATCCTGAAGCACAGGCATTGTTCCTTAAATAGGCGAGGGGAGTTGTCCCAGCACACGGCGCACTAGCTAGCTGAGTGTTTACAACACCCTAACCCTCCAGGGCCCTCCCTCCTCCCGGCGCCACTACTGGATCACCATCAGAGGAAACCCCCCCCCCGTCCCAAGCCTCTTCCCCTCACACTACGTGGCTTTGAAAGTTCTAGAACACAAATGTGTACCCATAGCAACCCCCTCCCCCAAGGCCTCTGCGGACACAAGCATTGCTCATCAGCAACAGGAAGGCTGTCCTGCGCAGATTAGCACTCTGCAAGCCCTTGCCCCTTACTGGCCGGTTTTGGTACTGCCTCGCTGCTCGAGTAATACTGGCATCCTCCCTGAATCATGTTAGAAACACAGTATGGGCATAACATGGTGGATAAACACATTTTACCCTCACAGCGGTACGTTTGCTCACGGCCGGAGCTCACAGTAGAACAGAACACACACAAACTTAACAGAAATCCACTGTGTGGCACAAAGCGGAGCAGTTAGTACAGCTTTCCGGCCCTTTCCATGCAAGAGGAAGGAAACAAGCGGCCGATTGTGCAAAGAAGATGTGCTCCGTGGAACATGATAGCCTCCTAGAGGAGGAGGAGCGGCTTGGGTTACAGGCTCTGCGCTTTAACCCCACGGACGCCAAGGCCGGGTCTCCTGCCACAGCATCGCGCACGGCTCTGTACTTCCACACGGCTTCTGATGGGAAAAGTGGAGGGAAGGAGAGATGTGGGGAAAAGGGAGTCTGAAAGAGAGACTCCATGCTGGCACACGGAGCGGGTCCTTACCGTAGCCGAGCGGCACCGTGAGGGCAGAACGGGGAACCGGAGCACATGCCGTTTCCACCATGGCTGCCCCGGGGAGAGCTTACATAACCGGCTCCCGCTCCCTCCCAGACACAGACGCACAGCTGCCGCCGCTAACAGCAGCTCACGCTGAGCACTGAGCTTATTGCAGTCAGGCTGACGCTCAGCACTGGGGGGTGGAATGCTGCTGAAGGCATTCCCTCAACCACCGACCCACCCCCCGAGACACACCACAGTGTGGGCAGCCTTTCCTGTCTTGAGAGCACTCTTTCTCTGCCTCTCCCTGTCTCTCCTTCTCTCTCACATACACAACCCCCCCCCCTCCCTTCATGGGCATGTGTGAAGGCAGGAAGATCTCCAGTCCGTCACTCACCTGCAGGGGACGCAGTACTGCCCACAGCGAGGCGCAGTCCCCCTCCCACACTTGGCCTCTCCCTGTCCGGCACTCCTCCTGGCCGTGGCCGGGCCCCAGAGGGCGAGGGGTGTGGCGCCTGGAGGCCCCTGGCCGACACGGCCTTGGACCTGCTGGGCGTCCGGCTCCCACCGGATGTATCTGCGGATGCCACCTGCAGGAGGGGGCTCACTTTTAGCAGGCAGGAGGGGTGAACAGTCACACTGCATTCATGCCCACCCACCCCCAGATTACAGATCAGTCTCCTCCTCTTCAGTAAACAGCCTCAAGCAGCCAGTGACTTTTACACAGAGACGGGGAGGCAGGGGGGTCCACCCAACTCACAGCGCAGGAATCTGCACCCCCGGTGGAGACTGCTACATTCATTACTGCTCATGGTCTCTAGCCACATTTAGTATGTTCAGTAAACATTGCAGAAAAACTGATCCTTTACTTACGGAGGTCCGGCGGACCGGGTTCCTGCCGCTCACTGCCTGCTCCGCCTCCTTCCTTGGGCCCCGACTGGATCCTCTTGGGCCCAGAAACTGGCCCCCCGCTTGGTCTTCGTGGCAGGAGCCTCATCTGCCTTCCTGGGGAATGCCGTGTTCAGGCTGGATGAGGAACGGCGCCGCTTGCCCCGATCGGACCCGCCGGCACTCGGCGGACCAGCGCCGGCTGAAGAAGCAGGAGGCGGCGGCTTCTTAGGGCCTGTCACAGACACCGCAGCAGCAGCCTTTACGGAGACGCTGCTTGGTGTCCCAGCTGGGACTGGCTTCGCTGTCATCCGGAGCTTTGCAATCTCGAGGTCCGGCAGCTTGGGGAACCTCCGCGAGTCCCAGCCTGGCCATTCCTCCCTGGGCGGGACCCGGCACCCTTGAGCCTCTGGCTGGATTCGGAGGTGTCCCATGCTGCAGCCCTCTGGGCCCCAGGGCCGGGCTGCTGGACCCGGCTTGGCTGATCTGTGACCGGCGCTCGAAAGGCGGGATGCAGAAGTTCTTGCTGCCTGACTCCAGCACGGGGGTAGAGGTTTGAGCATTGCAGCTGGAGTCGGAATTCGAATCAAAGAACACGAAGGTCTCGCCAAACAGGACGTCTGACAAGCTGCCGTGAGGCTGTGAGGCGCCGCTCCCCGCGTCAAGGGCCAGATCACCATCCTCCTTGCTCTCGGAGGACATCTTGGAGGGATGTCGATTTGCAGGAGAGCTCCTGAAGAGTCTCCCATCTTTATTTTCCTGCCGCACTCCAGTTTCTATGACTTTATCGATGTCACAGATGTGAGTCTTTTGTAGAAGGCCCTCGCAGATGTCGGGCGTCACTGAGGACGTCCCCATGCGGGGGGCTCTGGCGGGGCAGCGGGTGGACCGGCCCAGCAGGGAGTCGCTGAGCTGCTTGCCGGAGTCGCTGAGGCTCAGGCTGCTCCTCCGCATCACCACGTCTTCAGAGCTCGTGGACATGGCAGAGTCCCCAAGGACCTCACCAGAGCTCTCGTTACGCGTGTCGGCCTGCCTTCCTGCCTCCTCATTCAGGACATGGTCTAGTGGGTGCTGTGGGCTCCCTTTGGTGTGGTCAGGGCCGCCGAACTGAAGGACATGAATCTGGTTGCCATTACAAGCCTCAAGGTCGGTCTTCAGGAAAGTGATGTTGCTTTTCCACGGCACCGTAGGACCGGAGGACACCGCCGCAGATCCCAGCGTGTCCCCACTACCCGGCTTGGACAGTAGCAGCGGTTCTGGCCCGTCTCCCTCCTCACACTCCAACATTTCCACATCCAGCGGGCTGGTCAGGATGCCTTCGCTCAGGCTGCTGATGCTCCTCAACGAGTCCGACTCCTCACAGGACGCGACGTCGCAGTTTGGGTTGCCGGGGCGCAGGGGCAGGTACATGCCTCTGCACGGTACCTTACTCATTTTTACCGTTCCTTGAAAGCCTGCTTTATGGACTCATCCACTTGGCTGTAGGGCTGGAGGCAAAAGCTGCAACCTGGGGGGGCAGGGGAGGGGGAGAAAGAAAAATTTTTTTAAAAAACGCTACGAATCTCTATTCCTGCTGGACATGACAATCCCCAGGAAGCTCGGCCTGGTGATCGCTGTCACAGAGTCAGGCATTCAAAGCTCCTGTTCAGATGGAACCCAGGAGCAGTCAGCAAATTAATGACCAGGGGAGGGCAGCCTGTCACACAGGAGCAACCCAGCACAGGACGCCGTGTGAGTGTGAAGAGCTGACACTGCCCTCCAGGGCCAATAGGGCAGAACTACGTCCAACAAACTTAGGTTACTCCAATTATTTAAAAAAAAAAAAAAAAAAAAAAAAAAAAAAAAAAAAAAAAAAAGTTGGTTTGTTATGTGTACAGGATACATCACTAATCTGTATCTGAGGGGTTTGTCAGTCACCCCTGGATAACCCTGGCAGGCCACAGGGAGCTAAATTAACCAGAGAATTATCCCCACATTCTGAGTTAGCTAATGCCTGTCTGCAACACCAGGGTCACAAGCAAACACTGCACGGCCCCTCAGTCTGCATAGCGAGTTTCATTAGGGCCAATTACCCCAATCTGAGTGGAAGATAAGGCGCCCCTGTTCATTTGGCATGACGTCCAGGCCAATTTGTACGTCATTGCTTTTGTACAATAGTAGTCTGAGGCCCAAGAGGCGGGTCCTGGTGGGCGGGGCCTCTGTGCTGAGGGGGCGGGCCTTAAACCCCCACCTCCCCTGTCAGCTTCTGCAGTGAGGCCCCCAAAGCGGAACGATAAAAATCAGCACGTAAATCGAACCTGTAATTAAAGTCGCACGATGTCAAAGTCCGTAGTGATTCCAAAGAGCATCCCATCTCTGGTAAACAGTACTCTGATTCACAAACATACAGAGAGCTGTCAAAGCTCACTTTGTTAAGTGTTTACCAAGATAATTCGGCCCTTTAGACAAACACTGGAGCCGGTGAGGGCGGGGCCCACTTGGGAGCAGCCATTTCTATCCTGTTAACTGCATCAGCGAGAGTAATGAGACCAACACGCCTAAATCCCTAAGGTGCCAGTGGGAGGGGGCCATCACAGCCACGCTGTCAGGTTACAGTCAGTGTGGTATGCCCACGCCAGCCCCGAGAGTCGAGCCACGATACCCATGATGAATTTGTAATGCGGTTTATGAGACACCAAGCATGCCATCAAAGATGCAGGAGGTGAGGTCATGCAAGGCAGGGGCAGCTTGGACTCCACACCCCCCTGACAGGAGAAAGAGCTCCTCCCCCCTCCTTAGCGAGCCTAATGCACCCCGAGTCATCGTCATAGACAGTGCAATAAAGCACACAACTGTCAAACCCGCTACAAGGTTCCAGCGTTTTTGGGGAGGGCAGGGGCATGAGTAAGTAGCCTGCGCATTTTAACGCAGCCGGATCGGAAATTCACACAGGAGCAACATCTACTGCCACCCACTGGCGACAGGCAGCATGACAGATGCGACCAGTTCTCCATATACGCGAACAGAACAGGCAACCTTTCAGCACTGCAGACAGTCAGGGACCCGACATCGCCAACGGGGCACTTCTGAATATCTAACCAGCTGGAAATTTAACCAAGATGACATGTGTATGGAGTTTAGGGAACAAAACAGGCTGGGGGGGGGGAAACTTACTGTACTCATATTTGCAAAGGTGTGTAAATATTAACACAACACAACAGAAACTGTGACAACGTATTTATAATCTACCCCAAAGTGTACAAACGGGTCTGGGGGGCTGGAAACATCGAGCTGGAATAAACAGACCGGTTTTAAGAATTTAAGATTGCAGATGCAGTGAAGCTGCTGTTTCCTGCCACAGGGTTACTTATCCTGTGTGAATTTGGTGCCTGATTCTCTGTCCCCTCCCCCATTGCCAATGAGCAGAGGCACATTTATGGTGAGCAGGAACGGCATGGTCTGGGAGACACATCCAGGATGCATGACCTCCGGAAGCTCCGGCTAGTGAAAGATGGATTAATCTTTTAGTGGGTTTAAAATTGGCCACTCTGCTGGCGCGCGCACACACACACACACACACACACACACACACACACACACACACACACACACGTGCGCTGAATGAGCTGTGTGAGCCTACACGTCATGAGAAAAGCATGATGAGGGGTATAGGCAGGCTGGCAGAGTCAGAGTGTCACAGACACAGGCTCAGTGCTGGTACCCCCCCCCCCCCCCGTCTTTCAGCACCAGGAGTCAGTAACTCCCCTTGATATTCAGTACCAGCAGATACTGAGAGGTGCCGGTACTCAGAAGAGAAATCAAAGGGGTGCGAGTACTGAGTACAAGCGAGTACCGGCCCACTTCAAGTACTGAACCTAAAGAAGCAAAAAGCACGATCAGATGCAGAAAGAGCTGGCTGGGTTCCTCCTCGGCGAGAAGCCATCACTGATGAGGGAACCCAATGGATCACAAACATCAGAAGGGCACCTGGTGCGGGATGCCAGAGGCTGATCTCACTGCCTTCATCAGCACTTGGGCCCCAAGCAGCCCGAGAGATCCCGGCAACGCTGTCCAGCAAACCACAGAATGATTTAGAGATTAGGCTGCGCTTAGGCAGACCACTGCAGTGTGGATTCCGAGCCCTAAGCATTCCTGAACCCGACTCGGAAAACTGCAACGATCCGAAGCCCACAAAGCGGGGGAAGGGAAGTCATTACTGGTGTCGAAAACCCAGACCAACAGACAGAATAAGGAGCTGGAGCCAGTGGAACTCAGATAGCAGGCAGGGGGTGCGGCAGTTCCTGCTGATTCACGGCACAGCCAGGAACCCGCCACGCACACTGAAGCAGCCAGCCGCCTGACACACACTTACCAGGCCTCAGAGGACTCGGATGCTGGGCTGCGGCTGGACGAGCTCACCGGGTCAGCTCGGCACACTCCGGCTGCAGTCCGAGACACAGACCGAGCTCTCTGGGGCAAGGGCCCTGGGACAGGGGATGCTTGTGTCTGCAAGGCAGACGATTACGATCTGCCAGCGGTGATCAGCCCGTTCCCCCAGCCAGCCACGACGGTTCAAGGTCCAGTGGAGCCCGGCTTTCTGCGGGGTTGAGCAGAACAAACAATCACCTGATCCAGGGCAGGCAGCTAGTGGGAGTGGCCTGAGCCATCACAGCGAATCAGCATTCATTGTCGCTAAGCAGCGGGGAACAGCCCCCCCCCCAGCTCTTTCTCTAATGGGGTAGTGGAGCAGCAGCAATGCAGCTCTGTCTGGAAAGTGACCAGGATACAGGGGAAGAGTGCAGGCAGAGCCAACAGAAGAGGGAAGACTAAATTAATCGTGGAAAACCTGAGAGGTGTAACACCCCCCTCCCCCCTTAGCTACACATTAACCCAGTCTAATCCAAGCACAGGCCCATGAACCATGCCACTGCTCTCAAAAGGGAGAACCCACCCCACCAAGGGCCCGGTTTGCCACTGTGTCTTTTCACGTACTAATTTAGAAACACCACCCTCACTTTTACCAGGCAGCCCAGCAAGCAGAAGAGCAGCACCTCGACGACCCCGAGTGACTGACAGCCGCCCACAATCTGGCAGAGCCCCGCTGCCCCCCTGACCCCACCCACCGGGTAGGCGGCAAACTGCAAAACATTCACCGAGCTCGGCTCCTAAAAAGGCATCTGCAGGACTCAAGGAATGTCCGCAGATTTAAGGGTGTCATGGCCCACTACATCTGACAGACAGAGACACATAACCACAGCATCGTTACGAGCTCCTGAGCCTAAACAGTTCAGTCCAGTTTCAGCTGTCGCCAGCAAGACCGTGAAAGTGGGAATGTCACTTCACAGTGATCTCTAATATTTAAAACCGCGCGACAGGTTAAAGGGTGAAACGCAAAGTCAGCCAGTACACAGCTTCAGCCACAGCTACCTATGGGCTTCAGAGGATCTCCAGCTCAGCATGGCGACCCACACAGCCACGAGATGCCCCCCCCCCGCCACCCACAGCTCTTCCAAAGTCTCGTCACTTGTGACTAGAATCATGATGCCGATGCCAAAGTGTCACATTCAACACAGATGTGATTTTAATAAACCCTGTAACTGGTACCAGCTCGAGTCTGAAGGCTGATTCCAGGTCAGTTGATGAAGGTGATTAATACTCCTGGCCGTCACCCGGGTCAGTGAGGCTGGTGTTCCTCTGTCCAGCTCCGAGAGATCTAGAGCGTCAAATCGTTAGCGTCAAGCTCTTGGTCACAAAGCAGCAAAACGAATGCTAATCAGCGGGAAGTCACTGGGGAGGCTAAAAGCCAAAATAATCTATTATCTCCTTCATGAGACTTTGCCCCCTTCAAGTGAATTAGTGACGCCAACTACCAGTAATGAAGGGTTTGACTGGAGAACTTCTAAGTCTGAGGAATGGAACCTTAAAGTACTTCACTGGGGTAGGGTATAGGTAGAGCCTCACTTTAGTGGGTGTCAAAGAACATCACACCGGAGTGCTGAATATGACCTGGAGAGAGTAATCACAGAACATGGAGGTCAGATTGACCCCCTCACTCCCCCCAGGACAGCTCTGACAAAGATCAGCCAAGTCAGGCATGAGAGCTCAGCTCTTATCTACACGACCAACATCGCCAACTGAACAACCTAACCGCAGCCATCAAATGGACACGTTGGCCCCACACTGTGAACCAGCTGGAGACCTTGTTCCAACACACAACCTTTGGCACTTGACTAAGAAAAGCTGCCTAATGGTTTTGATTGGGTGCGGCTCAGTGGTGGGGGGTGCTAGCCAATTAACAGTGGTTAAATAAAACTTTGGGGAACGATTGGGGGGTGGAGCAACATGAGTGAATCTGTTAGGTCTGTACTCCCAGGGCCAAAGTTCAGCACATTCAGAGGGAGACCCAGCCTACGGGAGCCTCCTGACAGCCTCTGGGGACAAGCGCTTAGCAGCCTGGAGCAGAATAATGATCCATCACTGCATTCAAGACCCGCCGGGAAGCAGAAATGGAAGTTGTGCCTCTGCTTGGGCATTCCTGGACTGGAGGAACCTGACAGCACCTCACGCACCATAACAACCAGATCACACTTACCTGCAGAACCAGCGTCACCCCAGAGGGAAGGGTAACTCTAAACAGACGCTCCACAGCTCATCAGGTCGTGCACCGAGGTCCGGTTACATCGGATCAGCTTTCCCCTGCACGCACTCAAGCAGAACCCTATGTGTGATGGAACCAGCAGCCTAACCCAATCCTCAGGGGCACCTAAACATCTACGCTTTTGCTCTTTCCCAGTTCCATGCCAAAACGGTGTTTTTGCTCCCTGCCACAGTCCACATTTTTGCTACCGCTGCAACAAAAACATGGATTGTCCGAGTTCCTGAGGAATGGTTTGGACAACATGGCCGTAGTGAACAGGCACACACAGCAGGCACCGACAAGACCAGGAATAAGTGCATTATATAAGCACTCCTGCTCGCACTGCACCCTGCCCGTTCCAGCTGACCCGCAAGGTTCACATGCCAGAGCAACTGATCCAGAAACAGCCCTCAAGGGTGAACTTGGCAAGACTGCCCTTGGTATAAATCCCCCCCGCCAAGTTCTGCTGCACCTGCATCCGTCACCAGCCTTCAGTAAAGGCTTAAAGTTTGATTAACAGGCTTGGTTGGGGCCCCTTTTCAGCAGAGGCCCCTGAGCTTCACGCTAGGTAACCCTGTGCATGAAAGTGCTCCCCGAGGGCCACCCATCTTTGATTAAAACGTTCCCTTTGGACGGCATCCAGCATTTTGTCAGAGTTAATCAGGGCTGCGGCTCACAGACACAGACACAGACATCAGGCAGACAGTGTGGTCAGGGAGTGCTGCCCAAAAGGCCTGTTCTAATACGACAAGAGGCACAGCAGCCAACAAACTGCCAGTGATGCACTGCATTACTGACCAACTGTATGCAGTCTGCATGGCGACACACAGTGCCATCAGATGCACACTGGAGATAGTTTCTCTCACATTATTAAACAGGGCAAACACTGGCATACTCCCAGCCCAGAGTCATTATGCGGATCAGGTGGAAGGACAGGCCACAGTGTGGAACACCCCCACTCCAAAAGCAGTCTGTACAACGCAAGTAACTGTACTTTATTATTTCAGCAACTCTATACTTTTACTATTAACAATATTAGCAATTCTCACTTTCTACTCACCTTCAATAAAAAAAATCTGTACTTTACACTAATTTATGACTATTGACAACCATTGTTATTACATTTTACATGGCTGACCTAATTTTGCCTACAGTAGCATAGTAAAATCACAAACAACTGCAAATACATATGGTTTTGGCATTGACAAGGCAGGAGTACTTGATGGATGAAACTCTGTATAGGAAAAGTAATGTCACTCTATATTTTGAGAGAAATCTCGGCAAAACTGAAGCAACGCCACTTAGTGGCAGCAAAGGGAAGAGAGACCCTTGATTTTGTGAATTCGATAAAGTATTTGATGGATCTTATCAACATTGCACACAAGTACTCGTCCCGAATGACAGTGTACCGAAACCCATTACCGATACGACGTATCAGCAGGACCATTAAAGAGCAGAGTAAACGGAACGAATTATATGCAGAATGGAGATACTTCAAAGGTAACAACGAAACCAAAAACCTGGCGAAGGAAACACTTACGTACTAAACTATCAGGAGGCGATACGAAATCAGGTTCCTATACGACACCAGTAATCTGATTAAACATCTAAAAACCAGAGTTTGACGAGATTGCGACCAGCAGCAAAACTCTGCAACAACTAAACGTGCAGCAAACACGAGCGCGGAGAGAAAACGTCACTACACGAGGTTTATCGCTTGACAACAGGAGCGCCTACCAGTATAGATCAGGAACGGTGCCGTGATGGTGGTACGAGATCTTTTAAAGGTCTGTGAACCGCTGCTTTAGAGGTTTTATACTGACGTATAATCATAATTAACCCGCCGATATATACATTTCCACAGACTAAAAAACGGTAATCAGCAGTCCCCAGGTGGCAAGTGTTTTTTCGCAAAAAATTACCAAATTTAAAGCAACAGCGCTGTGTGGCAGCAAAGAAGGATCTCGAGGGCAGAGTAACGCTAAAAGTATTTCATGAATCTTTTTGAAACTTCCCAGTAACACTATACAAGTAATTATCTGGGGGCTATTTCATTTAGAGATAACTCGTACTAAAATCGAAGCAGTGTGACTTTGTGGTGGCACATGAAAGGTCAATCATAATGTAAATCTGGTGAACCTAATTAGAACATTGAGACAAGTGACACAAAGCTGATCTGCTCATAAAGATTTTTTGGAGAGTGGGGAGACTGTGTGGGGGGCAGAGATTGTAGAGGATGGGGGGGGGGGGGGTGTGGGCGGAGGAGGGGATTAAACGGGAGTGACAGGGCCATCTGAGGAATACATTGCTGTCATTCTCACAGCACCTAGTTCTTCTTTTTGAAAACTGATACAAAGAGCTATTATATATATAGCGGAGTGTTTAATACTATTTTACTTAAATCTGCATTTAATACAAGCTTAAGTATTAAGATACTTAAGTCGCTAATACAGATACTCCAAGACGTTTACTCAAGTGGTACTTTAATGGGCGATTTAAATTTCATCAGTCATTTAACTAGTTAGGTATCTCCCCCTTTAGTTACTGTTAGGTGTTCAGGCACTCTATACACCACTGGGCAGCTGCGAACTGTCATGCACCGCCACAAATCGTCATCAGATGCATCATAAACACACTACGTCCGGCAACGCGCGCATATCTGATCTTTAAGGTTAAGTCAATGTTTCTCCACCCTTCCGACCACGCGGAGCGCCCATCATAACTTTTCAATTCGGCGGCCCGGGGTACATTTTGCAGAGGGGGGAGCACTGGTATAAAAAAGCCTGATTTAGGGCCTAACTTATCGCCTGTATCACAGTTACTTACTGACATCAGCCAGCTCGTCCGGCGGAGGAAAGCAGCGCCGCCTTTTCCAACCTCCTTTATACCTGTGTGACGTCACCGTGCATCCTTAGGCTGTTTCACGTAGGAGTCCGCCCTGAAATAGTCCGCAGACTTTTTAAGTGGGTGAAATTACGCAGGGACAGTTTAGGGGTACTGAGGCTGGTGGGGAGGGGGGATATATTTTTAAAAGAGATTGTTTTCCCTCTGTGGAAATGGCCTCACACTTCTTTTTTTTCTTTTCTTTTTTTTATGGCCTCATACAGTTTGTATCCCATGACATATCCCATAACTCGAGCCCTGTTTAAAACACATTTCTTACTTCTTATTCTTAATGGCGTATGATGCAGGAACCCTGTCCATCTTGTTTCCGTTAATAAAAATGCCAACCTACACTTAACGATACTCACGAACTTAAAAATAAATACAAAATACAACAGTGGCAACTGTGTCTAAGCGTCAGGACGGCCATATATCAGTCGCGCGCATTCACGCTCTTAGTTGCGCGCACAAAGTGCGCGTCCCCTGTGTTTCTTTGTGTCGTGCCTGTGCTCCGTATCTTGCCGGTACGTTAGTCTAAGGCGGATATAACAATAAACAAAACTCACAAGTTGCCAAGACAACGATAAAAGTCCGTCCCCAGTGAAGTGCCTCTTTGTGTAGATAACAGCACCATCTAACCTCACTGACCGTTTTTCGTCCCACAAAGACAAGGCACGAATATGAAAGCAAACACTATCGAACCGTATAGGAGAAGCATACTAGTATGTCAGTGCTAGAAAGTTGCGTGATCATAATTGTTCAGCACTTAACTTTTTAAACTGTCCTGACATCAAAACTGTTTTAACACTTTTTTCACTACACTTCACAACATGCAGAAGTAAAAAAAAACTGTTTTCTTTGTTATCCCAGTAATTACTCATGAAAAGCTATAATTACAGGGACTGACTGCACAGAAATTAAAGAAAACAAACGCCTGTTGTTATCATCGGATGTGGAAGGCCAGTGTTTTTGCTTTCCATCGTCCTCTGTCTGCACCCCCATCAGACTGTCCAGCCAGAGTGCGTAGAACATGCAGGCACAGAGGCGTGTTAAATTTCATCCTTTGTTCCTCTGAAAGGATGTTCTCTGAAAAGGTGTGTTGGGTCCAGGAAGTAAAACAATTACCTTCCAGCAAGACTCAGCTATCTTTGATAAAACCTCACAAAATTAATTTCCCAAATGCCAGCCTTACAATTGGCCCTGTTCCCCGTCTGGCCTGAAGGATAATTCTCTCTGGTGCGGGTACTGCGAGATTGCCCATCACCCTGATCACGGGACATGACAAACAGTCACGTCCCTGGTCTAAGCAGGATCGCTGGTCCATGATGGAATAACAATACTGGCTCCTGTGATGATTAATATCCATCAGCAGTAGCACAAACACACACCTGTGTGTCATAATTCCTGGGACCTGCATTCCTAGATTTATCATCCGATAATAAATCTCATCTTGACATCATTCTAGCTGTCACTTCCGCCCATTCCTTTGACATGAGGTGTCTGTAAACAGCTTTTCTTTCATTTGAACACTTCCAATAAATGTATTTCTTTTCATATATATTTTATGTTCCATTTTCCCAAAACCTCACACTTATGCTGCACTGCTTAAATGCCCATTGCCTTACTAGTCACTCTCGCTTACACCACCTCCCCAATGCAGCTAGCCTCACCCCCCCCCCCCCAACCCTCATACCTACACCACCCTCCATGCTGCACTACGCTGCTCCCTGGGGCTCAGCAAACCCTGCCACGCTTGGTACTTACATGCAAATCATGACCGTTTATTAAAACACTGACGGAATATCCTACAGCTAGGAAAAAATCCCCAGGAATCTGAGGTATGGATGTCTGTGACGAGTATCTTCACGTTTTAGCAAGTTTATTAGAAAGAGGAGTAACATTCAGAATACAAATGATCAGAGTGATCACTGCATGGAAGGCCCAGCTAGAAACACACGATCCCAGAGCAAATCGGACAATCTATATCCTTCCCAAGAGATCATTGAATAACATGAATAACATGATATGCTACTAGATCAAAGACATATGGATGTATTTTAGCATGTTTTAGCACAAATTATGGCCATTTTTAGCACATAAAAATACATACACTGTATATGTGTTGGTAATATAATCATTAGTGCACAGTAAGTAATTAAGGATTCATGAAATTAAGAGTTACATAAAATGCTGGTTCATGATTGGTCCGATTCAAAGTCCATAGGCCTGATTTTCATTTCCACGGATTTCAAGGAGTACCACCAGCCGTGCCACCAGCCGTGCCAGGTGTACCAGACCACGCCGTTGTCAGTGGCTGCGCTGTAGGGACCCTGATAGTAATAACCATTCAGGTGCGCAGAGTGACATCTAGAGGATAATCAAACAACAGCACAAGGATCAACCTCCAGACTGTTTCTTGCACTGAAAGAGGTTTCTTGTCATAAGTACACTTAAGGTATTAAAAGCAACTAGTCATGCTAATCAGCAATATAATAATACTGACAACTAATAATATTAGTACTATGACACTTTCAGTTACATTCACTTACGAAGTATGCTTCCCTGCCTATTGTGTATCCATGAACCATAAATGGTTCTGCATTTATCTCAAGGCTGTGGGATTTAGCGCCAGACCGGATAACCTGTGCTATGTGTTAACTTGCACTGTGAAAGTATAAATGTGCTAAACTCACCTGAGGTCACCTTGGCTAGCAACTAACCATAAATAATTATTTTTTTTTAAAAAAAGAACAAACCTGTTAAACCACCAGCCGCCCTTGTCCTCCCTGGCGCAGTTACGCTCATAGCGGTCGTGGTCACGGTCATACGTGCTGAACTTCATCCCTTGGTGGCTTGCCCACCACTGCACCTCTGGGTGGTAAGTGCCTGCGAGCGAGTCGCCCGCTGTCCCAGAGTACTCACCGAACTGCAGCTGGTACCCGTCCTGGGGAAAGTGGTGCTTTACTACCGCACATATACTCTGTCTTAAGGCTTTAAAATGGAAACAATGTTTTGATCCATGTCCCTGGCTTGGGACTGCGTCCCAGTTTTTGTGACCTTATAAAAACCATGAACCTTAAGCAGAAGGACAATGTCAGTCGGCAGAGGACCAGCATGCAGGACAGCATGGATGCTGTTTAAAAAGCAGGCTCACCGTCTCACTGGCCACTTTGAAGTTTCTATACACTGCATAACGCTGATTGCCATCAAAATCCTCCATATTGACTCTGAGGGTGTAGTCCCCTGCGAAAGAGAAAAACTGTTTACTTTGCTTACTGTGTGTTTCTGAGAATTGGTGCCAATTTACAGCAAATAACTAATTTTCTGAGCCTTTTTGTAAGACATTCTGAAATATGTGTGACTTGATCCATATATCGAACATCTTAGCGAAGATCTACTCACTGCACGGTTATGCTAGTGAGAATGTTCCCACTCGGAGCATATTCTAGAACCACACACACCCTACACCAAGTCGTTGCATCTTACCTTGAGATGACAGGTAATGCAGGTAATCATTTCCCAACCAGAATTCTCCTGTGCGAGATGCCAGATTTCCGAAGCCTGCTTTGTACTCTGCCCAGGCCCTACAAGAAAAAGTTCTTATGGTCAGGGAGCAAATTGCTGCCGTAAAAAAAAACCCAAACAAACAGAGAGACATTCTCTCACCTGTCAAAGGACTCACTGCCATCCGATCGCCTCTGAAAAACGGTCCAACCTCCGCCATCGCTCATGTCACAGTAGGCATTGAAGCTGGAGGGTGACCGCAGGGGCTTAAGCAGATAGGACCCGCTCTGCCTTTTCCCGTCGTTGTAAGCCTGAGCACAGTCTGAACATCCATCAACAAACAAGGCACAGGTTTGCTGTCATTCTTATTGGTGACATAGCCCTCAAATTGATCTGGACCTCAGAAATTCCACCTGCCCAGCATAAACTAATTACACGTGTGGTTTTGGTTAATTGCCCTCTTTAATTGCCCTCTTTACCGCTGTTGGGTGAATGTAGGTCAGTGCTGCAAGCTGAGCGACTAATGATTCGGGGAGTCCCGGCTGAGTATGTTTAGGCAGGACAGCGGAATTAAGGGCAGTGCCAGAAGCCAGAACCCACATGGGACTTGCTGGCAAGCAGGACCACCCTCCACCATCTCCTGTCTTTTTTCAAAGACATGGCGCCCCCTTACCAATGTATTCCACTGGCCCCCCATGGACAATGGGATCTTTATCCACTGTAGACGACTGAATGCCCTGGCCACGCAGCTGTTGCAGCAGGATGTGCTGCCTAGCGACCTGGCCCTGCAAGGTATGCAGCTGTGCGCGCAGACGTATGGTCTCCTGCAGACACTCATCTGGGGCCTACAGACGTGTATACCAGCAGGCGTGCATAGACATGTGAGGGAAGGCAGATACATGGCAGAGAGCAGAGGTCAAATTTATACATGACCTGTAAGTGACTATCAAAGAACAAATTAAGTATTCAACAGCCAGTAAAATGTGACACAAATATACAACTAATTTTTGACAGCCCTATTTTTTGTCTCAGTCCCCCTGAAAAATAATTTCATTAAAAATATTTTGCTATAATCGATTTTACTATAATATTATAATATAAAATTTCGTGTTTGCAATAGTAATACAACTATACTGCTGTAGTGTTACATATGCAAATAATACAGTAAGTTTGGCTTTAACAAAAGCTGAAGCAGAACAGAAAATATTCCTTACCGAGACACAACTTTGCGCAAAGAAAATAAAGGTGAGAACCTGCCCAGTCCACATCCCGGCGATCCTCATTGTCCTTGCGGCTTCTTGACGGATCTATCCTCTGCGAGAATCAAACCGGATCGGAACCTGTCTGCGATAGCACGGGGAAAAAAACACACACCAACCGCTCTCCCAGCAATACACTGGTAACCCTCCTCCGCCGATCGGGTAATGTTCTAGCGGTGCTGTCCAGCGGTGAATCACGGCACAGGAATGCTCAGATGGATCTGATCAAATGATGTCCGTAAACAGCAGACCGTCCGAACCAATCCACTATGAACTCTATGTACCGTGTCCGACAGTTTTAATAAAATAAAACAGGTGACATGCAGTGCTCGAGTTCTGTAAGGGGCGGTGCGTGATTTAATGGAATAAAGGCACATATAAGAAATGCTCATACACTAGAATGCAGTTTTCTTAGTATGTGATTTTCTTTGAAGAATAAATGTTACTATGCTGTTATCTTCGGATTACACCAAAACAAATCGTTATTGCTTAAATACCTTTATCCAAATGCTGTTATTTTTGTACACATAACAAATAGCCAAAGGCTGATGATACTACTAAAGTTAATATTAATATTCCGCACTACTTTGCTATGACTTAATTTAAATTTCATATTTAAAGGTATAAACTTTATAATTTTGAGTGTTGGTAAAACAGTATTAATACATAAATAACCCAAAATAACTTTTCCAGTTTATATTTAAAATCTCTTCAAATATGTTTCCTAAGCAGCCGCATTACCCCCGATATCCATCCGACGCCATGAATAGTCCCAGTCCTCAGCAGGACCCCTTCTGATTTAGGCAACATTTGATCAATGTATCTGCGTGTGCACTTTTTAAAAAGTCACATTTAGAGATAGTTGCATACGACTGTGCCTCTTCCCAACGTGCGCGGCCACATCGGGGGTAAGGGGGTGGCAATGTGGCGCTGACGTATCCATCCGCGAGTTCGCCTGAGCAGAAAGATGGCGGCTGTCCCGACGGGTTCGGACCCTTATCCACAGTATATAAATTCAGTCTTGCGTTTAGTACTTTAAGACGTTGTAATTTGACGACTTTGTTTCTGTTTCGCGGACACAGACACACAGCGCCGACCCTCCCCGGCTTGACAAGAGGTGGTCTAAATAATCACAAGCAGAGTTGCTGAGGTAATATTATTTCAGGTGGTTGTGTACTGCAGCACTTCTCGGTGTTTATGTGCCCGCAATCTCTCAGCAGAGTGATTAACTTAGGCGCAACTGATTCGGGCTGTAGGTGCAGGGGCGGGTTACGCACGTTTCTTTGCGAGTAAGCCTTTCTGTGTTTGTGGTGAGCGGTACCTGGCTACATTGTTGTCTTTGTTAGCTAACAGGCTAGTTGGGCTAGCCGGCCGTTTGAGTTGGGGCTGCTGGCGCGCGATAGCCGCGTGAAGCCTAGCTCAGCAACTTAGCAATTATAACACAACTCCGGTAAGTTTCGACATGTCGGTAGATGACACTGGCGGATAACCGGCTGTGCGTTAAACGAAAGCCGAGGCGGCGGTAACTGTGGTGGGTTTAGAGGGTCAGATTCTGGATGTGGGCCGCGTGCCGGGGCTACTAGGTCAGAGTTGCCCGGTTATGAGTTGTTTGACGCTTGGGGCGTCAAGTACATGGGGAGCTTGGATGTTGGGATGTTACTTGTTAGCCGTTTAGCTAACTGGTTAGCGGGTAGAGGGGCTGTTGTCATGACGACGCCCCGCCTCGCGAAGCCCGCGTCGGCTCTCCGCCGTTACCCGCCGGGGCAACTCTCGGCCCGCCGCGCTTTTAGCGGGTTACGAGTCGCTGCCGCGGTAAACGGGACGCGGGGAGCAAAGGGACAGCTGGTGCCGCGCCGGGTCCGCCTTCATTCTGCGCTCTGGCTGTACTGTGAAGGTAACGGTTCCTTTCTGGGTACCATGGTGCACGTAAACAAAAGGAGCATGGTGGCTTCTTTATTGGGCTCAAACCCACTTAGCGGTTGCGCTAGATGACCTGATTCGTGGTGCTGGGAGCCTTTAAGTGGCTTCAGCCTCGGTCGGCATAACGGCGCCGTCTTCTGATTTCTTTGTCCTTTGTATCACCTAACCGTTAAGCTGCGTTTCCGTTTTTTAAGCAATTTTTTTAAGCTTACATATGGTAAATTAATGTCTTTTCCCCTGTGTTTTTGTTTTTCTTTCCATTGCTTATGGTACCTGCTGTTAAACTGTGATAGTGAACTTGGTTGTGGTCTGTATGTCATACAGGAACAAGGTACCCTGTATGCTTATTGTGTGTGTTTCTGCAGATTTGGCTCCTAACTTTGCACTCTGAAGATGGCTACAGGCGGGGCTTTGTTTGATGACAGTGCTGAGGACCAGGACCTGGCCAACTGGGCCACCAGCAATGGTGGACTGGGACTGGAAGACAGGCTTAACAACATGGTATGAGGAAATGTAAAGGGGGTGATGGTGGTGGTAAAACAGGTCAAGCAGCGTGGCTGGTGATCCCTTTAAAATAGCCAGTATTGTATCTATGGTGGTGGTATCCAGCATGAACCTTTAATCTCTCCTTGTCAGTCTCCTTGGAGAGTGGGACTACGTAAGGGTCACTCCATGCCTGATGTAGAAGTTGGACTTTGAGTTATTGACTGAATGCTGCAATATGTGGAAATTTATCCACCTTTACCCCCACCCCCTCATTGGGGGATGGATCAGCAGGCGGCACGGTGACTAGAAGGCCCCTTTTAGATGGAGTCCTCCCTCATAGCCTTGGGTGAAGCACTTGACCTACATTTCCCCAGTACATGTGCCCAGCTGTATTAACCTTGTTTCAGTGGGTAGCTGTACGTGAAGCTTGCATGTGTGAATCGATGAATGCTCTTTGGCAGGACTGGGGGGCACAGCAGCAGAAGAAAGCCAACCGCTCCTCTGAGAAGAACAAAAAGAAGGTTGCCGAGGCGGCAGAGAGTCTTCTGACCAACAGCATCTCGCCAGAGTCCACACCGGGAGCTGGTCGACGGCAGCGAGCGCGCACCCCGCACTCATATGCCACCCAGATGTCTGTTCCGGAACAAGCAGAACTGGAGAGGCTGCGGCAACGAATCAACTTCACGGACCTGGACCAGGTGGGGGGGATAGGGGCCAGTGAGTGGCCAACATACAGCAGGAATCTCGTTGTAATATGTAGGTCAGGGTTCTTGTTTTCTCTGCTTCATTTACTGCCACAGCACTATTTTTTTCAAGGAAGGGGGACAGGAGGCAGCATATTCAGTGTTTGTGGGATGTTTTGTGGGACATTTCCAGGCCACCTGTGGCCATCTGTTGAGAACTTCCAAATCTAGGTCTCTTAGACGAGACCCGTATAAAATCCGAGGCGGTATCAGGGTGCCTGCTGCAGTCAGGAAGGCTGTTTCTGAGAGTGCAGAGTGCCTTTTACCGCCCTGCTCCGAATCCTCGACGGCTGACAGGCACCTGTCTCTCTGGCAGAGGAGCATCGGGAGCGATTCTCAGGGCAGAGTCACGGCAGCAAACAACCAGAGGCAGCTGGCTGAGAACAAGAAGCCCTTCAACTTCCTACCACTGTGTGTCAACACCAACAACAGCAAGCAGCCAACTTCAGCCACCCTGGCAACTGCGTCTGCGGGGAAAGACTCATCTGTGCAGCGCAAAGACGCCTCTCGCCTGGAGCGAGGGTCACCCATCTCTGACGGCAGGGGCGAAGCGGGGATTGACAGCCGTCAGGTAAGGGCAGAGTGTGTGCATGGTGGTGTGGAGGTGCTTGCATGTGTACATTCCTCTTCTAAATGCATCTTGCCTCATTTTTCCTGGCAGGTTGTGACCAAGCTGGTTCAGATTCGGGACTGCATCAGAAAGGCCAGCTCCATGCGAGATGACCTGGCAGAGAAAGCTGATGTCCCAGCCAATGTCGAGCACCTGTCTCATCTCATCGATCACCTGAAGGAAGAAGAGAAGTCCTACTTGAGATTTCTGCAGAAAACATTGGTCAGTATGTAGGATTTTTCCATTGTCTTTTGTCTAAGGAGTGAGTGTTCCTTATCCCAGAATAATAACCTAAATCTGGGCTAAGTTATTTTTATTCCTGCTCCAGTTGGGTTTCAACTGCACTGCCTTGCCTGTGAGTGTGACCTAGCAGGCTCGCACGCAGCCAGTCGTGTGCTGAAGACGGCATGTGTGCATACTGTAAACGCTGGCTTGTTTTTTTTCCCTTAACCCCCCAGGCCAGAGAGGATGACCTTCGCGCCCTAGCATCCCCAGGGGGGACCGGTTTATTGGCGGACATCACACCCTTGAACGCCGAGAGTGGACACTCCACGGTGAGTACACCTGAATTGACTCCACCGCTTGGGAGATCTGCCTGTGCAGTTCTTCCTTTAGTGAAAATGACATTCAGGTCTGTAATATGATATGAATGCTTCCCTAAGAGCCCATTAGGGGGTTAAACCCCATAATGGAGGCTCTCGGCCTCAGTCATCAGTAGCACAAGCCTTCCATCCTTCACCGTGATGATCAGTGCCTCCTGTTCACTCTGCAGGGCCGGGATGTCCTCCGCATGCTAGGAGCAAAGGAAGACCTGGAGAACCCCCGCAAGAAGCAGGACCTTCTGAAAAAGTATCTAGAGCAGCATGAGGAGCTGCGGGCCCTTAAGAGCCGGCAGACTGCTCTTATGTCCATCCAGAGCAACATGCCGCAGATGCCAACCCTGGACGACACGGGTGAGTCTCGTTTGTCCACTACTAGCTGGCATGTCTAGACCAGTACACTTTGTTGGATTGTATAGCAAGCATGTTTTTTTTCCTAGGTTAATAGAAGTCTAGTTATGTCTGTTTTATGCGCCTGACCTGTAATTTTGCAGAGGAGCCCCCTCGACACTAAGATGCATGAAACTAGCTAATAGATGTCTTGTACTCCAGGTATCAGTCCAAATATTCTACATGTCTGGGTTCTCAGTTATGCTGTCTACTGTATTGTGCTTTGGTTTAGGGTGATGTGAGAATGTCATACAGTTTAGAATTATTTGTGACACCAGTACTGTCCAGTTGATCTTCCCTCTTCCATCCTTGACTGTTGGTCTTTTTTTTTCTTCTCCTCATCTCCTACAGTTGTGACTGAGACGACGGGTAGCGTGTCCGGCCTCAGCATCACATCAGAGCTGAATGATGAGTTGAATGACCTTATACAGCGTTTCCACAACCAGCTTCATGACACACAGGTATCTTGCTGCTTGTCAGTAGTTTTTTGCTGAATTAACATTTTAAGAGTCTAGCTCTCTGCAGGAAGACTTTGGTGCTGACGGGTAGACGGTGTGAATGTGTCCCCTTCATGTCATGTTGCTCCTAGACAAAGACTGTTCCAGACAACCGGAGGCAAGCCGAAAGCCTGTCGCTTTCCAGGGAGGCAGCACGGGGCAGGCACACGCTTGCCAGTGCCAAGCGTGCCACTCTGCAGCAACTCCAGGACAAGAAGGAGACAATGGACAAGATCCTTCAGGAACTGCACACGCTCCGAGACCAGACGCTGAACAACAACACCTGTAAGAGACCGAGGCCTTTGCTCTGTTCCAAAAGTAGCTGTATGGGCAGTCCGTTCTGGTGGTGTTAGGTTTCTCATTTGCTCTGTGGCATCCCACTCAGGTCGAGGGGGGCCTATTCTGTCTCAGCGTAGCACAGACCAGAGAACCTCATTGTCTGGGGGACGCTCTATGGGCTTCGGCCGAGATGGCAGCAGTCATGTGACCACTGGATTGGAGTCCAGTGGCTCCTATGCTGAAGGCAACATCAGCCCAGGCGCCAAACTCCGGTACACTGACCTGAACTTGGTTAAATCACTTTCCTTGCTCATATATCTACAGAATAACAAGAGCAAAGTTTATTAGTGAAGTTTGAAAATTCTCTGTTTGTATTAAACCTTCAGGAGCAAAGATGTGTCATTAAAATGGTTAGTATAAGTAGTTTGGTTTGTATTTGTTGAAAAGAATATTAGGCAGAATTTCTCACGTTGAATGCGAATAAGCATAGAGAGATGAATTGGCAGCATTTCCTGTGACATCACAGGAAGTACAGCTCTTGGCATTACTGTGCAAGCAGGAAGCTGAAGGAGGTGCACACCCGGCTGAATGAGCTGAGGGAGCTGGTGCAGTACTACGAACAGACGTCTGACATGATGGTGGATGCCGTTAACGAGAACATCCGTGATGAGGATGAGGAAGACAGCCAGGACGGCTCCATCTTTGAGACTATATTTGATTCAGAGCATGACAACCATGAGCCAGTCACCAACATAAGGTGTGCTGATTTACCACACTAGCAAATGTAGATGGATGGGGTCTTTCTTGAAGAAGCAGTGATGCATCTGTGTAGTTCTGTGTGTAGGACAAGCTATTCTGTTACCAGCAGAAACCCACCTGTCAACTGGATGGATGTTAACAGCCTCACCAACGGTCGTGGCTCCAACAACCATGATGGGCGACTGAACACTGACTGTGAAATCAACAACCGCTCAGCTGCTAACCTGAGGAGCTTCAACATCCCCTCTGTGATAGGTCGGCCCCGGCTTCCCACCTGTCACTGTCACATCCAGGGGTCTCTGCACTGCCCTTGAGTCATACTGTGTCTCTGTCACAGAGTGCCAGTACAACCGGGACCGCCCCTATGAGGAGGTGAAGGATGGTAATGAGGAGGAGGACGAGGACGACGAAGCCCTGGGGGACGAGGACGAGGAGGTCGCACGGCATGGCGACAGTGAGGGCTCTCCTTCCAGCCGCAGGAGCAGCCTGGACGAGGATGCTGAGTTTGCACAGAAGGTCCATCGGCTGCAGACCGCAAAGGAGAAGCTGCGACATCTGCAGGAGCTGGTGACCATGGTGCAGGTGGGGTCCTGTGCCGTTGGGGAGGCAGGGCTCTGGGTGGGGCAGGGCCTGATGTCATCAGTGATGCTTGAGTTTGCTTGTTCTAGAGCGATGACACTGATGGCACCGTGGCCAACGAGGACGAGGGGCCAAGTCAGCGACCCAACAATGCTCCCGAATCTGTGAAAGTCTCCCCTCCCGGGGTAGCCAGGTAAGGAGGGGGCCATGCCGTGTGCTGGTGCTTGAGCGACTGTGATGGCCCTCAGTCGCTCAGCCAGGCCTCCACCTGTGTCTCCCAGGGAGGAGCTGTATCAGGCACGGCTGCGGGAGCAACAGCAGGAGCTCAGGCGGCTGCAGGAGGAGCGGCTGAGGCTGATGGAGATTCAGGGGAAAATCCAGGACCTGCAGTGGGCCTGTCCTGACCTGCAGGTATTTGCTTGCCGGTGCCTGACGATGCACTTCTAGCGCATCTCTGTACTGAATGGGTCCCCCCCTCCCCCATATAGTCATCCATGTCCAGCATGAGTGAACAAGGCCCCAGGAAGGTCCCTGCTGCGGCCTCCACCCCGGCTGTGGGCCCGACCTCCTCCTCAGCGGCCACTGCGACCCTGGACTTACTGAAACCCAAGACGGATGCATCCGCCCCAGACAAGGAGGTAGGATGCTTGCCCTCTGAGCCTGCGAAGGGGATAGTTTCGGTCTGTGTATGTCTGCATATCTAAAGGTGAGCGTCTCCCAACACCCAGCTGTGGTCAGAGATGCAGCGCCGCCGCTTCCAGAGGGAGGAGCTGAGGCAGCGCCGCAAGCAGCTCGAGTCCCTGATGGCGGAGCACCAGCGCCGCAGCGGCCTGGGCCGTGCTGGGCTCCCACCGGATGAGAGGTGTGTGTGCATGTGTGTGCACACGCTAGTCGTGGTCAGCCAGCTCTAGGTCCGAACCTTTTCAGGGCTTCAGATTAACTAGCACTAATTTTAGGTGTACTGCTTAAATCGACATTCAGTGTAACACTATTTTCAGTATTACTGATAAATGCTTTGGTAACAGAAATAACATTGGTGATGTTTTATTTTAAAGGAAAAGTGAAGTGAAGTAGTGCTTATGAAGGGAAAAAACGTTAAATTGTGCTTTTTAAAACATAAACGCCAGATAATAAATGTACAGAGGTATGTGTTCAGCTGTTATTCTGTCAGTGCATCTGTCCCTGCATACATTTTGCATGAAGCTGCTGTTGTGCTTTGAGTGTTTCATGGAGCAGTTTGTCACAGAGATTCAGGAACCTAGTTCCTGAGCCGTCTGGACTAAGAACTTTTGTAGCTCCTAGGCACTTTCATGTCGCTTTCCCACTGTACAACAAGAGCTGGGACCTTTTTACTAAACAAGCATGGGACACACAGAAAGCCTGTAGTTCACACTTCACACGTAATTTCATAGGAAACTACACTACCACCACAAAACAATGGACGACGAACAAGTGAGTTATTGGGAGGATTGATCGCATACATCTTGGGACATAGACTTTTACTTATATTTTACTTGTACAAGCCACGGCGTGTTTATTTCATAATTAAATCTGGCCAGCAGATCAATCTCTCATTTTCCACAGGATAAAGAACGATGTAACTTTACCCCACTAACAAGTGCTGGCAAGTTTCACTTGCAGCACTGGCAGTATTAGACGAGTATATTGGTTATGGAGCAAATTTTCCAATGCAGAACTATGGAGGCAAAAGCAAAAAGGTATTTTTTAATGTATTTAATGTGATTGAGGTACTAAAAGAATTCCATCTGCTCAGTTTTTGCCTTTATTTTTCCCTGCACTTCTGTGGAAAGGCAGTAGCGCTAGCGGGCAGTCAGTCGGCATGATATTGCTGTAAGTGCCTCCAAAGTAGCTGGACAGAGTTCCTGAACTGACATAAATTCCTGGTTTCGGGGGAAAAAAAGTTCCTGCAGGAGGAAAGCACTGTATCTCTCTCTTCCGCTCTCCCACTCCCTCTCTCTCATACAGTCCATGTATTCATATCTTTTTGGGGACTGTTCGTTCATTTCTATAGGCATAAACCATAGCCAAAACGAAAGTTCTCTGTCTCTGCAGGTGTTTCACATGGTAAGCGACGATGGTTTAACAAAAATGGTGCCTTTTTTGCAAGTTGCACTGGTGCACCTCGTGATAGGATTTACACACATTGTCTGCAAAAATGGTTGCAAAATACGACTAAATGGTCACAGTATGGAACTCCTAGCAGTATAACTCGCCAAATGTGTTTCTGCAGGACAATGGCCACCTGGGGGGGCTCAACACCCAGTCATCTCAATGAGGAAGACGAAGGCTACCCCTCTGAGATGGGAGATGAGGAAGAGGAGGGAGACTACAGTTCCAATGAGGACGTCTCGTACCCTGGTCGAAAGAGCAAGGCCTACAATGGCAGAACATCTAGAAATGGGTACCAGGGGGCAGGGGAGAGGGGCTGGCCATTGTTCTGTGGTCACACAGGACATCTAAGATGGTGTGAGTGTGGCATATATACCTTTAATGAGATGCATTTCTGCTGCCTCCCAGTGGCCCAAAGGCCTCCAAGCCTCAGCCTGTGGACAGCTCTGGCCATCCGGCGTCTGGTTCTGGGTCGCAGCCCCGGCTCCAGCGCCAAGCCGGTGGCCCCAGGGGAACTCGGCGTCAGGAGAACCTGCGCTGGGCCTCGGAGGGCTCCTTCAGGGAGGGCCGCTCCCACTGGCAGGAGCAGGTGGGCCAGCTGAAAAAGCAACTAGATTTCAGCACCAGCATGTGCCACACGCTCATGCAGGACCAGCAGGTGAGCCGGGGGTGGCGGGAGGCAGGGAGCCCTGTCACCTAGAGCTCTTGCTGTGCTGAGACTGGCTTTGACTTTGCACCCTTTTTTACTGGGACATTAAGTCAGTATGAGCCATGCGTCGATGGCTGCTTCTCTGAGTGTCCCTCTCTCCTTCCCCGCCCCCCCCCCCCTGCAGACACTGTCCTATATGCTGCAGAGCCTGATCACCAGCCCTTACAGCATGTTGCCCGGCAACCTGGGCTCGCCGCAGGTGCACCTGCTCATGCACCAGCTAAATCAGTGCTACACGCAGCTGGCATGGCAACAGACCAACGTGCAGAGGTAAGGGGCGTGCCTCCGTTTGATGGGACAGTGCCTCGGGGCTGTGCTGTGGGACCCTGACCTGTGCTGCCCGCCTGCAGGCTCCGCCACACCCTGGACGAGCTCCTCCGGCAACAGCAGCAGCAGCCGCAACCCTCCCAGCAAGCCCAGCAAGGCACCCCATCTGTGTCCGGGGGGCCCTTCCTGCCCTTCAGCCTGCTGAGCATGCCTGGGCTGGCCCCTTTCTCTCCCCTGCCCTCTGGTATGCATCCTCCCTCATTCTGCTACGATGCCACATTTGCACAAAATTTGCATTTTGTTCTGTTTTTTGTTAACCTTTGCACACCAGATTGATATTAGACTTGCATTATGTGGTTCATTTCATTTTTGGAATCAACCTGCATTGAGCATTTACCATTTTTCCCATATTTGGAGTAACTGCTTCCAATATTATCAGCTTGGGGAAAACGGGGGTGGATACAGCAGATGTCAGCCAGGTGGGATGATGCTGTAAGCTGACAGGCCGGTCGAAGCATTGCAGTACTGTGAACATGCCCACCCTCCCTGCGACAGGCTTTGGTTTTGACCCAGCGTTCCCATCAGGGGGGCCTGACTTGACGAAGACCCCCGTGAAGCAGGCTGGTGGTGAGCAGCTGCAGGCACCGGCTGACCACAACACCTCCAACAAGACGGATTACATGGGCTTCCTGCGGGCCTTTGATAGGGCTTCTGTCAACGCCATGGACACCTGGTACCGTGCGATTCGGCGTTACTGTCTGTATGGGTCCAGGCAAGATGTGCGGTCTTGATGATCATCCCTGCTTTTGTTGGGGTGGAAGGACCCAGAAGGATGGCGAGGGTGGCAGCCCCAGCCAGAGGGGTGGTCAGCAGCCGGATCCCCATGCGCCAATGGCCCATGGCTCCCTGGAAAGCCTCAGCAGCATGCCTGACCCCAGCGACCCCACCACAGTCACCAAGACTTTCCGCTCAGGTGGCAAAGCCTCAGCCCAGGCCAGCCTGGCCTCCAGGGACAAAACTCCTGGCTCCAAGGGCCGGCGGCGCAGGGGCAAAGGACACACCAAGATTAAAGGTAGGTGTGAGGAAACATAAGGATGCATGTGGGATTTTTAAATCCTTAAAAATACACCAGATGGCAGCATTTGCACACAGCTGAACAAATCTCCAGATGAGCTTGATGGGCCGAATGGCCTTCTCTCGTTTGTAAATTTATGTTCTTATCCTCTGGAAAGATGCTGTTTCACGATGGTGTCTGTGTGTTACTGGGCAGGCAGTCTGACTGCTGTTTCTCCAGGGCCGGACAGTGATGCAGGCTCTAGTGGCAGTGAGCTCAGCCAGGGTTTGGCCTCACACAGCAGGTCTAAGGAACCCGATCAGGACCTGCTGGACAGGTTGACACGAAAGAAACTGGATGGCAAGTCCAGTGAGCTTAAGGCCAATGAGATTTCCTCAGGTAAGCACTTCTGTTCATGGTCCAAGCCATAGTGCCAAAGCTGTTCTGTGATCATCAAATGAGTGGAGTTTCGCATAATCCCTTTTCATCCGTATTATGGTTTAACCCTCTGGGGTCTAGGGGCAGGGAACACACTGTCACTGACTGGGGCATGGTCACACATTTCACTCAATATCATAAACTTAATTCATGGCAAATTATTTCTTGTATAGTTTTGGCATTACTCCTCATCTTAATTTTAATGTATATTGTAATGGTGGCAGTTTGTTTTGATCCCAGATATCCGATCTCCAAAGTCTTGGCTACATGAAGATGACTAAATGGTGTAGTTGCAATAGTCAATTGGGTAAATCAGAAAAACTTAATTCATGTCACTATTTCTGGCCTCCTTTCATTGAATATGTAGCAACTTTCATGTGTATGCATGAGCCATTCACATTTGTCCACATCCCCCCCCCCCTTTTATGGCGCTTATGGGGATGTATCTGGATCGTGTTTCATGTTGCGTTGCTGATCAAATTACCATGCGAATGCGATTTGAATACGCAGAAATGCAGCTATTTATAATGCGAATAGCGATCTTCAGGTGAGGGCGGTCCAGGCAAAACAAAAAAAGGTGACATGGTTCACTTTTGAAGACGACAGATTATGGATTTAGTCAGCGTTTTTTTTTCATGATTCTACATAAAAATCTCAGCGATACATAAACTGGAATAGACGTGAAATATTTTGCATCGCCGATGATGCACTCGACCCCAGAGGGTTAAGCGTTGCTAAGGTCAGTGGATAGAGTGTCTAGGTGTTGATGCTGGCCCCTCCCAAGCCCTAATGGTTCCCTTTTTGTTTTCTATACATCTTTATTTTCTCTGTTATGTATCTATCCGGCTCCACACAGCATGTTCTTGGAGAGCATCAGTCCACCCTAACAGCTTTGCATGTGCTGAAGCTCAAGGTAATGAATCGCCATGCGTGTCTGTGGCGAGCCATGCCATCATCGCGCTCCTGCTGTCTGTGCCTGGCTTTAATGCAGTGAGCTGCCCTGGCCGTTCGTGTCTCGCTCTCCCACTGAGCTAGGATTTAGCCTTGAGATAATGAGCTCTGTCCTGGCCTCGTGTTGATTGGTTACGGTTCGTTGTATGCATCAGTGTGTTCATCATCTTGACACGGTCCATTGGTGGAATTTAATTTCGTTAGTTTAGCTGTAATGTATAATGACTACTCATCGTTGGCAGTTAATTTAGCAATTTACAGTTAAGTTCTTTAATTCAAGTTAAATCATGGCCAGAATTTAGATGGCAGTCAGTGGTAAATGTAACAAACCGAAACAAAAGCCAGTAAAACAGCCTGGCTGTAAGAATGAATGCGTAGCGACAGCTTGCGGTCAAGGCAGCAGAGGAGGTTCTGTGAGCGTGCTGAGGCAGCCTGTGACTAGCTACATGTTCTGCCGTCCCACAGATACCAGCAGCGACCTCTCACTGTTCGAGGCACTACGGGAAACCATCTATTCAGAGGTGGCTGCACTGATCTCCCAGAACGAGTCACGACCGCACTTCCTCATCGAGCTGTTCCACGAGTTGCAGCAGCTCAACACTGACTACCTGCGGCAGAGGGCGCTCTTCTCCATACAGGTAAGGAGCCTCTTAAAGCGGGGTGCACCTTCTTGCCTGTGGCCCTGTGTATAATGCTTGTCGTTCCTCCTGGCAGGACATACTCAGAAGGCACCAGGCTGAAGGCAAGGCTGCGAAGGAGCGGAGCCTCTTCCAGGGCCCCGTGGACTGGGCTGCCACCTCCAACCTGGAGCTCACGCCCAGTGAAAGCCTGGCCACCAGCGACACGGTCAGTCTCTTCCTTACAGCCACGGGAGCCTGAGCCACCATGGCTTCCAGGCCTGTGCGTTAGCATAGCTTAGCTAGATGTAGTCGTCTATGTATTTAGATCGTCTCACCCTAATGCCTCTTGCCGGATGGCGTGTTGCAGGATGCCTCTGAAAAAAATGGCGTCAAGCTGACTTTGAGCACAAAGCGGAATGATGCAGAGTCTTTGGATAATGAGAGTAACCAGTCAACCCCCTCCAACCACTTTGCCAAGAATGATTTAGGTGAGTGTTTGTGGCCTGCGCTGATTGCGGAGGCTACCTGCTGAGACCCACACTGGCGTGACCCCTGTCCTGTGTGCAGGCACCACGGTGATCCACATGGACAAGGCGCTGGCCCGGATGAAGGTGCAGGACCACTCCCAGCAGCAGGCAGAGGGCCCCACGGCCATGCAAACGGAAGGTACCCCACCTCCGCATTTAGATTCTCTGACATTTCAACAACTAAAAGTGAAAAGACTCTTTGAACTGTCTTACCACCCCCAAAGGTGCTTCCGAGAGCCCTGACATCCACTGTCCCCACATTGACACCCAGCAACTGGACAGGCAGATCAAGGCTATCATGACGGAGGTCATACCCTTTCTGAAGGTGAGCAATGAGACCTCAGCTATGCATGCTCCGTGATTCTGTGTTCTCACCACGGCTTCTTCCACCCCCCAACTCCAGGAGCACATGGATGAGCTGTGCTCCCCCCAGCTGCTCTCCTCCGTCAAGCGAATGGTGTTGGAGCTGACACAGCACAATGACGACAGCAAGGAGTTTGTGCGCTTCTTCCACCGCCAGCTAGGGGGCATACTACAGGTAGGTCGCAACCATCAGAGCTTCCTTTGTGAACTGATGTTGCCTGTCTCAGTCATGTGACTTCCTGCCACCTCCCTCACAGGACTCCCTGAGAAAGTTTGCTGGACAGACGCTAAAGGAGTGTGGCGAGGACCTGCTGGTGGAGATTTCAGAGATCCTCTTCAATGAGCTGGCCTTCTTCCGCCTCATGCAGGACCTCGACGCCAGCAGTCGGCTGGGAGGGAAGCAGAAGGCCAGGATGAAAGCCCAGGCCACAGCCAGGAAATGCCCGCAGGCAGAGGTGGGCGGCAGCACCAGGCTCGTTCTTCTGCTCACCGAGCAGTTCTTCTTGTAGATGCAAACATGCTAAATCTTATTGCAGGAAGCCAAGCCCCAGGAAGCAGACGAGCCCCGCTCACCTGCCAGTCATGATGAAGACAAAGTGAGGACCATTGCCTCGTCTGAACATCAGCGTTCTCATAGATTATCTTGTGGTTGGGGTGCTTGGGTCCTGTTTCCGTACAAACAATGTCTGCTGTAGCCTGTTTGGCATTGTGGCCCAGTAGCAGAGCACAGATGTCCAGCTCTGCTGTCTTCTCTCATAAGGACCAAGATGACACTGAGAGGGAGGGGCCAGCCGACAACCCCCAACCAAATGAATGTGGAGGGAGCGCTGGAGCCTCAGACAAGGAGGAGGAAGAAGAGGATGAGGATGGCAGAGGACTGCCTCTCTCCATAAGTAAGCAGGCCCTGCCCCTCATTGTCATGTGACCCATTTTAGGCGCTTAGAGGAATGCTGTTTACATGGTCTGAGCAGTCACTCTGAGCCCGTTTCCCCCTGTAGGTCTGTCAAAGGCAGAGACTCAGCCCCTAACTAACTATGGCAGTGGAGAAGATGAGGGTGAAGAGGAGGAGCTGGAGGAGTTTGAGACGGGGCCTGTCGACGTGCAGACATCTCTCCAGGCCAACCACGAGGTGTCATGTGGCCAAGAGCAGGTAACGAGGACCTTCTGGCCTTCTATGAGGGCTTTCATAACAATGTTACTTGAAATACCTGAGACGAGGATATCTGAAAGTGACAGATGCATTTTTAGGGAGCAAATGACGCCTCAGAGAACAGCAGCCAGGAAAAATTGGATGAGAGCATTTGCAGTGATGCTGGTAAGATGCCAGAGAGGAATGCGTACAGAGTGGGGGGGGGCATGCTGGTTCTTACAATGAAGATGGCACAGGGACTTCATTTGGGGTTTCGGGCAGAAACATGCTTTATCTGCATGCTCTGTTTCTTGAAGTAAAAAGGTCCGAGTCCATAGAGCTGACTACCGTCTCTACGGTGCTCGAAGAGAAGCAGGATGGGGGTGCCTCCCAGGTGGACGATGAGGGGGTCTCTGTGGCTGGCAGCGCCCCGGCCGCCTTGGGGGGGACATCACCCTGGAGCTCGCCCACCTGCAGCCCAGACACAGACTCTCCTGTCATCATTAATGAGCATGTGAGTGAACGGTTCCTTGGTCAGGGGGGCGGCCTTCATGTCACCTAATTGAACACCTGCATCTAATTTTAGCTGGAGCAAGAGCAAGGCATGCTAACTCAAACAAACATGCTTTATTTACACAAGTACAGGTACATTGGAATGCTTCTCTTCTTCAACCCCATCTCGTTCTCCATAGCTTGAGGATCAGAGTAAAGGGTCAGCTAACTTGCAACAGCCCTAGAGCTGGGAGTTAAGGGTCTTGCTGAACAGCCCACAGATGTGACTCTTCTGCCAAGGCCGGGGGTTGAACCAGATATCTGATTGCAGGCACAGAGACTTACTCGCTGAGCCACTGAGCTCACGTGGAACAAGCTCTGCTAACTGTTTGTTTCTAATCCCAAACAGGAAGTTGGGTCTGGAAATTTAAGCCAGAAGTCAGATGAAGATGACTTTGTCAAAGTGGAAGATCTTCCCCTGCAGCTCTCAGTCATGTGCAAGGTGTTGACCAACTCACAGGCGGGATGTGGCTTTGTATACATGCCGATCTTATGACCAGTATTGTCACAAAGGATGTTTTCTTGCTAATATATCCTGTTCCGAAAGCAGTAGTTTGGAAATAAACAAAGCTTCTTAATACTGAATTGCTGATATAAATCTTGTTCAGCATTTTACCTCAAAGCAGTTTCACTGTGTGGCTGAGCTTTGGTTTAGTCAGATACTTGCTGAATTCTCAAGTGGACTTGACAGCTGTGTGTTCATCCTTCAGAACACTGGCATCTGCTACTTTACATCTTTGAAGGGACAGGGTAGTAATCTGTGTTAATCTTTTAAAGGAGGAGCTTCAGAAAAGAATAGCCGAGGAACAGCTAAACAACAACCTGTCAGTGGAAATCCTCAGTACGGCTGTGGGAGAAACCGTTCTTGTTGGAAACTCTCAAACACTAAAAGAGCCAGGTACTGTTACAACTGGTTTTCGGCAGTCCTTCTGTTCCTGAACTGTGAATATTACAAAAAGCTTCTCCCGCAGAGACCGTCGGTGCTCAGAGTGCATGAAGCCTCGGCAGCCCAGACTGACGTTGGCAACAGCTGGATTTCCAGGTTACTTCTCTGAGGGTGAACGTCAGCCCTGGAGGGCCAGGGTCCAATATGTGGCTCGAATATTGAAGGTTGGCTTTGTTTTTACTTGCTACGGTTCATAATAGTCTTTGCCGCCTTAGTTTAAGAGGCCGTCTACAAGCAGCTCGTGGCATTTTTAATTCCAAGTTTTATTTAGAGCGTTTTCATGGTTACCTATGGTTCTGAGGTCTTCCTGCTCCTGTTTGCTGCTCTGGCACGATACCCACAGCAGTGTGGAGGTGTTATATTCGTGCAGTTAATTTAACATTTTAGATGCATTTTCCCCCTTTTCCTGGGGTTGTCTGTCATTTCTCTTGAATGTACTGCTTTCAACGTGTAGAATCATTTTGATGGACTGAAACCCTTTGTTCCCTTTTTTTTTAAATTAAAATGTTTGACGGTTTTAAAAATGGACCCTGGTCTTTCGTGGTTGTGTGACATTAAGGGATTGACAATTTTAAAATGAACCAGCAAGGTTTTAATCACATATCTTTTATAACAATTCTGCTGCACAAGTAATCGATAGAGCTGTTACTGTAGCATATAGGCCTAAGACACCATGGCCATGAAAACAAGTTACACGTGGCTGAGAATTTATTTTCAATCTTGTCATGCAATAAATCAATTATTTCCATAGACACTGCATCATGAATCACTGCTTTCCTACATTTGTTAGGCTCAGCTATGGGCTAAATGTTAAGTGCGACAGGACCCACTGTAGATGGCTGACCACACCCTGGACAACCCCTGCACCCGTGTCAATTCACTCCATAGTGTTACTGCATTTTAATTCAGACCCTCAGAGCAGAGGACGCAAGCATATGGATCACAGTTTGATACATTATGAAACCAGCCTACTAAGGCACTTGGTGACTTCACTGGGTCCAAATATGGCAACTTTAGTATAACCAATGGAAATTAAACTTGTTACTCATTTGCTTAATTCCACCCAGAAATGTCCAGCTGTGGAAATTTGTGGATCCATTTGTGGATATGACACTTTTCGTTAATGAGTATGGAAAGTATCCAGGGCCAGATTTAGCTTAAGACTTTTTTTGTGGTCACCATGTGTGAAAACAGGACCATAGTAAAAACTGGACATGGTGTGATTCATTGTGTTCATTGACAGAGACAGAAACATCTACCTATAGCCAGCTGCCAGACTTCATTAAGGAAACAATTCAGAAAGAGGAACCAACATCCTCAAGCAATATTCATCATGGCACTTTGAAGCTGTCCCAGCAGCCGGTACACAAGCCTGAGGTGTAGGAGAGGTACATTAGTAAAGAGCAAACTACCCAAAGCACTGCTCCAAGCTGCTCTGGGACCAGGTTTGTCAAAGGGAGCTTCACCACGGTGAACAGGGATCGGGGCAGTCCCGAAGATAGGCCTCCAAGAGGCCTGTGGATACATCCATCAGCGTCGTATAGGTGGTCAACTACATGGCAAAGCAAGCAGAAATGGGTATTAATCAAACGCATTTGCACCAAACTAATCAACAGACAGCCAATCTGAAGTAAGTTTCACCTTTACCTTGTTCAGAACTGGTTTGGTTGAAAGAACATCATACAGGGTCTTGGGTGAAATATTCTAAGGACAGAGGTAAGGAGGTCCAGGTCACTACAATGTTGGAGTTTATTTGGAGGTTTTTCCATTTAACTCTTACATAAATTTTACATTCACACTTATTTAGCAGCTGCTTGTACATAAAACATACATTTTTGACAAAGAAGGGTCAGGTGATCCCTGGTGTAAGTGGAGGTTAATAGAATTGCTTAAGGACCAGTGAAATTACTCTGCAAAGTCTGGGATTTCATCAGCGGCCTGTATACTTGTACAATCACGTTTTAGTGGTTCAACAATTGACCTCAAGGTTCTTAAACCTCCAGATTCAAGCTCCATGACCTCACGCCTCTTCCCAGGCATGGTTAACACTCACCGCCTGTGTGGTCTGATTCATGCATTTCATGGCTGGGGTCCTGCGGTCGTCCACGAACAGCGGCTCCTTCCAATGGTCGTAATTAGTCTCCAACACATACCACCTTCCTAGGCTGTGGTCAAGCCTAACAGCACATGCATGTGAGACTTCAGGAAGTGAAGCTACCAGCCTTGAACTGACGCATCCCGGTATCACTTTCTAAACAGCCAAGCTTGCAGGGGCTGTAAATCCTATCCAAATTATACCCTATGGTGAACAGCGCCAGTTCTGTGACAGGTGTGATGCTATCAGAGCTACTCACTCCCAGATGTCCAAGCTGAGGGTCCTGGACCTGGTTACCACACAACCTTGACCAGTCTGGTTCCCACCAAGGATGAAATAGGCTGGTGCCAGCAGTTTAGTCTGAGACAGCAGTTTCTTGGCCTCCTCGTAGCTGAATCAGGATGCAGAAGTTCACGGTTATTTATCTACTGTAGATTCATTGTCTGTCACTCTTACGGAGCTTTTATCCTGAACCACAAAAAATGTATACAGAAAAACAAGAATCACTGCCTTTATACAACAGGGCAACTATGACAGATTGGTAAAAATTAGGCTTACAGATGAAACACAAGCTTCAACAAATGGCCCATGTAGGCAGTACTGCTATGATGAGAGGCTACCTGGTAGCGTTCTCCAACACAGACCGTGTGAGGAAGCTCATCCACATCCCATCCCTCTGGCCTAGGATCCACTCCAGGATCCCTGAGAGGGAATGAAGAGGCTATGGTCATGACCACCAGAACATGGTCACTGTGCTTACTGTCACTGTCAACCCAGCCGAGCGATCACATGCTGCAGATGCCGGTGGCCATTCAGCTAAAGCAGAGCCCACTACGCAAAAAGGATTTCCCAAAAAGCCCACTGTTTCATCAGCCTTACAGCACTCAACGAAAGTGAAACCTTGTCACAGATGCGCTGGAATGTAGCAAGACGTACGAAGGAGATGGACATCTTACCGATGTACCCCCCATCAAGGCTGAAGCGCTCGTTCATGGTCAAGGTAAAGACATGCTGAAAGAGGCCGGACACAGGTCTTTAGCCAACTTCTTAATGCATCACCACTGTGCTCATAGTCTTCGTGCTTCATTTAACTTTATGTGAAAGCAGTAGGCCACTTTATAGGAATGATAATTTTTCACTCCCTACAGCCATCAAATCAAGCGCACAGATAATCATGCACTAAACCCACTAAGAGCGGGGGAGGGGAGCTCTTACAGGACGGATGCCTGTTAAAATGCCCACGTAGCCAGCAAAGTTAGTCGACTTAAAGACCGTCTGGTTGTTCCTCCTGAAGTCCACATTGACCACCAGTGGCCTCAGCTTCTCTGTCAAGATCCATGTCTTATTCTTCACGTCCCACCTTGACAACAACATCATCATCATCATCAGTACCTCTTGCAGGAGAGGGCGAGACCAAAACATGACCAAGTTATAACCAGTAGCTCTGGAGATTTTTAATTTCTCCATAAGCAGGTTTGCTGGACTCTGTATCCACATCTTCAGCACAAGTCACCCTCACTTACCCCATAAACAACCCAAAATCCAGATTTCGAGCATGGAACAAATTTCCTGCAACGAGAGCAAATCAAGAAGAATGCCGAATTATCCAATTATATCTAATCACTGCACAAACACTACAACTCAATTATGCAAATACGAGTACTATTACCTGTGTGTCTAACACTCCTTTTCAGTTATCTATGAAAGTAATGTTGTTTATCTTCGCTTGACAACTTATTTCCAACATTCTGAAGAAATTGTTGCCCTTTCATGTAAGAAGGCTGTACTTACCTTTGGAATTTTCTGCCACAACTGAAGTGCAGACAGTAAACACCTCATAAAAGATATTAAACAGCACGACCTCTCCTGTGAACAGAAGAAGCACCGTGGGAAGGTGTGAGGTTTGTCCTAAAACTATAAAAGCAAGAAACGGTTTCCGTTCCGTTTACCGAGAGGCACCCCGGATACCGCTGCGATTCCACGGATCTCCTCGTTGAACGGATACGGCAGCGTGTCCACAAGAAGCGGCTGTTGACAGAAGCAGGTGCAACAATCAGTAACGCAACTCTGCACTTTCTCAAGGGTGCTTAAGGAAAGGGTCAATGCTCTGATCTGGAAATATCTCAAAAGTAAAGTCAGAGAACTAAACATCGTTGCAGATCAGTAATCCAGAGATGATAGTTTGCCATCAGTGCACAAACCTAACGGTCAGAATGAGAAATAGTACCATTATCAATAGTACTCACCAGGTCCTTGTCTACAATCTCAATGAGCTTCCCGCTGGGCACGAAAGCATTGGCCAAGTCACGTATCACCTGGATCATGGCGACCAGCTGTAGGGGATGAGGCCGAGGTGACAAGGCAGAGTCAGGTCACTGTCTGGGCGTGTTCAGGCAGCCATCATGCCTGCATCCAGCTTTGCTAAGGCGGATAACACTGCCATGCATGCTTACATCAGCTTTTTTGTCACTGATCACTGCAGCCCATCTCTTGCTGGCAGGTAAGTTGAGGTCTACTGTATACCAGGTGACTGCACCTTTGAACCTAATAAACAAATAACCAGGCATCAGAAAACACATCAAAAAAGGTTATCAAACGCCATCAAACCCTCGGGGGTCAATAACACAGCATGGCCATTCGCCTAAGTTACAGCTGGACGCAGTTAACCAGTAACCATTATAACAAAGTCATGTGGACTTTTTAAAAACTCATATTTCACAAAACGGAATGCAAAAGTAACACTTACGTTGGACCTGTAGGCGGGTACATGCCGGTGCGGCATTCTTCCGTAAACTGCATAATAAAAAGAAGTTTTTAAAAAAATAAAATAAATAAAATAAAGAGAATGAAATAAATAAAGTGAATAAAACCAAAGTGACAAAACTAGAAGCGTCACAGCTATGTTGGGCACAATGACCAATACATTCTTGATCATTTCAACTGATTTCTTTGTGGGTAATAGGCAAGGGCTGCGCAACAGGATTAGCTGATCAGTAACGTAAACGAGATGAAATCTGACTCACCGGAGGCGCTAAGTGCGCGGAAACGAAGCAGCCTTCGTACGAAAGATAAACGCAGACAAATGCCAGAAGATGCAGACAGCACCGACGTGCAGAATCCATATTCGAAGGCAGCTGAAGTCCAACCTAAACAAGGAAGAGCTTCACGTAACAAAACCTGCTGTGGGAGCGACCATTGCCGGACTGAACCATACGGAAATGGGGGGCGTGGAGAGCGCATGATCACGTGTATATCGTACAATAACCACAAATAGTCGAGTAGAATGACAGTTTCCACGTAAATTTTCATGTTTAAATATAAGCACAATATTTATTTTGCTATTATGGATGTAGTTTGTAATAAAAAGTAACGTTACTGTGCGCTCCCCCTCCAGCAGATAAATGGGAGGAAACAAGGAAGTCGAGCATGATCATGTGAGTCTGTGGAGATTCCAGTTTACACCACTTCACTTTCTGGGCACTCGTATCCAAAGGAGAAGTGCGGTTATATGATCACTGCGCCATAACTAGATGTGAAACTTACCTGCTGCTTCTAGTTAATATACTTGGTTAATTAATCAGATGCATCCATCCATTTTTCAAACTGCTTATTCTTCTGGGTCACAGGGGGTCCGGAGCCTATCCCAGAAGCTATGGGCACGAGGCAGGGAACAACCCAGGATATCATCATAGGGCACACTCACACATCATTCACTCACACATGCACTCCTACCTAGAGGAAACCCCACGACGACATGGGGAGAACATGCAAACTCCACACACAGGTAACTCAGGCGGAGACTCGAACCCGGGTCCCAGAGGTGTGAGGCAACAGTGCTAACCACTGCACCTCCATGCCACCTCATTAATCATACAACATAACAGATCATACAACAATATAGTTTTAGTAATACTGTAATGACATTTTATTGATCCATGTGGGGAAATTCTCTTTTCACCTACCCCATCTTGCTCTCCATAACATACACGTAGGTGAGAGCAAGCTTGGCAGTGAAGAGCAGCCACCTTCAGTGGTGCCCATGGAGCTGCGGGTTAAGGGCCTTGCTCAAGGGCCCACAGACATGACTGTTTTGCCAATGATGGCCGTGAACCAACACCCTTCTGATCTCAGAGACTTAACCCTCTGCACCACACGCTACTTCATCTCGACTCTCCTTTCAAAGAATTAATAATGGCAATTCAAATGACTTTTTACATGTTTTTGGCCAAAGCGACATACAAGTGAGGCATATAGCGCATTGTAAACATACCTGCTGTCAAGAGGTCAACTAGGCATAGGCACAGCTATGCTAAAGTTCCAATGAATACCCAAGTGAAAGCAGTCTTGGAGGGGGACTCGGAACACAAAAAGCAAGGACCTAATTAGACTATTCAAGGACTAGAACTGCAGCATAACCTTGTGATGTACTGCCTCGCTTCTATGTCAATTGGAATAAAGTGTCTGCTAAATGAATGAAGGTAATGTACGGTAAACTAAAAAGTACATTAACGTTTCACATGGACAATTTTAAACAGGCTCTTATAAAATAGATTTGTGCTGAGATGGTAACATAATTCCCATATTGTTTTACTACCGTAAAGGTCTCTATTGGCATCGATTGTCTTTCATACATTTACAATGTAATCATGTTTTACTGCTCAGCAGCCTGCAAACGGGGCTAATTTCGATAACATCATGACTCACAAGGAGCCAGTGCACACAGCCGTCTGCCCGGGAGCCACTGCTGACACAGGAGCCTCAGCCCCCTCCCCGGGGGCGTCTCATTGATCCGGCTGAGGAGCGTAAATGGAGCAAGCAACCCAGTGCACGGAAACACGGCATCTGATTGCAGCGAGGTTAGGCTGTGATGGAGCTGCCATGTAAGTGTAATGGCTGATAAACCCCCCCCCCCCCCCAAACCATGGCTTTAAATCAGGGAATCGATTTGGGCTGTTACAACCCGTTATTTAACTCTTCTTCACAGAACTCACCATTATCCGGCAGAGAAACTGACCCACACTTTTTTGTCAATACGTATCGACTTGAATTTAATGAACTAAACATTCCCAAAAGCGAAGACTTCAACGGTTTAAATGTTTTCTGAATACCTTCCTTGTACCAAATTGCATTTAGATGTGCCAATAAATCAGAGCTCTTTGCCAATAGTTAAAAGACAGCCTCCCTCAATATAAGTAAAAGCGCACATTATACAGCACAAAAGACTTCCACTTAAAATCTATAAAGACCATTAAATACGATTCACTTTTTCTCAAAGATTTAATGCTAATAAAGAAAAGAACATCGACTGCAGATTAAAAAAAAAAACTCCACAGGGAAAAATACACAACATTTAAGAAGAAAAAAAAACATACAAAGAAAAAAACATGAAATCTCATTTGCAGTATCGGTCAGCTTTCATCTTGGCTCTCCTGTGGATGACAAAGAGAAACCTACATCAGGACAAGACGAGGCCCGCCTTGCTGAACGAACAGCACAACCTGATAGGTCAGTCTAACAAACCACCGCCCATCTGACCTAATTAATATGCATGAGGGCCATCAGTATTGTATCTGCCCCACCCCATACCGGTCAAGCATTGTCTCGTGGAACTTTCCGTCTAGTCTGGCCTTCTTCAGCTCAATGTTGTCTCCCTCATTGACCCTCAGCCTTTGGTCCTGGAAGCTCTGAAACTTCTTCCTGCCAATCAGAAGGCACAGTCAGTCTGGTCTGCCCCACACTATGTGACAGCCCAGTTGAAATGTGAGGGGGGGAGGGGGGGGGCTGGCACACAGGGACAGGCCAGTACCCCGGGGGTGGTCTTTGCGGCTAAGAGGTAACACAGTAAGCCGTTGCTGTTTCTAATGACCCTAAGGCAGTTTCCCATCCCGGGCCTTGGGGACCCGCAGATGGTCCACGTTTTTGCTCCCTCCCAGCTTCCTACTGGACAGTCCTGCCAGGAGCTGGGAGGAAGCAAAAATGTGGACTGTCTGTGGGCCCTCGAGGACCGGACTGCCTTTAGGTCCAAACCCAGGAATAGTCTAACCCCACTGGGGTAGCCAGCCACACACAGCAGTGAGAAACACCCAGCAGGGTGCTGGTTCCAAGCCCGCCACAGTGATGTACGCACACATAGTTTATCTCACAGCTCTTGACGTTCCCCCGGTCCTCATCTGCGATGTCGTCGCTCCTCTTCCCCTCCCTCTCAGCACAGGAGCGGATCTGTTTGGGGAAAAAGGGTACGTGTTCACCGACCTACTCCATGCCCCTCCTCTGAATAGAGTGCTCCCCCTCAGGAAAACATTTTGCCTTTATCATCTCCTCCTCTTTAGCAGTCTTGCTCCTGGCAACAATGTCGCCGTCTTCACTGTAGGAGATGAAACAGCTATTGGCAGCCATCAGAGCCATCTTACCCTGAGAAGGTGGGAAAGTAGCAAGAACGAGTTTAATCAAATGTCCAAGCCTCCCTTCTGTCAAAACATCCAGCTGTAAAACCAGACAAATTCGTGAGGATTCTGGATGCTGCTGTCAGGAATGCAACAATCCATTATTATTGTTATTATTGCCAATATCGCCACCTAGAGGTGTTTTCTTGAAACTTGAAACACTGAGTACTCGCATCTTGGAAGACCGGTTCCCACTGCTCCCGGGACCCAATGGCGTCAGAGCGGCCCACCACCACGCCCTCCGCGTCCACCCCCAGGTACTTCCCGTAGCCTGACTTGAGGGCGATCCTAAAGGTGAAACGGAGGCGTGTCACGATGGGCCTTTGACATGTGCATGACGACGGTGACAAGCCAGCGGGTCTCACCTGGAGTCCGACACCTTTATGGCTGTGAACTGCTCGGGGGGGACTGGCCCCTCTTCCCCTGCAAGGGCAGAACGACTCGCTTTAAAAGATGGAGGCTCGTGGCACGAAGTTCAAATGTTACCCCGAAGTTCGAGCTCACGTAGCGGAACAGGCAAGGGCCAGGGTCTCAAGGATTAATATCCAGATTGCTGGATACGTCCACTGCCCTTTTAAAAAATATATACAAGTCACACAGAAACGAAGATACATTGGTTTATAACTGATAAACGTCAATGTGACATACCGCTGTGCTAAACGCCGCTAAAGTCCAATTAAACACCTGAAGTGCAGCGAGTGGTGTGCATGGGCACACTCTAAATCTCACTGGGAATCAATTCGGCCCCAGTGGCAAAGAAATAATCTCCCAGCAGTCTCAGGGGTCCACAATAACTACCAGTCACCTTCCATTAGCCGCGTCCACTCTCCATAGCAGAGGCCTCCCAGCTTATACATCAGCCCTACAAAGAAAATGCCTTTTCTTCCTGCAGTCTCCCACCCTGCCTTGCCCAGAAGCGTACCCAATTATCCCTACCATGCAGCGTGGCGAGGGCGCTGACAAGCAGACAATTAGGTGGGGGGGGAAGCAATTATCACAATCAGTTCCCCTACATGAATGGCCCGGAAATTCGCCTGAAATCCCTGCGAGGCGATGGCCCTGACAGCACACGTCCATCAGGCGCCGTTCTCGCCGTCTGCCGGCACATGAGAACGGGACCCTCTGGGTTCCTGGCACTGATTACGCTCAAGCAGCCCAGTCTGGGAGCCCCACAGGCCACGGCAAGACGTGAGCCCGCTGCCCACCATGACAATGCCATTATAAAGGTGCTATAATGGGCTGGAAAATGAAAAGCGGCACTTTTTCCCCACATTCATACGTGGGTCTAAATAGTGGCTCTTTACAATTCAAAATCAATCAGTAACTTCAAAATGCACCTGGCCGATTCACTTTCCTGCATTTTATGCTCCACGCGCAACAATTTTGCAAGAAATAGAATATTAATACAAGGCTAAAAGTCCTTTCACACTCAATTATGTACTGAACAGATAAAATGTCAAATAGGTTTTTTTTTTTTTTTTTTATAGAACTGAAATATTTTCCAGGATTTGTTTCTTTTTCAGGGAGAAGGGAAAAAAACAATCAGGCCCGGTGTAGTTACAGGTACTGAGTGACAGAGGGCGCTGTCCCTGTTCCCAGATGTGTGATGCAAAGAGCGGCCGGAATGCACTGCTGTACCTTTGTGTGGTGCCCCGAGAGTGAAGAGCCCTGTGTCCAAAGCGTGGACGTATGAGCTCTCGTGCATCTCTATGGAAACTGTTCCACTGATTTCTCCGAAGTGACCAACCACCCACCAGCCTCCTGGAGTGAAGAAGTCAGATAAAAAAATATATATATATGAAAGGGTTCTGTACCCACCTTCAGAATGCCTTCACATATGCACAGGACATTATGCACACAAGGATCCGATAATATTAACAATCAGTGTTAACACAGAGAACACAATATTTCAAAGTCTTTTTTTACCAACAACGTCCTTTCGATTTGCATCGTCTTCCCTTTTTCTCTTATTGTCCCTGTTTCTCTTCTTCTTGCTGCAATTGAAAGAATAAAAAATGCTCCTCAAACATCTGGGTCCCTGATACACTCCTCTTGCAGTGTGTATATAGATCAGGGCTGCTCACTGCTGATCCTGCAGATCTACCACCCTGAAGAGCTTAGGTGCGGCTCCAATTTAACACGCAGGTCAGGATGAGGAGCATGCACTGGTACAGCCCGTGGCCACACCCACCGTACGACGAAACACATAGCCATCCCAGCTGGCACCCCTCCTAGGGCAAGACATGGTCCACTCCCATCCTCTGGAAATGTCCATCTATCTGCTGCAGCCAGGTGTTACGTGGGCGTCCCCTCGGCCTGGTCCAGCTGCTCAGGTCCTCAGCAATGACCCTTCAGGGAAACGCGCCACATGGCCATAGTGCCATAATGGATGCTCTCTCGTAATGCAGGTAATGTGCCTCATTAGGGACTCCTTGAGCAGCCGATCATTCGACACAAAGTCAAACCAGTGGTACCCAAGGATTTTCCAAAGAGAGACAGTATCATCGAGTCTGTCATAGCTCACTGGAGAGAGTCCATGTTTCTCAATCATACAGCAACACAGGGAGCACCAGGAATCTTTGGAACCTGCAAAGATTTTGAAATCCCACACTTCCCTTTCCAGTGACCTCATGACCCCCCATGCTCTCCCAATCCATCTGCTGACTTCATAGGAAGAGTCACCAGAGACATGAATGTCGCTGTCGAGGTAAGTGAACCACTCAATGCAGTCGACATTCTCTCTGCAGACAGACACTGCTGATGGCTGTGCCCAAGAGGTCATTAACGGCCTGGATCTTGGTATTTATCCAGGACACCCACAAGCCCAGGTACTCAGACTCCTCGCCCAGTCGCTCGAGAGCCCTGATTAGAGCCTCCATTAACCTTGAGCACAGCATCGTGGGTAAAGTCAAGACCTGAAAATCTTTCCTCACCAAGAGCTGCCCCACAGTCTATGGACACCACCACCCTGCCCAGCGCTTAGTCCATGTAAGCATTGAACAAAGCAGGAAGAAAAACACCTGACAAACCCCAGAATCCACTAGGAAAAGCGCAGAGGGTCTGCCTCCACTCTGCACAGTATTAACAGTACCAGAGTACAGGCCGGCCATGATGTCCAGCAACATCGGGGGAATCCCGAAGTCTCCGGATGTCCCACAGGGCAGCTCGATCAACCGAGGCGAATACTTCACTAATATCGACAAAGGCTGCGAAAAAACCCTGTTCATATTTGCGTTTGCGCTTGATGAGAAACCTCAGTGAAAGGATGCGGTAGCCGATGACTCCTCCGGGGATAAGCAACCCCCCCACCCCCCAATAATGGAAGCGGGCAGCTTCAGCAGTACTACTCCAAGCAGAGAGTAGAAGAGTCCATGAGCAACATCTCCGAAACTTGACTCTCAATGTAAAAAGGCTCCCGTAATGTAAATATAATTATGACCTTCACACAACAAACAAACAAACAAACAAGAAATAGCTAAGTGGTCTCTTCTAATAATTTTAAGGAATCAATAATATTCAGCAATCTCTTTTCCCCCCTATAAATATCAGTGATTTTAAAGACCACCGATAAAGGTTGCGACTTAATGCATGTACATTTAGGATTGAAAAATTCCTAAAATAAGTAACAGGTCTAGTAGAAAATCATCTCGGTCAAATAAAAACACTGTAAAACCAGATGTGGGCAATGGCGGGGTGACGTAGTAAAAAGGCGACAGGCATTAGGGTAGTTCATACAAAACGATGAAACGGTTAACAGCGCCTAAATACTGACAAAAGCAGCAAAACAGAAGAATCCACTAAATGAATGGCATCAACTAACGCAACTAAACACGCAAATAAGTAAATGTAAACCCAGCTCAGTCGTTCTAGTGACTAAAACCAATAATTGCCCAAAAGCTGAACAACGCGGACCTTAATAAGCATAATCCTTGTTTTGGCCTGATAGCAACATGCTCGTCTACCACAGAAACGGTGCCTTAAGAGTAATCATATAGGCCAGCAAACCACTGATTAACATTCGATTATCATTACCTCACTGGCACACTAGCCGGGGTATTCTTGTTAAACAGACAACAGCGGGTAGATATTCAGCTCACCCCTTATCCTTTGATCCTTTCAGGACCAGTTTCGTCGACTTAACTCTCGAATAGTCCGCCATGTTTAGCTCTCAGTGCGGAGGACAGCGACGCTAGTCGGAGATGCCCAGACTCGTCGGATCACAGCGCCCCCGTGTGCCCGGAGGCCGCATGCAAAAAGGTAAAGGGCTTCAACGCCATCTCATGTTAACCAAGAGTTTTGTAAAGAGACGGTGAGCAGATAATCTATGTCAGAGAAGACACTTTGAGCTACTTCAGGGTTTACAAACTACTAAGGCTTCTGTGCTTGGCTAAATAGTTCAGTTCTTCTTGTGCTTTTACTGGTTTGTTCCCTTGATTGAAAGACTCATTAATATTAGTGACATATACATGATCAGAACACAGCAAGACCTCGAATGCTTGTGTGAAATCTAGGGCCTTTAAAGTGAAATGGTAGTTGCAAACCCTGTCCTGCCTGGGATGACATGGATCATCTAATCAGCCTAGTAAAAACCTATGAAGGAAACAAAATATTGTACAAGACATGGAGCCATGATATATAGCTATAAACCACACATCAGCCGGCCCAGCACTGCTATCTAAAAGGACTGAAATGGCCGCCTGCGTCAGACTCGCACCATGCGCTCTGTCACTCTGGAGTCCCTTCGGCTTGGCGCCGCTTTCGTGTCACTGTGTCAGTGTGACAGCAGCCAGAGGATCGGAGCCTCATCGTCGCTGTAATCTCCAGCAAGCAAGATGGTCCGCTGGTCCAGGAGCCGGTCTCGCTGGAAGACCCCCTGAAAAGTAGCCTTAGATTAGACTTTTCTGTGTCATCGCCAAAGCAATTAGTCAGCTCGGCTGAAAGCACCTTCCCTCGTGTAGGTGGACTGAAACCTCTCCTCTAATAATCCCCCATTAGCGGGGACCGGTCCCATCAGGAGGCGACGAATAGGCTGCAATAAATCACTTGGCGACATTGTCAGGAGTTCAAACGAATGAAACGGAGCAGGGTCTGTCGCTAATAATGAACTGTACCGGGCGTTCGTTTCACACTGAGCAGAACTGACATCGCGAGTGGGAATGAGAGCCACCGACAGTGTATGAATGATTAAATCCGCGTTATGCTTCAGGGTTATGGGATGAACTAATAAACGCGCCCGTGATAAAATGGGTTTGTACTGAACGGTGACGGCTACACAAGCCAGATTTCACCCCGCTCCCTCTATTCGATTAATTGCTGATATATTGGATTTAGGGCTATTCTCCCGCCTTTTATCTGTAATTAATAAGAAATTAAGATGCATTTATGTCGTGGCCACAGGGTGACGTTCTCCAGCGCAGCGCCGAGCGTGAAATAAGCGCATGCAGTGGAATGGCAGAGCAGATGGGTAGGTGCCGCCCCACGCAAAAATGGGAATTAGGCAGTGCCATTCAAAGACGTTTATTACAGATCTTGAAAGCTTCCTCTTTGAAGGGCTGAATACTTCACCACTTCGTGTGTGTGTGTCCCCCCCCCCCCGCCTCCCCCATCTACCCCCGGCCTCTCTCATCATCACAGGATTACCGAGGTGGCTGAATGCACAAAGGTGCTCCAGCTGAAAGTCATGAAGGTTTTCAATGCGCCCGTGTGGGCCTCATGATTAATGCATGGTGGGAGACGTTCGCTGATGGAATGCGTCAAAGCAGCGCATTGGCACGTTTATACCCACAGAGCCTGTTACATTTCAGGGCATAAGACCTGCCAAGCAGCACCAGCACAACCTTCCACTCTCACACAACAGGGGGTGAAACATCAGCGAGCCTGAAAGTCTGCTTGTATCTGTAATACCGGTGGGCCCTTAAGTGTGTCCTCGTTAAGGGAGCCGGTGATGGTTTTGGCCGTTCTGGGCAAAGGGCCAAAGCAGGCCCCTCCCAGATGTGCCATCACTGGGATCGTCTGTCTCTTCTGCAGACCTCAACCAGCAGAGCAGGAATGGAAATGATCCTACATGTGTGTCTAAGGGCATTCATTAAGGGAACCACAACACTTTAAAAGTGACAAATTCGCCCACATATGGAAAGCGGCTTTGGAACTCAGATTCATCTGGCAGGGGTTATGCATAACAGAAGGTGCTAGAAGGTAAGATGTTTCCCGTGTCAGTTTCACTCTCACATAATGTTGTTTCGGGTTCCTGGATGAGGAGAAACATGGCATGTGAGCGATGACCTCAGAGTCTGTACTAGGGACTCTCTGCCATTTTCTAATGGCAGAGGCTGAAAAATGCCATTGTCTAAAAATCGTATTTTCAGCTTCTTTGTCCTGGTGCCTGGATTTTCTCAGCAGGGGCAGCTTGCTATGGAGAATCCGACCCCTCCCAGAGAGATGGACAGTGACCTTGTCCAGGGACCCACAAAAAAATCCAGAAATGCCCCCTTCGTTCGGACACACCCTGCATGTAACCGGCTTAAAACCATGGCACAATATGATACAAAGTCATCCATCCATTTTCTGAAACCGCTTAATCCCAACTGGGGTTCATGGGGGGGACCGGAGCCTATCCCAGGAACAATGGGCACAGGTGGGAACCAACCCCGGGCGGGAAACCAACACACCACAGTACACATAACAGCGTGGGCTGGAGGAAACCGGAGCCCCTGGCGAAACCCCACACGGGCACGGGGAGAGCGTGCGAACTCCACACAAAAGGGACCCAGGACCGCCACGCCGCCCATGACCGCCACATTTAAAAGAGAACACGAATGTTTATGCCTTGTACTTTAATAAAATACAGCATGTAGTTAATAAACGATCATGCGTAAAATACTGGTGGGAGGCACAGAGGCGGATCATACGGATTTGGGATGGAACCTGGGCCGGCGCTTGATTATGAAGGCACAGTGAGAAAGGTGGACGTGATTGCACGGATTGCGCGGATTGCGCACGTGAGCAGAATTTAGGCGCGAGGGCCGCGCGTTTAGCCGCTGAAGATGGAGAGTGAAGCCTGGGTTTAACACACGGCCGCTTTTCCATCAGCCCGCTGAAATGACGTTGGTGGAGCATCGGAACCGGTCAGTGTTGTGTGAAACGCACTGGAATATCATCATGGCAGACGGCTCCTCGAGACGAAAGTGTGCAGAAGAGAAGCGCTTTGGTCATTTCACACCGGACGCGTTTGCTGCTGGACACCGCAGTCGAACCTGTCCGTATCTTCTAATCTGTCACTGTCTCACTAGTCTTCAAGATCCTGATAAATTATGGCTTAGTATCCAGTAAAGTTATTTCACATTTGTATTTAAACACAATTTTACGCTCGAAGAAACAGCAGAAGTGGAGGTGGTGTTAGCAATCTTTGGTCCCGATTGTCGGATCTCAGCATGGGGACCGGTCATTATCCTCCTCTGGATGAATGAGTACAAGCCGGACTTCATGTTCCCAAGCATAGGTACAGAAAGACCTTCACCGCTGACATGTTAGGCAGCAGTTAATGGCCAATGAAATATAGCCTTTGGGCGAGCAGGACTCTCTCTGCGGTCCAGCTGGACTGTGGGGTTGCCGGCTCTTCATGCTGCCCGGAGGGCCCCTCGGTCAGTCCCAGGGCTTCACGTCCACATTAAGTTAAACTGTTTTGTTTCGTAAGTGAAAACATAATATGGCATCTTGGAGGAGGGTGTTGTAACTTAGTTTACTGTTTTCCCAGAGGACACACCTGCATACCTGCGGAATTTGGGGAGGGCCCCGCCCCCTAGGGAGCCCCCTGCTGGTTTCCAGTAGTTTTTCTTTTTTTAGTAACAAAACACAAATCAAATTCAGATCCATTCAAAACCATTTACCTACGAATTTTGGTTAAACCATTATAAAATATAATAACATCATATATTTTAAATTTGTCCGATCGATCTGCTGGTGCGAAACCCCCCTACCCCGATCGACGATATTTAGACAGCTCTCCCACCCCCATCCTGATTTGTGAGTTTCACTGCAGCACCCAGCACTTTGATTAGCATATTATTCATGTTACATTCCATCTTTAATTCTCTCTCACTTCTCTTTCTGTTCCAGAATAATAGCTTAAATGGCCCACTTATGGGCCCCCCATCTATGGGCCCCCAGAGAAGTTAGTCCACCCCTGGCCACACCCCCCATCAATCTGTGTCTCTCTGTCAGTACCCCTGCTCTCCCCATCTGTCTCTCTCCCCCATCTGCAAGCCCCGAGCGTTATCATGCTACAAGCGGATAGGTACTGGTCCCTGTCCAGGTTAATAATGCTATTTCCTCCATCCGGTGAGTTTTTCTTCCATATTCCCCTATCATCTTTCAGCCACAAATAAATCTAATCAAATGAAAAACTGACTCAAAAAAGAGAAATCACTCCATGCACGTAATTCCGGAAAGCAGCGTCTGTATCCATTACAAAGTAAATAGTGCACCATGCGTGTTCCGGTTTCCTCCGCTTTTTACCCGGTATCTGTAATCGCGGGGCCGCGCTTCAGCCCGGCGCGGTCTGGAGGACCAGCAGCGGTAATTATGATCGCTGACACGGGTTCAGTGCTGCGTGAACGCGCACGGAATGGGGAGCAACATTAATTATGAAAGGAAAACAGTTTCCATTCTCGGGATAATATGTTTTCTTGTTGGCGTGATTTGTTCGAGGAAAGTAATAGAGAAGCATCTTCGGGCTGCGGTTTCGTCTCATCAGTGGCACATATTAAAGTTCCCTCATCTTTCACAGAAATTACACATTTCGCTCGAACTCTAATGAAGCCTCTACAGTAGAAACTATTGAATTATGTCTCTGCGTCCTTTTCCAGTTTCCCCGAACCTATGTTTTTCGCGCAAATAACTGAAAGTCCCCACTAGGGGGCACTGTATACATGTTGAAGTATGTATACATGTTGAAGACTACTAAGGCAATAGTTATACTGGCGCTGGCACAGAATGAGAAGTTTAATTAAATCTTTAAAACTGATGAGACCATTTAAAACCAGGAATAAGTATTATATGCTGAAATGTATCATATAAGGAGGCAGTAAAGCTGTCCATTGAGGTATCATCTGAGAGCCAGTGCTACAGGATTGGCAACCTGATGGGGGGGCTGGGAATGACAAGGAGGAGGCAGGTGTGGGTGGAGGGCGCTGGGGGTAGACTGTACGGACTCTAGTCAAGGGAAGAAAGGTGGAATTTCAGTGCGTCTTTTTACTGAAATCTTTTATCTGCGTCATACTCGCAGTGATCGAATTGTGGACCCATCGACATCCAGTGGGCTGCAGACCTCTTTTTTTGGCCCAGCCTGAAAACAGCATTCATCTCGTTAATAAAGTCCTCTAAAAATTCATCAGTGTTCGTCAGTGAAGGATTACAGGGATGGAAACACATTAGGATATGTGTGTTGTCTCCTTCCAGGCAGTGGAAGGGCAGCCATCCTGCTCACGTGTGAATGAGCTGCGGTGAATTATTCACGAGGGGGTATTTTTAAACCTTAGTAACGTGTGTATGTGAAGATCACCTCCTAGCAGGATGGGATGGAGGTAAATCATTTATCGCCTTCGTCCGTTCGGTTTAATGGATGTTTGAAAAGCATCCAGGGTAGTCCTGAGAGGTCTCAGCGAATGGCACTGCAATCCCCACGTCTGACGCAAAACCATGAGCTGCAGCCCCCCCCCCCCCCAAAAAAAAAATTGCATGCACACATGCTTATTTACACCTCTACATAACCCACCTGCAGTTCCCTAAGAACTGTACACAGTGTGCACACAGGTGTGTTTTGTACCTCTGGTGACATGCGCGTATGTCTGTACATCTGTCCTCCTTGGCTGAGGCTGTGCTCTTCCTCAGCCTTCGGGTTGGAACCGGTAAGCCCCTGTGATACGATAGACCAGTGTTTCCTCGGGGACCTACAGACAGTCTAGGTTTTTGCTTCCTACCAGACAGTCTACAGCTAGGAGGGAGCAAAAACCTGGACTGCCTTACCTAGACTGACAGTGCCTGCGATGATGAATAAACATAACGCTCTGCGGTCGTGCTGTGGTCAAATGCATTAACGGCCCCTTCGCGAGAACGGGAGATCACTAGATTGTTTCAGAATAAAATTTAAAAAGAAACGGCAGAATGTGACCAAAGTAATCATCTTCAAATCAAAGACATGTCAGTCATCATTTTGAGCTCTGTGGCACTTTCCACAGGAGAGAAGGAGGGAATGGTTTTAATGAAGAGAATGAAGCATTTGACAGAAGATTCTGAAATGGCTCTTTTCCAGTACTGAGAAAAGAGATGGTTAGCCCACCCTCAAAACAAAAAAAAAAATAAAGTTGTGCTGTTATTGAGCCCGTGAGACTAGCCACAGACACGTCTAGATTGTTACACTCCTGACAGCGAGTCCCCAAGCGACGCTAAGGCGGCGGTCGCTGATCTGTCTGGCGGGGCTCGCGGAAGTGGACAGGAACCCGAGAAAGCAATTAACCTCGAGGCAAACTTCCGTAGTGTTGCCATGGGCCGTGGCGACCATGGGGTCCGGACACAAAGATCCACCCCCTCCTCCTTTGCTTTTCCCCCGGAACCGAGCTATTATCACCTGCTGTGAGACCATGCCCACTCGCCATGCAAGTTTTAACAAAATTGTACCATTCCCTTATGCATTTCAAAACTGTGTTGTCTGCTTTAATACCTTAAATGATCTTCTGATGTGATCAAGGCCTGGATCTTTAAGCTGTAGAGGTTTGGAGGTCAGGATCAAATGTCCGAGAGGAACCAAAACCTCCCCCAGATAAATTCAGAGCACAGCTCTCACGTTTAGCGTTTATTATGGAGACGGCAAGACCACTTCCCAAGTAATCAAGTCTTCAGGAAAACAAACCTTGAAGTTCCTCTATTAATTGTTACCCTGGTCCCGACAGCAGCTATAATTTACTCCATGGCCATTTCGCAGATTAACCGACTGACGTTCCTGCGAAGGGCGTGTGTGACCACACTCTCACCCCCAGTGTTCCCAGTGTCAGTCTCTTAGTTGCTACAGCCTCTGGTTCACCCACATCATTTTCCTTTACTCACTCAGGACACCCTATACTCTCTACGAATATTTTATGCTTGCTAATATAAGGCGTACCCTGTCACTCTTACAGAGATGTTCCTCACGCCTTACTGGCATTGGCCTCCAATCATCTTCCAGTGGCCCTCCAGTGGCCCTCCTGTGGCCCTCCTGTGGCCCTCCTTTATCTTTGCCACTGTTAAAGCGCCGCATGTCCTTAAGTACCATCTCCTCTGCACTCAGCGACTCGCAAGACAAAATGTGCTGGTTACAGGGAGGTCTCTGCCACTGGATGGAAACTGGAAGCTCTGGTGTGAGCATGCTCCCAGGTAAATGGAGGTGTACTGAGGGCGGTGTCGGGGGAGGGGGGGGGGGACATGGTGGTTGAGGTGAATCGTCTAATGAATTAGTCATGACATCACTGCTGGCAACCACTAAGTTTTGAGAATGGGGGGTGGGGGGCAACTGCGGCCTGGGAGCTTTCTTAGAAGGCACTGATGCATGAATAGCCAGCACACCCACAGCCCCCTGCCCCCCCCCCCCCCTCGAGGAGCCATATCCTGCATGCATTTTGTCCTTCCTGCCCTTCAATGTAAAGGGCAAGCAATATTAGCCCTGATCTTTAAGCGGGCGACAGAAGAAGCACTGATTCCATGACAGGAGGGCTTCCCATTCGTCGTGTGGAAGTTTCGTTCACACAGGAACGTTTGGGGTCACAGTGGCTCACCAGTGCCACGTATGAAGGGAGAAGGAGGTGGGGGAGTCTCATCTCCGAGCCTCTGAGGAGCTCTGAGGACCCAGGATGGTAACTGTGAGGCTGGCAGGCAGGGGGAAGCTTGGCTCGACTGTTGCCCCCCCCCCCACTGAGCAGCTGAGAACACTTAGCTTGTGAGACTCTTCAGTTCCGAACCTCTTTAAAGTCCTGCCAGAGTGGAATGGGCACGTTCTGGCCATGTCGATGGCTGGCAGTATCCTGCCAGGACTGTGATGGCAGTGGGAAATGGGGGTGTGCGATGTCAGTGGGGGCTGTCTGCGTGTGGGGGTACTGGCTGTGCATGTAGATATAGAGGGAAAACGGTCAAGGAGTCAAAAAGTCAGTAATGAATGATGTCAGAAGGCTGGTCTTTTATGAAAGGCTGTTTCACTTTGTTCACATCATCCAGTGGGGGATGTAATGGTGAAAGAACAGATCTGGTGCTATAAAAAGAAATGGGTTGCAATCGGCGAAACAAGCCTGGGTACTTGTGCTAAATATTTCAATATTAATCTGCTTCACATTCTAAAAGTGAGCAAAAAAACGTGAGCCATGCTAGTGATTTTGGAGGGAAACAGCTGTTCCAGGAAATAAATAATTCAGCTCAGCCTCTGACGAGGCCTCAATATGCTGTAATGGACGAGTCTGTCAGAGACACGTGCTGGTCCTGGGCGGCGCCGCCTGTCCGTCATACTCAGCATGTTCCCTTTGGTTTGCGTTACCTCAGCCGAAGGCAGTATCTCAAAAACTAATATATATATAAATGTGATATAAAAAAAAAACCGTTGGAAACATGAAAACTCTGAGTCTTTCGGCGGCAGTCCTTGGCCCTGGTGACGGAACCGCAGTCTGTTCACTGCCAAAGCACAGAATCAGCGTGAATGACTTATGACCGTGGTGCTCAGCACCATTTATGGCAAAGAAACTATGGAGGAAATGGCGATATTGAGATGAGAATGAAGTCATAAGTGCCGGGAGACCGCGGCGCGTCCTTTCGTGACTATCTTCGGGAGACACCTGGGAGAAGAGCAAACTACAGCACTTTCTTAAATAATCGACATGTAAAATGTTACCATGACTCAGGGTTTGCTTTAGAAACACATCCGTCTACTGCTTTGGGTAGTTAATGTAAGGAAATGTTACCCCCGCCACTCAGTGGCCAACCTTTCTGTTGGTAGTTCATCTGTATTTTGGGAGGTATTTGCTCTCGGCTGAGGGAGGCAGACCAGTGGCCACCGCTTTGCACCCGAACGCCTCTGCAGAGCAGAGTGACGATCCGCAGCAAAACCCATGGCTGGACCACAGCGCAGGATTTTCTGTCTGCGGGGGAGTGACAGCCGCGGGCATGAAGCCTGGAATTAGCCTAGAAGCCTGGAGTGAGGGAGAGTGGGAGAGAGAGGAGCGGAGATGGAGAGAGCAATCCTGCCCGCTGTCCCGAATGTTAGCGAACTGCATGTCCTGCTGCCTGTGGAGGAATGGAGGGGGGGCAGGAAACGCGGATAAGGTGCCTGTCGAGGGTGTGGAAGCTGGTTTCTGTGAGGCCGCATCCTGTGCTGACTTACTGTTATTAAAATTAGATCCGTGATCTTTTTTTATTTATGGGATGTGTGAATATCTGAACTGCAGTGTTGCCAGTGGGCTGTGGAGGCCCATGCTGGTTACACCTCATTCCCCATCAGGGTGGGAGGTTTCTGTACGTCCACAACCTCTGGACGGCCGCCCCCCCCCCCCCCCCCCCCCACGCTTATTCTTACTGTCGTTTATACAAATATGTTTACCTGACATCACCTAGAGTGATGTCCAATGTTGGTACAGGGAAGCAGCCACAGGGTGAACAGACCAGGACTGCTGTCTCCTGTGTGCTCGTATCAGGACGCCCTGTATGTTTATGAATACCCAGAATGCAAAGAACGTACTTGTATTCTGTCCAAGAATTAGCCGGGGATGCAGTGAATCATGGGATTGTTCTTGTTGGCAAAGGATGCAGCTGAGGCATCTGTGATATCTGGGCGGAGCAAGAACGACATCCGGGGATTTGTACAGTCCTCCGTACTTCTCTTCTTCTGTTTGAGTTTTGGAAATGTACTTCAGCAATGGAAGATGATGTCAGACAGGTACGCGAAAACCCAGGAGTGGTCAAGTACGCTTACTGATAAACACCCTCTAGCTGAACCCCTGTTCGCATCAACTACCCTCCGGTGAAATTTTGATCTGTGCGAACATTTATACACCGATGAGTCAAAACATCATGACAATCCCTACATGAAGTGAATAATGTTGGCGATGTTGTTAAAATGGTGAAGGTGAAGGTCTGGGATATATTAGGTGTTAAGCTAATTTTTGGTACTCATAGCTGACATGTTGACTGCTAGGGGAATGGATAGGGATAAAGATTTAAGTGATTTTTGATACAAGTTGTTATGGTCAGTATATATACGTGCTGTTTGGGTTTTTGAGCACGATGCTCTTCCTCTCATGACTGGTGCTGCCGTACTGTTCCTCTCCGGAAATGAATGTGGATGAAAATGTAGACGTCTGACCATTTAGGATCCAGCCTGTTGCCCGGTACTGTTTTAAGGGAAATCTCATCTGGGTTATTCCTATGAACCAGGCAATAAAACCCGCAGGAACCCAGCAGGCTGACAATCACTTACGAAAGGATGGAGCTTCTGTTATCTGCCGCCCACCATAAACGGGGACCCCCACACAAGCGTCATATAAGGGAATGTAATAAGGAGTGAAATATAATTATAATTGTGACACATTTCGACTGGCCCTTAATGAACAGATATGAAATATGAAACTTGTATAAGCTAATAACAGGAACGGAAATGATTGAAATGAGTAAGGAAAGGCTTCGGTCAGTGGTGTTACTGTCGTGAGCAGCAATAGCATTAAGCTAAAGGAGCAAAAGAAGCTAACCTTCACCCAGGCCGTGTGGGAGAGGTAAAGGGGGTGGCTCCTGGCTCCTCTGCAGCATCTTCTGTGACTGTAGGGCATCCAGAATCGGGAGAGAAGGAGCCCCTGAGATCTGTTCAAGGAAAGGAGCAGTCTGGGGCCAATGCAGTGAGTTTTGGTACAGCTCCACTCCGACAGCAGCCACCTTCAGTAGGAAGATGAGGTGACTTCTGCTAGAAGATGGCTGCTGCCGTACTGCTATGGGCAGGGGGAAAAGGTGAGAAAGGTGGAGGTGTATGGGGGCTGTGCCGCGTAATGGCATATAAGCCCCCGGCAAGAGAGTCTTACTCCTGCAAGTTGGAGGTAGGAGAAGGTGAAGCTGAGGAGCCCAGCTTTGTCTTTTCTCGGAAAACGCAGGGGTGTTTTCTTCAGCTTGCATCATCGGATCCTCCTTCAGAGAGCAGTTGGACAGCCCTCATGAAAGACGGGGAAAGGCAGAGTCCTTGGCCCCCGTTCTGGATATGGATGTGGAGTTTGATGAAATAACTGATGAAATAAAAATCACGTAACGTTTCGTGAATAGACACCCAACATTGTAAATCACAATTTTGAGACAAAAAAAGTCAATGAGAGACTCTTGAAAAGGGATCAGTGTGAGTTTCGTCACCAAGCTATTGTTCTCCTGGTCTTCCTCTCATCCTCTGACTGTAGCCTCGGCTGTCCCCTTAAGCATTTTATGAGACCAGCTTGTCATGCGTCTAGCAGTGATTCTTTCCTGTTTTCATGGGTCACAGGAGAACATGCGTGTGCTGTACCCTGCACTTGGCTGATATGGTGACTGACAGAAATCGCTATGCATAAGCTTGCAGGGATTGATACAGGCTGAATTTATATTTGGTGAAATTAATTTATATTTGGTGCTCGACCCCTATCATTTTACCAAGCAAACGACAGATGAATTGCACCACTCAGGGGCTGCAAAATGGAAAATAAACGAACGGAACTTTTATGAGAATGGATACATTTTGAGACTGAGAGCTGAGATGAATTAGAAGTGAAAGAGGCATGAATTAAACATGAGCTGTGTGAGAATTGTAAAAGCTATTGGTTCAGGTGTGGATTAGGGCTCGCGGACATTGGGCACTGGGGATGATTCCACAGCTGGGGTATAGTCCTCCAAACTGCAAATCCAGCCTGGGCCCCCATCTGAAGCTCCGGCGAGCCTTACCTGGGGGCAGAAGGTGTTAAAATGCTGACCTGCAGCTCCACTGTGCATTTGGAGAAGCTTCAGACATCTGAAATCTTGCAACTTGTCTGCTGAAGTGGTTTTTTCAATTTGTCAGCAAAACAACTTTTTTTTCCTATTAAAAGGCTTTTTTTTTCAAAGGTTAGGCTGCAGGTATGAGTAAGGCTACTCTTGTTTTCTATCCAGCCTCATGCCTATTGTTCAGTCAGAACACCCCTCAGGTGCATTGAAGTCCAGGCAGAACCTTTAGTACGGTCTGTAACATAACCACCAAAAAGTCCGAATATTTTTTGTGAGCTTCTGTAATGTTTTTCGCCATGATGTTACAAGATAGGAAAATTATTTTACATTTCGATGGAACAAAGTTCTAGAATTATGTTCTTTGGTAAATTGTAGCCAGGTTTCTGAGTGTTTTTTTTTAGAATTTAGTGATTGTCATCCTTGACACGCCACAGCACACAGCGCGCAACAACGAAATGTGTTCTCTGCATTTAACCCATATGTGCAAATGTGACATAGCAGGGGGAAGCTAATTTAGAGCAGTGCTTGGGGGCGGTACCTTACTCAGGGTACCTCGGTGGTGCCTTGCTGATCGGGGATTCCAACCTGCAATTTTTCAATTACAAGTGCGCTTCCTTAACCATTAAGCCCACAAGTGTGTGATGGAGCACAATTTTGTTTGTCACTATCACAGAACACAATTCTAGGGGTTTTTGGAGTGAGATTCCAGCAAGGTTCTGTAATGCTCGTTGCTATGTTCCAGAGAAGTTCTAGATTCTTTGTCACTTTGATGCATCAGGGTTCTGTAATGATGAGCAAAAGTATTGTATTGTAGAACAATATTTCACACTGTAAAATTGTAGAACACTGTATCTAAGCATAGAAGAAGCAGAAGTGGGGGAGTGGTATACCATACGCTTTGTCAGCACTGATCAGAGGAACCTAAATTACGGGGATCATTTCCATTGTGATGTATTGTAATCTGCTTGGCGCTAATATGGGGGACAGCTGGGGAGTGAAGTCATTAGTCTCAGTGGATTTGACTGCCGATGCCTCACCCAGCCCAGATAATGTGCGTTAAATGTGTCTCGCGGGCAATTCAATCAGCACCAAATGAACCACAAAGGGCCCGGTTCTCTCTGTTAAAGAAACTACACATTCTCATAGTGTTTCACTGTTCTCACTTGGAGCTACACTACAGCAGTTTTGTGTGTGGGGGGGCGGGTGTATGATCAAAATCATAATTATTTTTTCTTTGCTCCTTGTTTATATCTATGGGTAAACGGCTGGTACAGGTGAGGACTTGGTTGGGACACACCGAAGGGGAACACTCATGCCGCTGTTATGCAGGGGATATTAAAGCACATCAGCAGTGCACCGTCGATGTGCTAAAGTTCTTCCTGACAGCCCCGCTTTGCAGTGCAAAAGGTGCCAAAGAGGCGGCTCTGTGCAAATACACACTGTCTCTGCTCCTGCCTCTGCTCCTGCTGCTGCTCCTGCTCATGTTTCTACTCATCCTTCTGCTCCTGCCTCTGCTCCTGCTGCTGTTCATGCTCCTACTCCTGCTCATGTTCCTACTCATCCTTGTGCTCCTGCCTCTGCTCCTGCTCCTGCTCATGTTCCTACTCATCCTTGTGCTCCTGCTCCTGCTTCTGTTTCTGTTCCTCACTTGTGTGCTTGATCATTTTCTACCTTCTGTTGTGCAGAATTTTTTATTTATCCACGATGAAAAAATATCACGGCGCTGTGTTTTCAGAGAGCACCCCTGCGCTGACCCACAAGGGTCATGTGGGGAAGACGGCAGCTACACTTTCATGTGGTGCAAGTCATTAATGGTGTAGCAAACCAGGTGTCCCTGCAGAATGGAAATGAGCCTGTTCTGTTTTAGCCGCCCGTTGCGCTGGGTATGCAGCCTCTGCAATCCGACATTTAGGAGGTTCAAACGAAAGCTCAGGCTGTCATTGCTCAGATGAAGAGGAGCCCTGCTTCCAGAGGGCTGTTCATATGGAGCCAGCTCTCCCGGTGGGGGGGTTGGGGGGGGGGGGGGGGGAGTAGGGGGGGAGTAGGTGCTCTTCAGAGCCTCTGAGTCATTTGATCTCCCACCTTCTGTGAAGGTGCCAGCCCTGTTAGGAATTCCACTCCATGAAATAATGTACAGATGCACTTAATTACATTAATTAGCAGCTAAACAGACATATGTCCTGAAATATTAGCTGATACCCATTTCTACAGGTTACCGGCTGGTGTGGCACCTTAACCTAAGCCTCTCTACTTTTAAAAACAAATCTGTTGGTGGGGGGGGGGGGGGATTGACAGATTTTCCCCATCAAGCCAGCATTCATTAAATCACTGAATTAACATGACCGTTTAACACATTAAAATGCCATTTCACTGCACTAAATTAATAGACGTTTAAAATCTAAGTAGCAGTGAATGACCTTTCACTGTTTATTTCACAGCTGTATCCTTGGGTTGTTATGAAATATATATTTATAGATCAAAAATCCTTTTGAGAGCGTAATGAGCCTCCATTGATGGACCCAGAGGACTGCTTCTCACATAACTGCATGCAGGCTGTACTATTACCTGGCCATGTTTACGGAGCTGCCTCGGTTTAGCTATTAGACCTGAGCTCATTCATGGACTTATCTCACATCTAGACTGGTGCTCCCCAATCTACTCCAAGTGATCGTAATCATCATGTTCACAGGCTCTCCTCCCACACTAATATACACCAAAGGGGTTAGGCTTTCCCCATTAAGAAGGAACGGTCCATATCTCACTCGCTTCACTGGGTCAGTTAGTCAATGAAAAAAAAAATGCATGGGGATCCTTTTCAGCTGAGCTGAAATCGCGTTCACCTCAGCTGGACGTGGTACATCTGAGCAGGAGCTGGAATCCAGTGCCACTACGTTTCAGCAGTGCTGAACAGCCAATCCAGTGCCCCTATGTTTCAACTGTGCCGAGCAGCCAATCCGGTGCCCCTACGTTTCAGCTGTGCCAAACAGCCAATCTGGTGCCCCTACATTTCAACAGTGCCAAACAGCCAATCCAGTGGCTCTATGTTTGTCGAGGGTGTGTCTTTGCTGAGCAGCCAGTCCGGTGCCCATATGTTTCCACTGTTTGTCAGGGGTGTGGCTGTGCTGAGCAGCCAATCCAGTGCCCGTATGTTTCAGCTGTTTGTCAGGGGTGTGGCTGTGCTGAGCAGCCAATCCAGTGCCCATATGTTTCAGCTGTTTGTCAGGGGTGTGGCTGTGCTGAGCAGCCAATCCAGTGCCCGTATGTTTCAGCTGTTTGTCAGGAGTGTGGCTGTGCTGAGCAGCCAATCCAGTGCCCGTATGTTTCAGCTGTTTGTCAGGGGTGTGTCTGTGCTGAGCAGCCAATCCAGTGCCCGTATGTTTCCACTGTTTGTCAAGGGTGTGTCTGTGCTGAGCAGCCAATCCAGTGCCCGTATGTTTCAGCTGTTTGTCAGGGGTGTGGCTGTGCTGAGCAGCCAATCCAGTGCCCATATGTTTCAGCTGTTTGTCAGGGGTGTGGCTGCGCTGAGCAGCCAATCCAGTGCCCGTATGTTTCCACTGTTTGTCAAGGGTGTGTCTGTGCTGAGCAGCATCAGCAGCTTCTCAGACTACAAGCTCAAATTCAGACGCACAGGATGATTCATGTTTATGGTGCTGAAAGGTCAGTGCCACTGGGATCTGTTCTGTCATTTACAGTGTCCAATCGATAGAGGACCCGTGTACCTTGGGAAATGATGAAAAACACTTTACAGTGTAACTGCAACCTTCCAATCAGAGTAGGGATCACTCACCTCTCCCAAATGAAAATCATGGGAGTCGGGTAGAATCCTACCCCACAGGAAGTTTTAAACCCAACGATCATAAGGTAGATCCAAATGATTATCTCAGACTCATTGGTCCCTCAAAGGTCCTCATTGGTTCTTTCTTTCTTTCTTTCTTTCTTTCTTTCTTTCTTTCTTTCTTTCTTTCTTTCTTTCTTTCTTTCTTTCTTTCTTTCTTTCAAGCTTATTTATTTTGCTGCAGGTGTATTCTATGAGGGGAATGTGGAAGGTTCTGTGATTATCTGAGTATATGTATTTGCTGTAAATTTCGTCCGGGACAATAAAAGTTAATCAAATAAGAACATGAGAACAAAAGAAATGTACAGACAAGAGGAGACCATTTGGCCCATCAATCTAATCTAAATCTAATCATATCTAGCACCAATCAGTGTGTAGATACCTGTGTTGCATCCTCCAATCAGGGCATAATTACCTATACAGTTCCCACCAATCAGAGTATAGTTCCCTGTACGCTTTCCACCAGTCATAGTGTAACACTCTGTAGGCTCTGAGACAGGGTAGGTGAGTCTGACAGATGAGTCTGCTTGCACAGGTGGTGTGGGGGATCGGAACTTTGCTCTGTGTGACAGACAGCTGCTCCACAGCAGTTCGAGAGCACCGTAGGAGTCCTGTCATCCGTGAAAGGGGGCAGCATGTATGTTTATCGTCTCCTGTCGTGTCTGAGTGTGCTTGTGGTGCAGAAGGCCCAAACGGAAAGTGTGAGTGGTGGGAGTGGGATATTTCCATGATATCACTAGTCGCACACGCACATACGTGCAGCCGCATCATGGGATAAGAGAGACGAACTGCCGGAAGCGCAAAGCACGGTGCCACGAGGCCACTATTTGCTCACTATTTTCACGGTGCATGTGAACAGGAACTCGGGGAGGCACGTGGGAAGGGGAGGTGATGAGCGGCAGGCAGAGAAAAGCACGACCTTTCATCTGTATCCATAAACAGTGGGGCGGGTCTGCCCGCTGCCACCGCTGGGCGGCCGGCTGCACGTGTGCCATTGAGATGCAAATGTCTAGCATGCCGATCGTGTGCTGGTGTGGTCTTCCATCCTGTAGCTGTCCTCTCATTAAAAAATGATAAACATAAATGTTATTTAAATAAACAGCTCCTGTGGCTGGCTGCCCTGCTCAGATTTCAACTGCTATTCCTTTCCATAAACAGACAATTAGACTCAACAAAAAATGGATTCCAATTTGACGATAATGTGCTATGCAGTCATAGCAATGTGCGGAGCTGATTTATTTTAGCTGACGAGAAAGTCACACTCTCCGATCAGCGCTGCGGTCTAGGAATATTCTCATGTGGAAAGTATCACATTGAAATCTGCTGAATAATGACGGACAGCCAGAAGCTTACATTTCATACTCCAGTCTGTTGCTAACCTGTCAGGCACATAAACACGGAATTTGGAGATATCAGTGAGTCTAATTGCTGAAACAGAGAAAAACACAGCAGTGTGTACATTATCTGCTTTCTGCACAATAAATAACATAAGGCCTGGCGATTTTATTCATGCGAAACATGAAAATGTCCCCCGCTTGATCCCCCCCACATCTGATCGTAATTATATCCATTCTAATTTTCCTCACACACATCACTCTTAACAAACGGCAGTTTTTTTTTTATCACGGAAGGGGCTTGTGATCTGGACGCGAGCCCCCACATGGACCGGTGGGCGAGGGACGGCTCCACTTAAGGCCAATGTCAGACAGCCAGGATGGGCTCGATCCTGAGGTCGGTTCTGCTGCCGATTCGACCGCCTGGAGCGTTGCCATGGGCACCTGGGATCTCTGAATGCCGACGCACGACCAGGATAGGGGTGTGCTTCCCAGCAGAATCTGGTCTGGTGCTCTGATGGCTCCTCTTAACCAGACTTGTGAAGATTAAACGTGCTGAGCTCAGCTAGAGGAGTTTATCTTCCGGTTGCTTTGAGACAGTTGTTTAAGACGCTCACAGATGATTGGTGAGCCGACGTGTGACCAGCTTCAGAAATAATGACACTGGACGTGCTGCTGAATTCTGGGATACCAACCTGGGGGGGAGGGGGGGGGGGTGATAGGACCATCGAGGCAGCTGGCATCCAAAGCTGAACGTCCACATTTGTTGCCTGATTGATGTCAGCCTGCGTTTCCCTCGGTCAGGATGCAGCACGACGGAAATGAGATTTGGGGGGAGACCATTCTGCCTTTTTATATCACCTACAAGAACACATCAATCGCCGTGCGGGGGCTGAGCCGTGCTTTTACAGGCTGCCCGATGAGCGAATCAAATTGATGTCCTTCACAGGTCCTTAGGGCCAACCTGTGCTGGGAATGAACAGCGAGGCAGTAATGTTTCACGCCGAAAGCCTCCGTCTTCTTTTTTATCTGAAATTAGATTTAAACGCACTGCTGGCCACACGGCGGAAAAGATTTTTAAGCGAAGGCATCTCAAAGCGTTTAGGTCACCGTCAGCTCCAGGAAAAAGCTCCACACGCACGCATGCGCATGCACATAGACACACATATAGACACACATACACACACACACACACACACACACCACTTTAGTCAGTCACCCAGAGAGCCTGCGGGGCTGTCGCTTGCTTCCTGCGTTTGTTGTGGCAGTATTGAAGGTTATTAGGACTCCGGAACGTCAGAGCCTGTTTCCTGGGTTTTACTGCTCCGTTTTGGCAGCAGGGCAGGACCTTTGTGGGCACCCAGCTGAACCTGCAACAGGGTCCAACACGCAGAGCGTGGGCCAGAGACGGCGGCTCAACGTGTCACTGCCGCCTGCCCGCTTATACACCCATGGCACACGGAGGCACCGAGAACGGAGACCGCAGGGGGCGGGGGGCAGGGGTTTAAATCCAGGATTACGCTGGAAGCATTTTGTATCTTTCATCTTTATGATGGAAAATCCGCCACATTAAGCGTCCACATTGAAACAGTTTATACAGGAAATGTTACGCCTAGAACAGCGAAGGTCTTTGATTTATTACTGTCAGTAAAATGTGACAAATCTATTATGAGATACCTGCACTTTGCATGTGGATGCGACCCAGGGGGATCGGCTGCCACGTGACACATTTGGATCCTGGGTTCCCGCCGTGCTTCTCAGTGCCGTCATGCCAAGCCGCAGTGGGGCACATTCCCCAGCAGTGGGTGTGGCCTGGGCCCTTCTGGCGCCATCTGCTCCTCGCCATGGCATCTTGCTCCTCACTCTCTGAACTACTGCTTCCCGCTTTGGCCACCGGCGCGGCGGTCCCACCCGCCACGGCCCGTCTGGTTTTGGACCACCCAGACGGGCAGGGCTGAGGACAGACAGCCTCTCCCCTCGAGTCTCTGTCCAGCAATTCCGGGCCTGCCGCAGTCCTGCCAAGACCAGCCTTGGCTCCTAAATACGTCAGTCTGGACATCTGCTACTTAAGACCTTGTTTATGGCATTAATATGTTGCAGGATTATTAATTGTATATATTATTAGAATTTTGCAAGCATTAAATAGGCAGCTTAGCTAACCTTCTAGCTAAACACATTTTCTGATAATTTGCTGTAGCTGGTCTTACGCGCAACATTTTGGTATGATGTCACACGTATGTCTTTATAACGCTGCACCCCGGCGATTTCTGATTGATGATGCATAAGCATGTTTTCTCCCAAGGGGAGCCCCAGGAGATGTTTTTTTTTTTTTTTTTTGGGGGGGGGGGGGGGGGTCAGCTCTCAGTTGCCCTGTAATTACTCAGGCAAAACTTTTTTGTTACCCTTCAGAAGCACGGATGTAAAAACGCATGTATCCAGCGACGTGATCCATCCATGCAGATTTTGCCGTCTGTGACCTGCCGACCTGCACACATCCTCTTTGCTTTCATACCTCTGTGTGGTCTTCAGCTGGGCCTGATATCCATCCATCATTTGCCATCATCTGACCTCTGTACCATTCAGGCAGGCGTCCTGTTTCCAGACAAACTAAATAAGCGGCCTGGAATTGGGGGTTAAAGGCAGAAACATGCTGAGGGACAGTTTGTGTAAACTTGAATCCAGTTGAGATGGAGCATATCCCTACACACGGAGATCGTGATGGCGTAGCACTCTGGTGCTTAGGAGAGGCCCAGCCCACGTTGACCCAGTCGGCAGGGATTCCATTACTCATGCGGGAGATGGGTTCCTAGTCTGACGTTTATTTTTCCACAAAGAAGACGAAGCCAGAGAAGGGAAGAAAGACGAGGTTGACTTTGTTCATGGACACTCTGCTGGAAGTCCGGGCCTGTGATGAGAACCACTGTTTATCTTATAAAACATATGTGAAGGGGTTTCTCCCCTGGATGCAGGGACTGGCCCGTAACCTGCGGCCTGCTCCCAATGCCACTGAAAAGCAGCGAATTTTGACACGGCAGACAAATGGGATTTTTGTAAAAGGAAAGCTTTTTCCGACCTGCCCACTCCCTGACCCTGTGCCCCCCAGTCATGTACTAATGTGGATAGCTTGATCTGTCAGAACTTCAGGGCCATCAATTAATATCAAGCGTGTTGAAACCGGGAGAGTTCAAAGCGGAGCAGAGAGAGGCATCTCACATCACGTTAACGTCCGATGGCCGTAAAAAGCACATTCCATTAAAAGGCTAAGAGTTGGTTTATCCTTAAATCTCTTGCAGGCGGCCCTAAGCATCCAACATTCAGTAGACAGGGTCTGTCGCAAACTTCCACAAAGGGCACAGTGAAAAGTTCCAGTGAGGAAAACTCCTCTTTCAGACTCACGTGCTTGCAAATGTGCGCACTCTCACACACACTCTCACACTCAGTCACGTGGTCCTTCATATGCGCACCTTCATCCACTCACTCACACGCACACTCTCACACAGACCTGTACTCATCATTCACTCACAGACTCTCTCACATGCTTGCTCACATTTCACTCTCACAGACTCACTCACCAGATTCACACACAGACTCGCTCACATGCTTATTCGCATGCGTACTCTCACACACACTCACTCGCTCATGCACGTGGGTTAACCAAAGTTCAGTGGAGCCTAATTACGGCAGTTCAGGAGGACTTTTTAATTTGTGCTTTTTGCTTTTTTCTCTGATGAAGAGCCAGTCTTTGTTGGCCATTTGTTAGTATGGGGGGGGGGCACTCGGGCCAGCCTGTTATCAGGGCCTGTAAATATTCTGTTACGTGCTCTTGTGCCAAGGATATAATTGACTGAGGTCTTCACCAGGGCCCAGGAGAGGAGGCGGCCCGCAGGCCTGCTCTCAAGCTGACCTCTCCGATTGCTTTACGAAGAATAAGTGAAACGTGAAAATCATTATCCAGACATCCTGGTATATGTCTCGTCCGTGTGTGTCATTGGATGCCTGAGGCACGACAGGGTGGGTCCAACTGTAGCCGTGTGACTCTTTCTGTGCTGGTCACTCTCCTCCTTCTTAAACCCCACTGCCGACTTTATATACCACCAGAGTGTAACAATGGAAAAAGTGCACCAAGAAAGAGGCCAGGAAGCAGAAATTGTGACCTGAGACCAGAAGACATCGTTAGCATTAAAATGCCCGGAATTGTGTGTGCTAGCATTACAAAGTCTGCAGAATGGAACGCGCTGCCTCCTGGAGGATGGGTAGGGTACTGAACGCTCAGCCTCATTACGGACTGTTAAGCATCAGGAGGGTCATTCAGGCAGCAGAGCTAATAAGAAGATTCCAGAATGAGCAGCTGTTTAATGTCCATCTCAGGAAGGGCACTACGAAAATAGGTTGTCAAGAACACGTACTCATCAGTTCAAGCTCGTCATGTACTGGTTCTGATTAAGGTAATTACTGCCCAGCTGTGGGAGTGAGTGAAACAGCAGTCATATCGGGCCACGGCCTTGGCTATGCCCAGTAATAAGATTAATGAATCAGAGGATCTGTGGAAACGGGAAGTTTTAATTTCCATGTTTGTTCACCCACCGTGTGGACATGCAGCGCTGATGTCATCGCCCACATCCCGACCGAGTTTGCTCTGCAAGAGGTCTGTTTGCACGACAATCACGACCGATCCGGCTATTTTAAACCGTGCCAGTATATTTTATCTCAGCCAACATGCGTTGATAAGACCTCGATTAGGGCCTTGGCAGTCACTCTCAGGCCTGACTTGAGTCTTCAGAGACTGCAGAAGTCCTGCTTTCAAAAGACCTGCCAGTTTTTATTGAGGCAGTCCCACCTGTAGGTGACCATTTCTTTATCCTGTGCTGCCTTATTAAGCGGTCTGCAGTGAGACGTGTTCCTGGAAAGGCACCCTGAGAAACAGCAAAATGGGAACATGAGCTCCCACCATCTGGGAACGGGTCCCCAGAAGGCACGGTATGAAGCAGTGCCTGCAGTGACAGCAGCACCTGCAGGGTCACTTATGCCGCTAAGCGTGATGGGAAAAATCCTATGAGTCATGTGCATGAACAAAGCCAATGATCTGGGCCTTGGGCACCTCCCCAGAGTGAATGGACCATCTCCAAGCCTACAGGGAACACAATCAGCATCCCAGCACACACACTGTCTTTTTCCCGATTGGGTGGCAGGTTTTCATCTCTTTACACAAATAATTTATGAAACCATAGGTGCGCTGGTGTGTTTCAATATGACAGCCGATTATGGTTTTCGACTTCGATGTGCTCGGTCCAGCTCAGATTGTTTTTATCTCTGCCATTTATGAAAACATGAAAGAACACAGTTTAAACTCCACCATCTCACCTGCTTTGCATAATTTAAAAATAAAGAAAAGGCTTGTTGCTCCGAGCTGCAGCTGGATTAAATTTAACAAGACAATGGCAGGCAGCAATTTTAAAAATCCAATTACACATACTTCACAGTAATCCGTTCTCGAAATGCGTCCTTGCAAATACGTTTGAACGGCGAGTACCAAAACGAGCCGAGTGTAAACATGAGCCGCTTTGGCTCGAGCACTCTCTTCACCAAGCGTGCTTGTTTCACCTGTCCACTCCATGATCTACCAGCATTACCACAACTCTCCAGGCTGCCGTTGGCGTGATGTGGAAAGGGCCGTCTGATCGAACTGGACTTTCCTTTGGGACAGACGCGAAGCCGTGACACTGATATGTTATGATAAGATGAAGTCTTTCGGGCCTGATCCTTTATGGATTTAGGCCATGCTTTCATTTACCGCCATAAAACGTAACCAGCCGACTCAGGACATAGGAGACTAGACGATGGAATAGTGTTGCAGAGTGTGCCGTGGCTGCGTACTTGTGCGTGTGTGCGTGGCCTGCTGAGAGGGACCAGAGGCTGCACATGAGAGTCCTGTTTGCGCGCCGACATCCCACATGGTTGTGTTCACTGGGGACGGGCTGACGGGCAGCCATGCGCTGGCACAGCTGGAAAAGGCAGGCTTGCATCGTGACGCTGTGAAGTGTGTATTCAGGGAGGAGAGTCGTCTCTCATGCTCGTGCTTGGAAAAATGCGCGCTGAGATTTTTACAGAACCCACTCAAAGCAGGGCTGTTTCATGCTTTTGTGACTGAAAGTATTTTCCTCAACAAAATAATGACACGGAAAAGCCTCTTTCTGTCTCTCTCTTTCAGACGATGCTGCCGGCAATGAGCTCCATCTGCGGGACTCGCCGTCATCTGCTCTGAAGGCCGTGGTCCTTTCAAGGTTCCCCTCCCCCGCTTTGCATTCGCTGACGCCCCCATCCCCGCTCTGCCACCTCCAGAGCATTCCCGTACAATATTTTTCTAAGAGTGACAATAATCACATTTTTCAGCTGTACAGGCACTTAAACAAGCACTGGAAATAATAATAAAACATGAAAACACAGCTCTGAAGCTTCTAGAAGGTGCCTCCTGACTGGCCCACTTAATGTGAGTGCTGATGATTAGGCGTCGAGGGAGGGAGATGGAGGGATAAAGACAGGGAGATGGAGGGAGAGAAGGAAAGGCCAGGAAAGGAAGGAAGGGAGGGAGAGAGAAAGGGAGGGAGATGGAGGGATAAAGACAGGGAGATGGAGGGAGAGAGGGCAGGGAGGGGGATGGAGGGAGAGAGGGCAGGGAGGGAGAGAGGGAGATGGAAGGAGAAAGAAAGGGAAATGGAGAGAGAGGGGGCAGGAATGGAGAGAGGGAGATGAGGGTGAGAGGGAAAGAGATGGACATGGAGGGAGAGAGAGAAAATTCAGGAGAGGGAGGGATTGGCGAGAGAAAGGAAGGAGACAAAGAAAGTGTGAGAGACAAAGGGAGAGAGAGGGAAGGCAGTCAGAGAGTGAAGGTAGGGTAGAAGAGAGAGGGAAATGGAGGGGGATAGAGGGCAGTGAGAGAGTGAAGGTAGGGTGGGAGAGAGAGGGACATGGAGGGAAAGAAAGGGAGAGAGGGCGGTGAGAGTGAAGGTAGGGTGGGAGAGAGAGGGAAATGGAGGGAAAGAAATGGAGAGAGGGCAGTGAGAGTGAAGGTAGGGTGGGAGAGAGAGAGAAATGGAGGGAGAGAGAAGGAGAGAGGGCAGTGAGAGTGAAGGTAGGGTGGGAGAGAGAGGGAAATGGAGGGAGAGAGAGGGAGAGAGGGCAGTGAGAGTGAAGGTAGGGTGGGAGAGAGAGGGAAATGGAGGGAGAGAGGGCGGTGAGAGTGAAGGTAGGGTGGGAGAGAGAGGGAAATGGAGGGAAAGAAATGGAGAGAGGGCGGTGAGAGTGAAGGTAGGGTGGGAGAGAGAGAGAAATGGAGGGAGAGAGAAGGAGAGAGGGCAGTGAGAGTGAAGGTAGGGTGGGAGAGAGAGGGAAATGGAGGGAGAGAGAGGGAGAGAGGGCAGTGAGAGTGAAGGTAGGGTGGGAGAGAGAGGGAAATGGAGGGAAAGAAATGGAGAGAGGGCGGTGAGAGTGAAGGTAGGGTGGGAGAGAGAGAGAAATGGAGGGAGAGAGAGGGAGAGAGGGCGGTGAGAGTGAAGGTAGGGTGGGAGAGAGAGGGAAATGGAGGGAAAGAAATGGAGAGAGGGCGGTGAGAGTGAAGGTAGGGTGGGAGAGAGAGAGAAATGGAGGGAGAGAGAAGGAGAGAGGGCGGTGAGAGTGAAGGTAGGGTGGGAGAGAGAGGGAAATGGAGGGAGAGAAGGAGAGAGGGCAGTGAGAGTGAAGGTAGGGTGGGAGAGAGAGGGAGAGACAGCGAGAACAAGAAGGGGAGTTTCTGCAGAGGCAAGCTGTTTGGGTTGGCTGAGGGTGAGGGATGTTACTGCTTGCATGGGGTCTGGGGGGTTCTCCAGGGATGTCTGTTTTCGGCAGGTGTGAACACATTATTGTGGGTGGGGGTCGGGGAAACCATCCACGGAGATGGCTGGTGTAGGGCTGGGGCATTAAACTTGTCAAGGGTGGTGTGCAAGAGGGGACAAGCAGGGGAAGTGTGATGTGAAGGGATCCCAGGACACTAGGTCGTGGCCTCAGCATGCCGTGAGTCTGGTTCGAGGGAGGGGCAAAGAACAAGGAGGTGTAGTTGTTAACGAGGGCATGGCCACCCAGAGCCTGCAGCTGGGCGTATGAGCCCTAGTCGCTGCCCCCTGTCTTTGACTAAGAGCACAAGGGGGCCCCCCCCAGCCCTGGCGTGCGGCTGGGGACCTCACTCTGTGCAGCTGCTGCTATGATCAGCTAGCAAGAGAAGCAGGAGCACTGCCTCCGAGGGAGTGCCAACAAGGTCTGAGGAAAAGGTCACCTTCGGCGCCCCCTGTCTGCACAAGGCTGGCTCTACAGTCCTCAGCTGCTAGTATTTCCTGTAAATTCAGATAGGAAACACAGCGAACTGACAGAAATCCCCTTTAATATTTAAATGGTTAATATACTTAAAGCTAATTAAAACAGGGGAATAAATAAAGAGGGAGACAATTGATGCTGAAAGCCTACTAAACACTTCACAGTTTGAAGGATTTTGCAGATAACAATCTGATACTGGCTTTTTCTTCAGTCCTCCCAGTGTGAGACTCTCCAGCTGTAACTCAGACTAATAGGAAGTTTAGGCTCTGAAACACTACATTTTTTCTGAGGCTGGCCACTGCCAGGAGGCATGCCGCTGCGATAAAGTCACTGTTCTACTGTAATTCTTGTGCAGTCAATTAACATGTGATTAGCCAAGAATTTGTGCCTCTGCGCTGTGTGATTATAAGACTGCTATGAATCTTCTGCTCCTCCTACAGCTTTGTCTCATCCAATTAAATTAAAGAAGGCACTCCTAATTAACTTTTAGGTTAATTGTCCCTTGTAGGATGGTGCTGTGTGTAGCTGTGGGCTTTGGGTTGTACAGTAATTTTTTTTCCCTGGCAGGGATCTCTAGCAAGGTTGGCGTTTAATTGTTAATGCAGTGGTTAGCTGATTACAGCTGAAGCTTTTAATGAATATGCAAATGAATTACTCTGGAATTAGACTTAGATGCGCAGCTGGACAGTGAATACAGCAACACATGGATGTAGGCTTTGTGTGGCCTGTATTAAGCCTCTCAAATTACTGTATATAAACAGGCCTGACTGCCGAGTTTGAATTGCCTTGCCGAGTTTGCGACCTGATGGTTGAGTTTGTTTTGCCTGGCGAGTTTTCGTCCTGATGGTTGAGTTTGAACTGCCTTGATGAGTTTGCAAACTGATGGTTGAGTTTGTTTTGCCTGGTGAGTTTTTGGCCTGATGGTTGAGTTTGAATTGCCTTGGTGAGTTTGCGAACTGATGGTTGAGTTTGTTTTGCCTTGGCGAGTTTGCAACTTGATGGTTGAGTTTGTTTTGCCTTGGCAAGTTTGCGACTTGATGGTTGAGTTTGTTTTGCCTGGCTGAGCCTGAGGCCTAATCATTTGGTTTCTTATGCCCCAGGATCTCCTTTTTCGCAGACAGCAGCGATCGATGCTCACGAACAGCAGTCCATTTGTCCATGATAACGCAGATCGATACCAAAGTGTCTGCAGTAGGTTAATGATGTATAGACCACTTATTACCATTAACCTCTAATTAGTAAGGGCCTTCATTTCATTCCTGATTAATTCCATACCTATTGAGAGTGGTTTCTAAGTTGTCGACCTAATGGATTTGTTGAGGTTTTCTTTGGCTCCGTCGAGTCATGGCTCCGTTTCTATCTCTCTCTGCTTGGCTGCATTAAAGTTGTCCTTGTAAGCAGGATCTCAGCCAGGAAATGGAAATGAACAGGACAGTCTTCCACACAGGATGTTAAAGCCAGAAGCCTACGGCCACACTGTACTTAGGCTTGTTAGCATATGGAACAGAGCCCTTTTCCTCGTGAGATCCGTTCCAGCCCTCGTTGCTAACCCCTGACTCCTCTGCATTTCCACTTTCACTCCGGTACCTCCTCAGACTAACTGTGCTTCTTGCAAACATGTAAGCATGCAGCTGACACCCGCTGAGAGCATTTCTGCTGAAGTCACCAAACACGCGAGTCTCCGGGCAAACCGAGTCTCCCCCCTGCCGGGTCTCCTCACCTGACCAGCAGCCTCGGCGCACGTGAAAAAGTGAGTATTCAGCAGCGAGGCCAGAAACAGATGGTATTTTCACGCATGGCACAGTCACACTGGCTCCCTGTAACATGCACATTCTGGGGGCCCTAACAGAAGATTTAAATGTAATTTTTCAGGAGTCTGTGTGTACAAATGGGGGAAATCAAACAGCCGGCTGCTCCTTTGAACTGACGAGACAATATTTTCCGTAATGGTTGATGAAACCTTCAACGGTTGCTTTGATGAACCTTCTCTTTGACGCGAGGTATCGCAGCATTGCAGCAGTGAGTTTCCAGAGCAGTCCGAGCAGTAGCTCTGTGTGTTTGCTTCTGGGTCCATGGGGAACATTTCATTCGATCACAGGTTGAGAGCGACAGGAGACGGTGGGGAAAAAAATCCTGCCTGTGTATCATGTATTGGAATGTATTGCTATACCACTTCTGTTTCAGAATCTGTCCACATAAGTCCATCACAAAACAGCACTGCTGCTCATGGTGTAATACACCCCAGTCTGACGGAAATGACAGGGGGGGGGTGGGGTATTCTGAGCGCTAGCTTCCTCTCGAGGTGCATGCAATCTCACAGAGAACCCACTCTCACGGGCCGGCGGCTTCCTCAAAATTCATATACATTTGAAGTGTTTGCTAATTCCGTGATTATACCTATTTATTGTAACTTCCATCAGTCAGAGATACCCAGCATCCGAAATCAAAATCCTATACAGTGAGTAATAAGGTGTCATCATGATGAAATTGCAGATCTCAAAATGATGCTGCTATAATCACTCCATGCAATTTAATAGTTTTCGATTGAAATAGTCGAGGGCAATTATGTTTCTCCATAATTGCTTTTAAAATTGTTTCTTCTGGCATCACTGGTGAAATGCACAGATACTGTAAACACTGTGATTTCTGCTTCTGTGGTCATTAAGGAGAAGAAGAGGATGCTACGTGATACAAAAGTAAAGAATCCAATAAGACCTAGCCGACACACAGATGAAAAGCCTGGCCTACTTCAGCCCTCTGAGCGAAAAGCGAATCTACCTTCTTCAGACCTGCCCTTCCTGATGAGTGTTAATCATCTCGCTGACCCCTGTCTGCCTCACTTGCCCGTCTGTTCTGTCTGTAATCAAGGAAGGAGGTCCTAACCCTGGAGGGTTCATGGCTAACGTGAAGGTCTGACAGCTCAGGCGATTGAACGTGAGGCTCGTGAAGCACTGTACCACCCGCCGTTGACCGCACTGCTCTGCTACTGCAGCAGTGTGCTGCCAGAGTGTGTAGGAAGTGCAGCAGACAGCATCGCGACATGTCTGCCAAACCCCCAACCCCCCGATTACCAACAACCACAAGCCCAATAAGAACAAGGAAAGCCTACAGCAGCTGCCTGGGCAGTGGGCAGTGCGCTCAGTCCCACCATGTGCTTCTGTAGCTTTCCCTTCAGAGGGGAGGGGGCTGGTGTTAACCCTTTGCCAATGAGAAAGCAGAAACACTGGTATTCCAAGGAGAACTCCCTTTGCATTATCGTCCTCTCCCCACCACAAGAAGCATGCTCCATCTGTGAAGTAAAACCACTTCCACAACAGACAGCCACAAAAGAGGAACAGGCGTGGGCGACCTCCTTTAATCCGTGTGGGAGGGACGGGACACTGTCCCAGTCAGTTTCGGGGTGGTCCAGACCGCCGATCATTTCCTCATGGACCCCGGCAGGTTTACCGGTCGGCCTGAAGCCGAAGAGAAGGGAGATAGATGTATGAAGTGGCAGCTTGCTAACCTTCATTAACCTCACTGCAGTACAACAAACACACAGAGTCGGCTCTGGCATGAGTAAGTGCTGGGCGGTGTAAGCATGTCAAGGAGAGCGTGTGAAGATTCATTCTTCTAATCACACGGGAGCCGTGCAAGGAGGCAGAGGGTGTGGGCGGGATCTCGGACATGCTGCCTGAAACCAGAAACAAAGGTGAGGGCATTGAGCAGAATTTCCAGCTTGTAATGTGGGGCTGAATTGGTCTCATCCCCCAATGTCAACACGTGACACTGTTGGTGGAGGAGAATTTGTGACGGATAGCACCACAATCTCTGGTCTACTGGAGAGGGTGGGGGATTTTATTTTTGGTAAAATGTTCTCTTCTGAAAAGTGAAAGAATGATGGAGGTTTGAAACTTTTGAAATCGGTGTGATTAGCCTAGCCTCATCAGGCATCCGTGTTTTAAGGCACTAGCTAACATAACAGATTTAGGTCTGAGGCTGTGCCCTCCTGCTGTCTTTCTACAGAATCCTTGGCTTCCCTTTGCCCCCCCCCCCCGGATAAATAAACCCCCATAACATGGCTGTTCTACATTTGTGACCCCTAACTCAGAAATCTAGTCTCAGCTACAATCAATAACTTTATGTAACCGAGCAGCTCGAAGTCCAGACTTTAACTTGAAATCAATAATCTCTCAGTTCCTTCCCTAAGCCAGGGGTGGCATTTACCCGTTCTACCTCTGATGTCCCAGCGGTTTTCGACTCATTACATACATAAAGAGGCTGCAGTCAATTCACCAATCAATGGTTGCGGGGTGGGGGGTGGATTGGACAAGCACTGCTCAGTTTGTCCAAGGGCTGGGCAAACAATCACATTTTACTTTTATTAGGGCATTGCTGTCTGCTAGCATTGCCATCAATATTTTACCCTCTCTACAATTTTTTTATGTTTGCATTTATGCATATTTTTATTTTTAACATGTGTTCATTTTTAACATGAAAACAGCAGGTAAAGGTTAAAGTTAATGAGAGCGTCTGGAAGAATCGGTGCAACACCTCTGGACTCTACAAAGAATTGGTAATGCACTCTATGGACCCAAGAATCAGTGTCTCAAGCATCCCATGGACTTGAGGAACGGTGTCTGATACAGTCCAGGACTTGAGGAACGGTGTCTGATACAGTCCAGGACTTGAGGAACGGTGTCTGATACACTCCTGGACTTGAGGAACGGTGTCTGATACACTCCTGGACTTGAGGAACGGTGTCTGATACACTACTGGACTTGAGGAACGGTGTCTGATACACTACTGGACTTGAGGAACGGTGTCTGATACACTATTGGACTTGAGGAACGGTGTCTGATACACTCCCGGACTTGAGGAACGGTGTCTGATACACTCCCGGACTTGAGGAACGGTGTCTGATACACTCCTGGACTTGAGGAACGGTGTCTGATACACTACTGGACTTGAGGAACGGTGTCTGATACACTACTGGACTTGAGGAACGGTGTCTGATACACTATTGGACTTGAGGAACGGTGTCTGATACACTCCCGGACTTGAGGAACGGTGTCTGATACACTCCCGGACTTGAGGAACGGTGTCTGATACACTCCCGGACTTGATGAACGGTGTCTGATACACTCCCGGACTTGAGGAACGGTGTCTGATGCACTCCCGGACTTGATGAACGGTGTCTGATGCACTCCCGGACTTGATGAACGGTGTCTGATGCACTCCCGGACTTGATGAACGGTGTCTGATACACTCCCGGACTTGATGAACGGTGTCTGATACACTCCTGGACTTGAGGAACGGTGTCTGATACACTACTGGACTTGAGGAACGGTGTCTGATACACTCCTGGACTTGAGGAACGGTGTCTGATACACTACTGGACTTGAGGAACGGTGTCTGATACACTACTGGACTTGAGGAACGGTGTCTGATACACTCCTGGACTTGAGGAACGGTGTCTGATACACTCCTGGACTTGAGGAACGGTGTCTGATACACTACTGGACTTGAGGAACGGTGTCTGATAGACTACTGGACTTGAGGAACGGTGTCTGATACACTATTGGACTTGAGGAACGGTGTCTGATACACTCCTGGACTTGAGGAACGGTGTCTGATACACTATTGGACTTGAGGAACGGTGTCTGATACACTCCTGGACTTCAGGAACGGTGTCTGATACACTACTGGACTTGAGGAACGGTGTCTGATACACTCCTGGACTTGAGGAACGGTGTCTGATACACTATTGGACTTGAGGAACGGTGTCTGATACACTCCTGGACTTGAGGAACGGTGTCTGATACACTACTGGACTTGAGGAACGGTGTCTGATACACTCCTGGACTTGAGGAACGGTGTCTGATACACTCCTGGACTTGAGGAACGGTGTCTGATGCACTCCCGGACTTGATGAACGGTGTCTGATACACTCCCGGACTTGATGAACGGTGTCTGATACACTCCCGGACTTGATGAACGGTGTCTGATACACTCCCGGACTTGATGAACGGTGTCTGATACACTATTGGACTTGATGAACGGTGTCTGATACACTCCTGGACTTGAGAAATAGTTGCAGATAAACCAATGAACCACTTCCCGATTTAATTTTACGTACCTTTATGTATTTTATGTAGATACTGTAAATGTCAAATGTTAACTTCAGTGAATAAATGTTATAATAAAATGTCTGCCGGGAAATGGCTCTCTGTGGGTCCTCAGGAAAGATTGGATCAGAAACTTTCTTTGCTTAGACGCGTGTGTCCTCTCTATGCTCTAAGGACTGAAGCATAACAGGTGAGGGAGGTGCCAGTCCACCATGTCGAATAAAGAGGCACGATGTCACCCTGTCACCGCTGGCAGGCTGCAGCATAAAGGTATGCTGTCTCTCACAAAACACATCTTAATTCTCACATTCCACGTGACATATGCTGAAGTAACACACTGTTTAAACATTCTGCTCAGAACCGGTTTCTATGGAAACGGCTTGAAGTTACCTCGTTCTTGGCAATTTTGAACCCTATTTGAGGCTGACTAATTTGTGGCGTGGCGCTGCCAATCTCAAAAAACACATTCCGAAATTCGGCAGCATCCTTCTTAAATCATCTTTCCTCTCGACAGGCGGCGTGAAGTCCGGGATACGAAGGGCTCCTCGATCTGCACAAAGCAGTCTCCCGTGCGGAGTGAATACTTCATAATAATTAATTGATGGGAACCATGGATAAAGTTTCATTAATTATATTCTCCTTCCTTTTACTTCATGCGGAAAATTTTCCACATAGTTAATTATTTGCATGTATTGTGTGCGCTGTTTGTCAGAATGAACGGGGGCGGAATTACTGGAATGGAATTATTACTAAACTGCATGGTGTGTGGATACATCCAAGTCACGCACACGCACCTTTATTACCTAAGGGACAGCAATCATATGCAGACTCCCGCAAACATCTGGCGGACACATGTCGTCTGGTTTGAAACATATATGCAAGAAGACAAACATCCTTTTAACCCTGCACACACACATGCAAACATAACACCCCCCCCAGACACACGTGGTCCAAGCAGGTTTGCACTCTGTTCCAACCCACGATGCAGAAACACAGGCATGGATGAGATACAGCTTCCGCCTGTTTGCTGGGTGATGCTGTGAGCACACCTGTCGCTTGCTGGCATTCCGCAGCTGCATTCTCACAGCCCGGACACACTGTGGTACTGCTGGAGCTTTCCCAGCAAGCCTAGGCAGGGCGAGAGGAGATCAAAGGCCGGCCGGTATCTCACGAAGCGATGCGTGGAGCCTCAAGCTGGCATCTTCTGCAATCTGACAAGCGTTCTTCAGCTGCGAGTGCCACCATAAATCATTCAGACCCGTGATGGAGTCTCGCCCGGGAGCCATCAGAGTCATCAGTGACCCTGAAAACTGAATCCCAACGTGTGCAGGAGCCACCCATCTCACCGATTCTCTGAGAACCTCGGGAGGTCCGCTGCTTCAATCCGAGGTCATGCAGAACCCAGAGAACATGCCCAAACTAGAATAGAAGACGTCATACTAATCCCATATGATCTGCTTTTGAAGCAAGACTACAACTATTCATATCATATGCTGTGTCTATTTAAGCAGTCTTTTACATATGGTGGCTCACTGAAAGGCCCAGTAACCTGTAACCCAGAACTAGAGAAACCGAACCATACAAATATGAAGGGAAGCTGTGGTGGAGGTGGAAAAACCACAGGAATGGAATTCCATTCTGGAAGTATGGCCCAGTAACCTTCATAACAGACCTGTCCCCTAAGGTTTACACTCCAAAGCTTTTGATCTCCGTGTTGAAATGCTTATGGTTAAATACACCCTCCACTTCACCTGCAAATGGAAGCTTTAAATTGGACGTCCAAGGGCCACTGGCTTCTTTGGGGGGAAATCACCCCTTAATGAAATGAAGACGCCAGAATCTTATCTAGTGCTTAAATCTTATTTGCCACCGTGCCGAGCCACACTTCACGAGAAAAAAAAACTGCTAGCAGAATAAACTTGCGGATCAGCAGGTAGACTTTTAGTAAGCAAATGATTTTATTATGTTATTAAAATAATTCCCCCTGAAATTAATCCTTTCCCATGGAGGGGAACATCTAGCTGGGTGAAATTGCACAATCACACAGCTATTTCTCTGTATTTTCCCCAGATTACCTGGATCTTTGTCTGTAGAGCGAGGCCCCCGAAAGCTGCCTACTCTTCCCCCGCAACATATTTTTTACTTGCAGCCTTTTAATCACAAGCACGGCTCCCTGCCGAGCACCGGACCTGCTGCCTGTTAGGGTCGCGGGCACGTGAGGATGTTAAAAAGTGTGCTGTCAGCTGAGCCATATGTCCCACCCCCCCCCCCCCCAACAGCCCCGGCATTCGCTCCCTCCTTTTTTTCATGGCTTCTTCCTACATGACACAGCTTTGGCTTCGCTCTCAGACCCTCAAAGTCTTCAGGACGACACATTCAAGAGGGAAAACGGGAATGTTTGCAAGCTGGGCTCCCTCTGGGAGTCTGCGCTCTATCCTCAAGATAGACCCTAGGTGGCGCCACTGTGGGAGCACGTGTGGGCATGCAGCATGTAAAACAAGGAAGCGAGTCACCTCGGATAATTTCTGTCTGCTAAACAAACAATGCAGCCCGATGCAAATGTGGGAATGACTTTGCCCACTTGATTAGACTGTTTACAGAGAGCAAACTGAAATGGGGATATACTTGCAAATGATATGACTGTTGGCGCTGTTCATTTTAATGGCTTCTGAGGCGTCGACAGCAGAGCCGTCGACACGACGCAAGATGGAAATTCATTCGCACAAGAAAAGCTATTAAGAGATAGAAAAAATGTAATTCATATTCTTCTGCATATGAATTGGGAGCGCTGACGAAGAGGGGCGCAACAGCCTCCAAAATTCTGCCGTTTGTGCACAGAAAATAATATTTCATTTTCGGCATGAGCTGGAATGCCATTTTGATAAATACGTGACTGCTGGAGCAACACGTTAAATATATTTATGAAAATGAAGCGTAAAGCGTCCTCTTCACATTCTATCAGCATCATTCCTACCAGGAAGAGCGGGCTATAATCTCCCCTTGCCACAGCGCTACATAATGTGCGCTTGGAATTATCAAGATGGCTGCTTTGAGTACCACATGAGGAGCCATTTCCCATGTTGAGTCGTCTGCCTGCTGCCCCCCACCAAAAAACTGCCACTGGGTGTCTGGGAAACCATCGCACAAAGTAAAGTGAGTGTATGTGATGGAGGTGGCCCCTTAAAAGGGCCATAGATTTGTTAAATATAGATAAAGAAAGGCTTCATTGAGTTGGCTGCTGTTAGTGGAACAGATGCATCTCCTGCGGAAATGGTAGGACCTACTGGTTTAGACTGATTCCCCGTTCAGCATATTCGAGGTTTGCGGTTAAAACCAAGTTAGCTAGCAACTGCTACCAGCAGTGGTCAGCTAGCCCTGGGTGTAATTATGCAGATACCTGCATCATGTGTTCACATATGCATGTTTGCAATGGCATCTACTCCTTTGACTTCTTGACATTTACTCCTGTGTATGCTGTCAATCCCGAGGAACTTTAATTGGTTAATTAATTTGGCTCCTGTTTGCCGTTTCCATGTGAGGGTATATTGGTCCTTCCTGGTGCCTCTCGTCTGATGTGCCTTTTCTCTGCTGTGGAGAAGTGGACCAATAGCGATGCACCAGAGGGTCTCTGCTGTGCATGTTTCTCATTGCTCACCTGGTAATTGATGAGAAATTCTGACTTCCACTCCGTGCCACCACCTGTCTCCTGGAAAGTGGGGAGGGCGGACAAAGCCAGCCATGGAAAGCCCATCCCCCCATCCCTCCCCCTGAAACACCCCTATGGAGACCCTCCCACGTTACACAGGAAAAAAAATTATTTGAGTGCAAAAACACAACGACAGACATGGAATAAAATGGGGGATAATGTTTGCATTTAAATGACCCGATTGGAGGCAGTGCCTCGGAGGCATAACGAAGGCGGGCTGGCACCCCCTAGCTGCTGGGGGTCCACGAGATGGCCCAGCCTTCGGATCTGACACGGACGGCTGCGGAATGTCCCCTGGCAGCTACGGGTCACTAAAAAATGGAAGCGAAGCTAATGAACTATTTCTCTGTCCCCCTAAACAAACTGGTCCCCCCAGACCCACGTCTTCCAGCAGTCACTGGGGTCGTCATTAGCGCACTCAGACTCCACCGGTGAATAGTGACTGGTGTTCAAGTTCATTATTGTCCTCTTCGCTCCGATTCCCTGGCTAATCTCCTTAGCTGGGAGGGGAGCTGGTGGTGGGAATAGCAGTGTGGGGGGGGGGGGGGGGGGCTGTTGAGGAGCCCTTCTTCTCCTACACACTCTCTCCTACACACTCTCTCCTACACACTCTCTCCTACACACTCTCTCCTATGCACTCTCTTTCTGTGTAAAGCACACCTTCTCTCCTGCAACCTGGCCTGGCCATGAGTTAGGGTGATTGTAAGAGTGTGGTGCGTGTCCCAAAACAGTTTCTGCCAGCAGGGGTGGGGGTCGGAGGGAGGAGGGGGTGGCGGAGTCCCAAGAGCCAAGAATGAGGTATCATAACAACCGAGGAAATATGAGTTAAGGGTGGAAAAAAATGACTTTATTGCCTCCGGTCGCTTTCTCCAACACAATATGAGGGATTACAACTGTATATCTGAAGTCTCAGGTGACCATGACCAGAGACAAAAGCTCAAGAACTGAAACACTCATTAGGAGGCTACAGTTTAAAATATGGGCCACAGTGAAGAGTAAGTATGCCTGGGGAAGCCGGACCAGGTGATGCAGCAGGGGCATGACTGGGAGCCGTCTGTCCATCATGGTGACAGACGCATGGTTCTGGAACGCCAGTGCCGGAGAGTGAGAGATGCTGCAGCTGCAGGCCTGGTGCTTCACCTCGGAGTTGTGAACAGTTTAACCTTGAACTTTTCTCATGTGTAAATCTGCAGAAGCGCGAAGATCTGATGTGAAACAAGTCCCACTGCATTAAGAAGTCATTGGAGTGATTAAATCATATGAAAAATAGCTGCGAAATTAGCTGGATTTTGTCCAAACATTTATAACTGTCACGGACAGGATCATTCTCTGCTGTTCTCTGTGCCTGTTCTCCTCAGTGTCGATGATTAATGGTCGTTAACTTACCTCCAGCAAAATCGCAGGCACCTTTTCTTGTTATTTTGTATTCATTTCGAGGCCCCAAGCCTCTCTTCCATTTCGGCTCATGAGAAGCTAAAGATAAAACTTTCAGACGGGAGTAGACCGCAGCACAAATGGAGCCAGGCACACATATCTCCTCCTGGACCCCCAATGTGGTGTGGGGGCCCCTGTTGGGGCTCTGACAGCGGACCCTGGGGCCACATGCTACAAATGTGCCTCCACACCATCTGCTTTCTGATTTAATACCTGGCGAGTGTGAACATTGCCGACAGCAGTCAGGCAGTGCGGCGCTTAATTGCGACACGTTAATTAGAAATTGTTTTGCGGGGAGCAGTCGGCTGAGAGGCCTCATGTTTGTTATGGGGTGTTGGAGCCTGAAATAGCCAGACTCTCGGAGTTACGAGGACGGCACTTACCTGATAGTCTCCCCTTCCTGCTGTGCACCAAATGTGCCACCTTTCTGCACTCACAAATTGACCAAATTTATTTTTTTGTGGCATTGCGGCACTGAGAATGCATTTAGCGTGCTTTACGCAGGACTGGGAAGGCACCGACCTTCAGAACATAAAGCTGAGCTGTCATGTTCCGTGCTTGAAGATACATTGGTGAACAGCGCGATAAACCATTATTACCCCCACCAATGGCGCTGCGGAACATATTAACATTTCCTTTACCAAGTATCTTATTTTCTTGGGGCACATTGGAGCTCTTTGCAGCAAATTGCATAGTAGTTAAGAAACCTTCCCTTGTCAGTTGCTAATTTTTAGCAAAGCCCCTGGAAAAGAAACTACTCATGATACTGGAACTCCATATGCTGGAGGTCAAGATTAAAGCGTCTTCCCCAACAATTAAAGAAATGCTAAATAACTCAAGAAACTGAAATGCTGTCTTACTGATGAAGGGAGGCGAGAAAACTGCCCCGTTAAACAAATAATGGATGGATGGATGGATATTGTGCAGTGCCAGAAGGTGTCGTGAAGGATTCAAAGTCTTTATTTAGCAAATGGATTCAGTGTGTGTTATGTGTCTTCGTGATAGCAGCTAAAGTACCCAGCTAAGCACGTACACCAGACAGCTTCGGGTCTATCTGCAGAGATCACTGGTGCTGTGCGCTAATGTACGCTGAAAAATGAGAGAAGTAAAAAGACTTTCATGAGGGTATTGCATCGATTGTTTCCCTTCTGCTTGAATGAAGTTGCTCATTAGCAGGTCTGACCTTCTATAACTGCAGCGTCTAAACAGAGATGCTTAATGAGAAGGTCTGTCACAACATTAAGACGCTCGAGGTGGAATTCAGAGTAGAAGGGGAGCCGGAGACTAAAGGCAAGTGTGAAGGAGCAGGAAGTTGTCTGTGCCGAGACTGTCCGCTGCAAATGAAGGGAGTGAGTTTTGGTTGCTGTGCTCAGATGATCCTACAGCTTCATGGATGTTCTACTCAAGGCCCAAAGCATGAAGGAACAATAACCCAGGTGTGGTAAGTCTAAAGGTGAAGACTTTCTTCTGTATTTTTGTTAATAATGATGCTGTTAGGTGGGATGGAGAGCCTGGGGGTTTCCTAAGAGCTGGACGTCCATTGTGTTTACATGACGATCACATTTCTGTCTAGCCATGAAGTACATGTGGCATACATAAATATATGAAGCCCCCCTATATATAGAAGTGTTTGCAATTTACAATTTTTCCACAAACACATGCACGTAACTACATGAAATAACTACATTGTACATCATCCTATTGTTAGCCAGGGACATTAATATGCAGCCTGCACTAATCCGACTAGATGTCGCTTGGGCTCTGAGATGCTCCTACAGCTTCCCCTAAGGTTGTTTGCTGCACCCTGCCACCGCAGGTGTTGTGATAGCTGTTAATTTATTGGGGTGGTTGTAAATCTACGTTTTCTCCATTTTTAATGTCAAGGAGCGACACTGAGGCAGAGCCGCGGGCTGGATGAAAACGTCAATGTTCCTTTTTAGCGAAGGCGCTCCGTGGGATCCGACTCGGATGCCAAAGGCTGCCCGCTGACAACCTGCCACGGGGGCACTCCTTTGGCTCTCGTGTGCTGCAGGCCTGTCCTTTTTTTCTGCCTTACTGATGGTGACTGCATATCTAGCACGGCGGCCTGCTCTTCTGAACAGGGTCCCAGAAAACCGGGACGCACTGCATGGTACCAAAGGCTGTCCTATCTGCCCGATCCAGACTGCTATTCGTAGATTACAGCTAAATGCTCCTGCTACTCACAGGTGGCAATAATAGGGGCGAGTTGGGAGCAAATTATCAGCCCGTGCCAGCCCCGGCGTAGAGTCAGTCAAAATCTTATTGCAACTGCAGGCCTGCTTTGCTGCGGCTCAGGCATGATTTACACATTAACCTTATTCACTGGGGTCAGGCGCCAAAAACTGGTCGCTCTGGGATTCCTGATAAAAATGCCAGTCAGAAAAATGTCAAAATGAATTTCCAAATCTCGCTTTATTAAGTTAAGCAAACTGTTTCCTTGTCTTTAAAAATTTAATAAAGCGTCAATTCTCACTCTTACAACATAAATCATACATTTATATTTAGTTCATTGATTAGCGGCACAGCTAATTGGTCCAGGAGATTCAGTTGAAAAAACATCTGATATAAAAGAAATGCCCCAGTCTGGAGGTCTGGAGCATGGAAAAGCAGAAAAAATTGCTTCTAAAAAGGGCTAGAAGACGGCAACGATTGAGGCAGGGGATCGTGTCTCTGTGATGCTCCATCTGAGAGAAGGATTTGTGTCAGGGTTCCTGTGGAACGCCTTTGCTATCCGGTGGTAATTTCGGCAGGATGTCTGCACTGCAACGATGAAATAGCAAATCATGACGCTCCATGGAATAGTTCACAGCGGCAGTGTCTCAGTCAGTGAACAGACCAGAGCTTGCTGTGTCTTGCCAGAAGGCGAGGAGTCAGGACTGGGTTCCGCCGGCGTTAATGCGCGATCGTGTCTCATCTGTTCCAGCCACGTGTCCTTGCTAATCTTTTCCATTCCTGACAGTAGCAGCGTGTGCCAGGGCCTGACAAGCGCCATGCCTCGGCTGCTACGAGCTCGCTGACGCCTCGGAGACGTTAACAGCAGGGAGCTTCGCGATGAACATACGGTCTTCCAGCTTGTGGGGAAAACTGCGCTTCAGGGCAAAAGGCAAATTTTCGCCCAACGTGGTGGCTCATAATATTAGATAAGAAACTATGCCATGGTACCAGCCCAAAGTAAACACACGCGGCAGAGATGGTGTGCAACCGAACGGGCTGAAGAGAGCCAGGGACCTAACAAAGACGGCGACCTTGGCTGTGTGTAAGCGCGAGGATGGACGCCCTGTGCATATTCGTATTGGGATCGCATACTGACCTGCGACCAGGCAGTTGCAGATAAGCCGTAAAACGAAGGCCAATGTGATATTTTTTATCCTGACAAATTTAGCGGAAACATCACGGGGATAATTAATTAAGCAGAGCTCAGTCTGGGGGTGAAATGTATCTGCAGGTGTAAACATATTCTGGGCAATTTACTTGTTTATGCTGCTTCACATTTGGAACCTAACCTCAGGGCTGGTGCTGAAAAATATCGACATGTTACCTGGGTCCCGTTTTCAATTCAACAGTGACAGCGTTAAATTCCTTGTCATTTTTGTGTGTTTAGGCAAAGTCATGAAAGCAATGACAGCTGAACTCGGAAGCGGTTTGCAAAAAAAAAAAAAAAAAAAGTTTGACTTTGGTCTCTGCTTGCGTTCACCTTTTCACGGCAGATTTAAAAACCTGCTTGCATGCGCGTGCAAGAGTGTCAGCTGTCCTGACAATGAGCCACCTGCTTTTCCTTATTAATATCTGCTGACAGTTCAAATGCACATTCATGGGGGAGGTAAAAGAACCAAGAGGAAGCCACCTGACAAATACGGGCCAGTGTAAACATGGGGAACAGCAAAGAGCATGCTCAGAATCAGAACACATAGTTACTCGCCCCCCCACATTACCACCATCATACTTGTGCTCCTTTCACAGTTACTGGCTCACAGATGTTTCCATAAGAGTGGGATGGGGGGGGGCTTTGTGGTCAGACGACAGGACTGTTATAATCTCTCCCAGCGTCTGTAAGTGAGCGCTGACAGCGCTGTTACTCCGGGCACCGCGGTCCTGCCGTCTCTGTGACGGACGGTGCCTTGTGTAATGCAGGCGGTGGCTAATGAGCTCACAGAGTCTGTCGGCCGCCAGGCCCCAGGGGCTCTGCCCACTTGCTCGGTGACACGGAGCCGCAGTGCTTTACCGCGTCTTATTTACTTAACAACCTGGAAAAGCCGCCAGCTTCTGTAGCCCATGCTCACACATCTGACACACTGTGCTTGTCACGGAGACAAGAAACTCGCAAGTAGGGATCCAGTCGTGATGTTTTTTTTCTTTATTTCTTTCTTCCTTTTTTTTCTTAAAAAGCCGAACCGCAGATCTTAAGTCAGTTGAGAGTCAGGCAAAGGTAGATCAGGAGCAAAGGAGGCAATGAGGACGATCTAAAATCATCGAACGGGGAATCGAACCAAAGGCTCATTAATGGGAGAATCGGGAATCAAAGCAAATGCTGAGAGTATAACTTAAGGAGGGGGAGCCTTTGCAGTTTGGGGCGAGTCGCATGGCTTTACCTGCTTCTTAATCGTATACAGCTGTGTGTAATCATGAAAGCCGTATTCAGGTGGGGGGGGGGGTTGCTGGGGAGAGTTTGCAGGTGGTGTGACAGTGATCTGTGTGAGGAATTAATCATAAATATAAAATGGTGAGCGATAATTGCTGTGTGATATATCTACTGTACTGCACTGGGTTCAACATCCGATTCTTCATAACAGGAGTAAAATGTCTTTTAATTATCCATTTAATAACATCTTTAGTGATGGTGTTTGTTTAATTCCACTATGGGTAAGGGTGTGTTTACTTAGTTCCATTGGTTGAGCAAGCCGTGGGCAGCATGGCGGCTCAGCGGGGAACTTGGTTGCCTCATGCCTTCAGGGATGGGGGGTTTACGTCCCGCCTCCACTCGGTGTATGCAGTTTGTCTTCTCCCTGTGTTGTGCTGCTTCCTTCCCATGCCTCAGAGTCATTCCGTTAGCCGGACTGGCATTTCGAAGCTGGCCGAAGTGTAACTGTGTAAGTGTGTGATAGATCCTGTCCAGAGTGTCCCCTGCCTTGTATCCTGTTCTGCCTGGGAGGGACTCCAGGCCCCCCCTGTGACTCTCCCCAGGATGAGTGGCTGTAAGAGAGATCAGTTTACTGTAGTCAGGATTGGTCCCTGCCTTGCCCTGTTCAGCCTGTCATGTCCCTATTTGGCCTGCAGGTGTCACTGGCCATCTTGTTTTCCCAGTCTTCCCCTAGGTTGTTCTGTTCCCTAGTGTGCCCCTGCTACGCCACGTGACTGAATGACCTAAGTATCTGGCTCAGAACTGTGCCTCTCTATCATCATGGGTTTAAATATTTGGAGTTTCTTTTTCCCCCCTGGTTATAATGTCCTTGTATTTCAGTATACATGTTTGTTTTGGTATGTTTGTTTCTGGTTATCCTTGGCTGTGCCTGGTTTTGTAGTATCCCTTGCTTCACGTTTTACTAGTGTTTCAGTCTGTGTTGTTAATTAACCTCACCTATTCCTATAGCTCTCCATACTGTGTTTAATTAGTTGTGGCCCACACTTGTCCCTGGTTACACTGTTGTCTGTATTTAAGTGCTTGCCTTTGCTCTGTTCCTCAGTCAGTCATTGTGTCAGTTACCCGATTGTGTAGTGTTGGTTGCTGTGTTTCCTGCAGCCTTTCCCGGTGCTCAGCGTCGTTTGTGTTTCTTTGGGTCTTGCCCTCCTGCCATTTGTTTTGACCCCTTGCAGCCCCTCTTTCTTTCCGGTCTGTCTCGTTTTGTCACAGTAAACCTTCCCCTTTGTAATCAAGCTGCCATCCCCGGCGTAACATCTGCAGACCTTGCTGCCTCTCTTCCTATGAAAAGCACAAAAAAAAAAAGAATTGAATCTCTGAAGCATAAAAGCATACTAATGTACCGCATAAAATACACAGAAGGAAAATGTAAAACTCAAAGGCATACTTTATGATTAAGTTCTAATAAATATATGTAGAAATCCAGGTGAACTTTAATATCCTGTGGCATTTAATATAATACGCTGATGCTGTGTTTATAAGTACACCTGTGGGTGTAGAGGGAAGTATAAGGGAAGGAAACCCTCTGTGTGTCTCTGGGGGTCCAAACCCCTCCCACCCGATGGGCTAACCCCATTAGGTAGAAAGAAGAGCGTGTTTGCTGTGTGAAAAGGCCGTAAATGATCGTGAGTGGGGGGAAAAAAAGTCAAATTGTAGAAAGTCTGTGAACTTGCCAGCTAGTAGGACAGCATTTGTCAAGCTGCGCAAGGCAGGGTGCGGTTACACAGCGGCGTATTTACAGGGGTAATAAACCAGCCACATAAAAAACATCACAATGGGTAATGCATCATGAGGTAGCCCATCACACGGCTGATAAGTGGAGATACTTGCTCTTATCTCAGTGCTGCACACCACCGGGCACCTCGGCTGTGGGTCGACGGGGGCAGTACTGTAACCATAGGCGAGGGAACCTGCAGGAGTCGCACCAGCTATGCTAGGTACGTAAAATGTGGCAAAATGGTTAAGAGGGGTGGAGTATGAGCCACTACACCGAGGCTCCCGAACAAAGAGAGTTTCTGATATGTCCAGCTTAAACTGGCTCGCCAAGCCATCCTGTGGTCCTTGTCACGGCCTACTGCATCTTCGCTGAACCAGGCAACACCATGGTGGAGAATGCAGAGGCCAAAGGGGCCCATTTAATTGGCAATGTGGGCATCGCACTGATGGCATTTAAACCGGGAGATGATCAGGTGTGAGAAGATTAATCCACGCTTGAAACAACTCATGAATAATTAATACATGGTACAGTAGAACTAAGCGAGGCACCGCAAGATGATTTAATGCCCCCGCATGTAATTGATTAGTTAGTGGCTTAATACAGGATGTGGCCCATTAGTTCCTGGGGTTATAGCTTTCAGTATGATCCAGAAAATGCTGAGTGTACCAAGCTTTCTGAGTTCCAAGACATCCCCAAAATGACACAAAATTGCACTAATGTCATTAATGTCATCACAGGAGTACTGTAACTGCAGAGGACTGCAGTAAAAGTACATAATCCCTCTGACTGTAAAGGCAGGGCACTGCCATAAAGGTACAGAGTGACTGTAAAAGCAGAGCACTGCGATAAAGGTACAGAGTGAATGTAAAGGCAGAGCACTGTGATAAAGGTACAGAGTGACTGTAAAAGCAGAGCACTGCGATAAAGGTACAGAGTGAATGTAAAGGCAGAACACTGCGATAAAGGTACAGAGTGAATGTAAAGGCAGAGCACTGTGATAAAGGTACAGAGTGACTGTAAAAGCAGAGCACTGCGATAAAGGTACAGAGTGACTGTAAAAGCAGAGCACTGCGATAAAGGTACAGAGTGAATGTAAAGGCAGAACACTGCGATAAAGGTACAGAGTGAATGTAAAGGCAGAGCACTGTGATAAAGGTACAGAGTGACTGTAAAAGCAGAGCACTGTGATAAAAGGTACAGAGTGACTGTAAAGGCAGAATACTGCCATAAAGGTACAGAGTGAATGTAAAGGCAGAGCACTGTGATAAAGGTACAGAGTGACTGTAAAAGCAGAGCACTGCGATAAAGGTACAGTGTGACTGTAAAAGCAGAGCACTGCGATAAAGGTACAGAGTGAATGTAAAGGCAGAACACTGCCATAAAGGTACAGAGTGAATGTAAAGGCAGAGCACTGTGATAAAGGTACAGAGTGACTGTAAAAGCAGAGCACTGCGATAAAGGTACAGAGTGAATGTAAAGGCAGAACACTGCGATAAAGGTACAGAGTGACTGTAAAGGCAGAACACTGCCATAAAGATACAGAGTGACTGTAAAAGCAGAGCACTGCGATAAAGGTACAGAGTGAATGTAAAAGCAGAGCACTGCGATAAAAGGTACAGAGTGACTGTAAAGGCAGAACACTGCTGTAAAGGTACAGAGTGACTGTAAAGGCAGAGCACAGCGATAAAGGTACAGAGTGACTGTAAAGGCAGAACACTGTGATAAAGTTACAGAGTGACTGTAAAAGCAGAGCACTGCGATAAAGGTACAGAGTGAATGTAAAGGCAGAACACTGCCATAAAGGTACAGAGTGAATGTAAAGGCAGAGCACTGTGATAAAGGTACAGAGTGACTGTAAATGCAGAGCACTGCAGAAAAGGTACAGAGTGACTGTAAAGGCAGAGCACTGCGATGAAGGTACAGAGTGACTGTAAAGGCAGGGCACTGCAGTAAAGGTATAGAGTGACTGTAAAGGCAGAGGACTACGGTAAAGGTACACATATACCATCTAGGTATGGGAATGATTATTTGCTTATCTCTGGTTTGCTAGTTCCTCTGCTATTTCCTGCCATTCTTTGTTTCCATTTTCCTTGTTTCATGCATCATTACTTATAAGCCATGCGGTAATAGATTGCCACACACTCTTGTGAAGTGACCTGCAATATGCAGTTTAAAAAATTGGGGATTTCCTTTTCAAGTCTTGAGGTTTGATTTTTCCTACCAAGCCTTTGTAGGTTCTTCTCTTGGTCTAGTTATCTAGATTTGTTTGGTTCTATGATTTGCATTCGTTTGCTTGGTTTGCGGTTGCATTCGTTTGCGGTTTCTGGTTCTGCTCAGCATCTCAGCTCATGTTTGTTGCTTACTTAGCTTTGTTTGGTGATAGCAGTTGTTCTTGGATGCTCCCTGCTGAAGAGAAAATTAGCGTCAGGCAGAGAAGCTTGCCGCCTGGAATCATGATGTTCCCTTTCACTCGTGACTTGCTAATAAAGCTCTGTTCTCTTTAAATTTGTCCACTTGTTGTGGTTTGTATAATAAAAGCCAATGAGCTTAAAATCTGTTTACAAAAAAAAAATCAATTAAAAAAAATCCTGAGTGAGTATTCATCAGAAGTACCTCATTAAAGGCAGCACATTAAATTTTAAAGGACATCTGATCTACGTCAATTAATATTCATGAATTATTGAGGTACAAAGGGAAATATTGCCAAAGTGCAACACCATGCAAATGGGAAGAGGGCAGCTTTTATGTAAAAAACCTCCAAAAATAGACACTAATTTTCAGACAAAAGGGACTGAAGGCAAGAAAGTGGGAAGGAAACAGTAGAAAGAAGGAAGGTGATGTGCAAAGCGAGTGGCCAAAATGGGCGGAGGGAGAAGGGTGCGGACGCTGCACGTCTGCTTCGCAGAGAGTGTGGGGGGACCTTCCCGCCTCCGGCAGCACGGAGTGAGCGCAGTGGAGTGGCGTTTACCGCGGGGCTGTCAGCAAATCTCAGCCGCTTGCCGCTCTCGAGCCGGAGAGTGAAAACGCCACAGGCCTTGGCTCAGTCGGACTCTGCGGGGGCTCGAGTCAGCTGAAGCGACTCAATGACATCAGACAAAAACCACACCCATGTAGGAGCGGCCGGCGACCAGGGGCGGCTCTATCACGGGTGGAGACTACAGCTTGGCTCTGGCTGGTGGCCTCCATGCTTACAGTTTGCCTTAGTGCATGTGGGGTACAATCACTGGCGTCAGCACTTACAGTGCTAATGGCGCAGGATACACTGGGGACCATCACAGGCCAGTTCATACTGTGACAAGGATGCCTCATTATGTTGTGTTAAATTATTTACGCTGCCCACTTAGAGAAGAGGAGCTGTCAAATTAGGTCTGGAGAGAGATCATACCAGAGTCCTCGCAAACTTTTATAAGTCAGCGTTAAACTACAGAGACTTTTCAGGTGAGGTGGGGCATTGAGGAGGGTGGGTGCCGGCTGGAACCGGCTCCCGCTGTCCGCAGATAATCACACTATGTCACGCTCCTTATGGGACGCCAAATGGCTTTTGCCACTGTTTGGTTTCACGAAAGCAGCCCGTGGGCTGTCGTATGTGCTGATTCTCTAAGAAAAGTTTGAACAAACTCTCCGGTTAGTAGCATGACGGGCACTTCGGCGAGCTGGCCACCCTGAAAATGACTCCGATTGTTCACCGTGAATAAGTAGCACTCTAATCTCTACCCAGGTGGAGGCTACTGCCTTCGGAGGTTGAGGGACGTCATGCCGTTCCATCTTCTCATGTCCTCACCGTGACTTTGCCTTTGCCTAAGTGAAGCTGAAGATGAAGCAGAGACAGATAACTGACCCCCCCCCCCCCCCCCATGCACTCTCTCCCTCCTCGTCTCACTGATGGAATTATTAATTCTGAGTTTATCTCTTCACGCGCGTCTGAAGTCGACGCGAAAGTGTCCTTTTTGATTCATGGGGCTATTTGGTCGCTGGCAGCGGGCCCCATAAATTACAGCCTGTTCGGCGAGGAGACAGACGGGCCTGCAGCACCCTGATAGGCCGGCCGAGGAGGCAGGCCATGCCTCTCACCGCCGCCTGGATTATTTAAATGCCGCAATGAGCTTGACTGAACAATGGAACATATTGTGAGACAGGCGACATTTTAAAAGCGTTTTAGAGCACTTTCTAGCCCACTGCCTTTCTCAGCCCAATAACCACTATTGCTTCTTGCATAGGCAGGAAATCCAGTTTTTTTTTTTTATTATTTGTCACCCTGGAAACGTTCTTTCTTGCCTCAATTTCATGATAAATTGCACACGATGCCAGTGAGGCGGTATAGAAGGCCTTCTCATTTCACCACTGCGCACATGACAGCCAGCTCCGTGGCAACACTGCGGGCTGCCGTGCTGCGTGAGGATGCCGACCCACGTTCCCATGGCGAACTGCGTTGAACGATCCTACGCTGAACGCGGTCCGTCGGTGCTCAGTAGAAGAAGACAGCCCCCCACCCCCCCGATAGATATGGGTGCCATTTTTCCAAATTGACGCAAGCCCTCACATTTATTTTTCCTTGACATGTTTTTGTGCAGTGTGTGCTCAGTCAGCTGTGTTCTCATGCATTATCCTTTGATGATAAGATCTATGCACCTTTATGAGTTAAATTGACATTAAATGCTTATATATTAGTGGGCTGTATTAACATTTGATTTGGTTATCTTCCAGGGAGGTGACACAGCTGACAGCTTAAATCTGCTAGCTTACAGGTGAGCAGCTTGGGTTTCATGGCCTCCAGCTGCTCACAGAAACACAGAAGTAATGTTTCTGCATGCCCCGCTTTCAGGGATTGGTTTCCTTCCATCCCGATGGCTCCTCCCTCTTCTGTGATAGATATGTCGTCATCTGTGAGGCTTTTGGGTGACCCATCCTTCCCCTTACAAGCCCCAGGGATTGACAGCTGTACTTTGCGGAACATTACCCACAATGCACCGCAGCTCTACTTAGCACATAGTCCGACAGTCTCCAGATACAGTTTTTGTGTATGAATGGCGATTTAGCCGTTTGATTTTGATTTCCTTGGTTTGATGAAATCTGCCTCTGGTGCATTTGTGCCCTTTAGGAACTCAGGTCTTCTTGGAAAAGCTTTAAAAAGAAAAGATAATTTTCTGGGAGAGATCAGTCACTTAGTACGGTCTCACACCAGTATCATACCGGATGTTAGCATCACTGCGGTTGTTAACATCACGCCGGTTATTAGCATCACGCCAGTGGTTAGCATCACACCGGTTACCATCATGCTGGTTGTTAGTATCACATCGGTTGTTAGCATCACTGAAACCCATCCATCCATCCATTTTCCAAACCGCTTATCCTATTGGGTCGCGGGGGGTCCGGAGCCTATCCCGGAAGCAATGGGCACGAGGCAGGGAACAACCCAGGATGGGGGGCCAGCCCATTGCAGGGCACACTCACACACCATTCACTCACACATGCACATCACTGAAACCCTTTCCTCAAAAATCACGGAGGAACCAGACTGCAAAACCCTGACCCACTTTAAAGGGGACGTGACTGTGATTCTAGTGAAATACCCTGTCTGGACCATGTTTTACTCCCGTAGAGGCTTTGTCAGCATTCAAATTCCAAATTTTAAGCCTGACTGACAATAAAGCCATTTATAGGACAGAGAGGTGAGGATTTCTGTAAACGAGCCTTTCAACCGAGAATTCGGACATCACAGGGCAAGTCACACACCAGGAAAAACTGACATCTCTGGGCTGAAAGTCACAAAGCCACCCAGCCAGAGACCTTCGGGGAAAGACCTGCATATGCCCTCAATGGCAGGTCCACGCAGCAGCACGTATGCTGTGTGAAGCCTTCAGACTGGTGCCAGTGGCCAGGGGACGGCTGGCTCAGAGCCTCCCCAACAGGCCTTGAGGGTCATGTCATTGGTCCCTCCCAGAGTGACTCTCTAAGCCAGAAAGGAGGCGGGTCACTCATGGCCTGATTGTAAGGCTGTTCATTCTCCCTGAATTGGCCACGTTTGATTGGCTGGGCAGGTTTGAAAAATTCCCTTCGCGTTCGAACTTATTATCTCCAAACTGCTAATGTTTATTCAAGGAGGGGAGTCATTTTGTGTTCAGGCATATTTCACACAGATCAGAGAGCAGCGCACTGATTTTCTCTGGACGGGGGGGAGCGGGGCCCACCTGACATTCAGCTGGGGCCCCGTCGCTGTCGCACGACTTCGTGCAAAGCTGCTTAATCAGCGTGGCTCACATCGCTGTTGTGGGGTCACGCCTCGTGCGTTGAAGGGGGAGGGGGGGGGGGGCATGTGGGGGATGCTGAATTTGTTTCACCCCCCCCAAACATCTTAAATACCAGATGCATTATTTAACATTAACCTGCCACTAGATGACATATAGAGACTGATAAGCTGCATGCTCATTCCAGACGCTTCCGAACGAACAGAATACAAACCACCTCCTCAGGACATTGGCCCATCTTCGGCGGGAGACAATTAGTGGCGCCCCATGGGCTTATCTTACTCTTTGAAATGGTCTGAGTTTGATTGCTTGGGGCGTAAGTGTGAATTCCTAGTTTTCCTTGTCCTTGGATATGGAGACGGGGCCCTGGCTTTCGGCTGTGTCAGTGGCATGATCCTGCGAGGGGGCTGACCTTACGTTCCTTCCTGCCTGCTGGAGGAGAACAGAGCCGCAGGAGCAGAGTCAAACTGCAAAAAAGAAGCTGTCCTGCAGACAATGAGCTGGACACAGGAGTGGATGTGTCAGATTCTGTTGCATAGCAACAGGGCTTTTTGTGTGTGTGTGTGTGTGTGTGTGTGCGTGTGCAGATGTACATTTACAAATCACGTTTCTGGCCGCTCTTCATCTCCTAAAAGCCTTTCCTGAGGCAAAATTAGTCTAGTCACTACTGTGGTTAAGTGCGGAGGTTTCTGGGTGGCTTCTGTTAGCTGAGCTGTGATTTGTGCCGGCAAAATGAAAAGACACACAAAAAGGTGAGTCTCTGGTTGGTGCGGCAACAGCCAAAGATCATTACAGGATCAAGTGGTGTGCAAGGTATCCCAGCATCCTCTCCTCACACCCAAGTCCATCCATGTTATCCCCGTGACTCTGCTTACTAATCGTGGCAGAGGTGAGTCTGGTAAAAGTTTGAATGCGCCAGTCTCCTGTGGTGTTTAAAAATGAGCTATTTTTCTTTTAAGTTGCAGATCCAGCACAGATGGCATGGTGGGCTGGAGGGGGGCAATGAGGTGATGTGTAAAAATGTCAAGTGAGACAAAGAACAAGCTCTGTGGACTGGATGTGGGAATAGCTGCTGCCTTGACCAATGTGAGAGTCTTTTACTGGAGATACTGACAACAGCATGGCCATCCATCCATCCATCCATCCATCCATCCATCCATCCATCCATCCATCCATCCATCCATCCAAGCACACATACTGGGCAGGGTTGAAAGGGGGAACAGGAGCTTCTCCCAGGGCACACAGCAACTGAGAGATGCATTGGAGCAGAGTAACTGGAGGAGATGTGACACAGCTTTCAAAACATGCAAGCTCCACACAGGCACCGAAACGGAGTGAGTCCCCCTTCGGCCCTCAGGCCCGGAGGTGTGATAATAGCCCCATTGTTTTCCGCTGACATGCTCAGCCACCCACGACAGCCTGTCTTTTTATTTAATTTGCAAGTGGCTACATTTGCCGCGTAAATATTGTGTCAGATGTGCTGATAGCTGCAGTATATGGTGCCCATCCGCATGGTAGCTCAGTTACATTGCTTAAGCTGAAAATGGATGACAAACCAGGAAAAAATATGGGAAGATGAGAAGATTTACAGGGCGCATCAAAGTGCCGTGGCTGTGAATTTAGAGAGACACAGTCACTCTGTAGGCCAAGGGAGGCTGTGATTGGCTCAGTGTCCATCGGGCGTCAGCTTTAAGGAACCGGAACTGCAATGCTGAGATAATATCACTCAGGTTCAAGTCGAGTGCCCGGTCTGACCCTGTAACCCAAAGTGAGCAGGTCACTGAAGCCACTGAACACCTCGAATTCTTCTGGAAGGTACAGGACCATCCACAAGCATGGCAATGGGAAAGACACGTGATTCCGAGAAATCTGATCTTCACTCTCCAGAGTCTCGGATGCTGCTGAGAATGTGAAGAGACGGCGAGCGAACAACGCTGTCGAGAGAAAGACGGATGACTGACTCAAGAGGAACGGAGCGGGCCGCTAAACGGAGATCCGTCATTTAACTTAAGATAAATGTTTGTTCTGAGGGACAGCATCTGACTTTGATGAGGGGAAAATGTGCTTTGGTGCAAGAGCAGCTCAGGGGGGGGATGGGGGTGTGGAGGGAGGGAGGGATAATTGAATGGTTGGGAGCAGCAAAGACAAAACTATCAAAAAAAGTGTTTCACATTTTTGCTGCGGAGTTTATCAAAATCAGGACAGTGTGCAGAAGCGCTTGGCAGTAAACAGAGCGACTCGGCGCTGCTGACCCGAGAATCAGCTGGAGCCTGATTGGCTGCAGTCAGGGCATGACTCACCAAAGGCCCGAAGGATGTCGATCTGCTGGAGATGAGCTTCGCCACCTAACCTCGCGGGGAGCAATCGACAACCTGGGATATTCCCAGGGACTGTACTCATTGCAATCCGCACTTCTCTGCATTAACTTACACTCTACTTACGCAGAATCTGAAAGGTATAACGCCCCCCCCCCTTGCTGGATTTACCCCAGACTCATAACATAACATAGCATCCCAGTGCAGGTTATACTGGTCCAAGGAGGGGGAAGGGTTTCGGGATTCATTGTGATTCTCCATGATGGAGCAGAGGAATGTGAGGAGTGTAACAGAGCCCATACAGCGCAACCACAGCTCTGATTACCCCTCCTACATTCCTTGTACTCTTCTCCTCCGCGATCTAATTCTTAATTCTACCCAAACCACACAGTCGGAATTTTTATATCTGCATTCATGTGTTCAGCCCGACTCGTGTAAGCACTTAACTTCAATTTCCAAGCCATAATTCGCTACATTTAGTTCTGTTGGTTGCCTAATGGACATTAATGTTTATCTGATGCCAATTTGAATCGTCTTGACAATTATTCACTTTTCACTGAGTGTTTTGTTTTGCCTCATGTCTTCGCTCTCCTTCTAATTTACATGTATTTACATGCCATTTGTATGACTCCCTCTGCAATTATCTGTTTTTTGTTTTTATTTTTGGTCCGTGCGATTGCTGGGGGGCCAGCAAGTCATTGGCGGAAAGATGGGGTGTTCGGAATGGCTAATTTTACACATGACGAGTTCAGGCGAGACCGGGAGGGGGGTGGGGCCGCGATGGACCCTGGTCTTGCAGTGTGTCACGCTGCCGCCTGCTTGGGCTCGTCTGTCATCAGCAGTGACCTCGGTGAAGACGGGCGCAGTGTGCCACAGGGGCTGCCCACTGCATGCTCGCTTGACGGGACAGCGTTATTGCTCTCATTTTTCTGCTCATGCCCGCTGTCCAGAGTGAACCTCTTTTATTTCAGTTATCCTGTTTACCTGGTGTCTGAACCCACAACCTCCTTGGCTATGCGTTTAACCCTTTAACGAGTAAATCACCATTGGCCTCATTTGTCTCTAGGCTAATCTCAGTAACTGTTAAAGCTGGTTATTTTTCCCTGGGTGATTGAATATTCATGTTGTGGCATATATACCTGTGTAACGGTTCCTCTTATCGGCCGTCCTCATATGAAGCTATTAGTGACTCCATGTCCTCTCTCTCTCAAACTCACTCCTGTCTCTCAATCTCTCCCCCCTCTCTCAGTCTCTAACACACGTCTCTCTCCCTTTCTTTCCCTCTCTTTCCTGTCTTTCTCCTTTTCTTTCCTTCTCTACCTCCCTCTCTCTCCCCCCTCTCTCCCATCTCTCTTCCTATCTGTCCCCCTATCTCCTGTCTCTCTCCCCTCTCTCAACCACTCGCTTTCCCTCTCTTCCTCCTCACTCTCCCCCACTCTCCCTCCCCTCTTCCTGCCTCTCTCTCCCGCCTATTCCTGAATGTCACTCCACACCGGCATGACGCTCCCACCACACTCGAACGCTCTTCCCCCCCCCCCCCCCCCACATTGTCCTCCCATTTATTGCCCGTTAATATGGCCCTTCTCCTTAAATTACTCCCCGTTCTTTTTATGGGCTTTGATTTATTGGCTTGGATGTTTCTTCCCCCTTTGTGATGTGTCTGGGTTCATGCCGAAGCAGCTCCGCTTTAGCGTTCCTCGCAGACAGGGATGACTGTGACTTTGCCTTCTGTGTGCTTCACTAACCGCGCTTCCTGTTATTGATCTTCTAAGCACAGCTGTCCGGGGTCAGAGTGAAATAAGGGTTCAGATTAACTACAGGAGTGACTCTGCACGTGGTGTCGGTCAGGGCCCTGCCGAAGCCGGTAATCAGGCCAGCCGTACGACCGAGGACCGGCTGCCGCTCCTGTAGGCTACAGCCATCTGTCACTGCGTTGGCGAAGAGCAGCCCACCCATCTGCGACTTTGCCAAATCCTGCCACCCTTTGGACCGCTGGGCTCCTGTGGGGGCCTTCCAGCAATGCTGGGATTTGTGCCAGTGGGGGACAAGTAAACAGGTCCTTGTGGGAGCCCAGAGGGCAGGCCACCACACGGTGGGTAGAACGTGGTGTTGGAGATCGCTGAGAAGCTGGAGCGATTGGCTGGCTCTGCTGTTGGTGGGCAGAGGGCTGCTCTGTGCCCGCTGACGGGGGTGCGAAATGGCACGGCCTGGCATGGTGGCTCTCATGACACTGATTTCGCAGTGACTGGTGTGGACTCCGCGGGGGGGGGGGGGGGGGGGGGGGGGGGCACTGGGCAGGAGCTGGCGGACTCAGGGCCAGATGCTAAATTTAGCAGTGTAATCTGATTGTAACCCTGGAGAAGGAACCATGTGCTGGAGTACGGTAAGAACAGGAGCACTGGACGAGGGCACGAGGGCTGAGTGTTTTGGAGAAAATGCCAGCCTGCAGTTATAGCTCCAAGGGTGGGTGGGTAGGCCACGACCTCCCCCCACGACATTAGCTAATCGAGTCGTACCTTATTTCTTTTGTAGTGTCTGTAAGCTTGCCAGAGGTAGCGAAGGTCATTATGAGGTCTTTCGATTGCTCATGGCTATCGCTCTAAGATTAACGTAGGGAATAATTTATACTGCTTACCTGTCAGTATCCTCAGAACCACAGCAAGCTTCATGTTGAAGAGCTTGCTCGCTATATATGTAGCTTTGTGTGCTTCCCCAACCCTACAGCAGAGCAAACCTCCACCGGCTCCTGGCACTTCCAGTCGGAACCACACCAAGGCCCAGTGCCATTGGCCGGCTGTGTCATGTGACGTGAACAGCCAATCCAGTTGATCAGTCTGTGATCGCCTCTCAAGAACATCCAAAGGCATGCCGCTTATCTGAGTAATTAATTAACTAATTGACCCATGCAATTGATGGAGTGTGCCAAATTAAAACACCTAATTTAAATCCCCCAAAAAGGTAATGAAATCATTTACAGGGGCTGTTAATTTCACGAAACCCTGTTTTGTGAATCCTCTGGAGACGACTTCGTCTTTAGGTGATAATACTGCTCCTTAATTACAAGCAAAACATCGGCACATATTAATACTCATTAAAAACCAGGCCCATTTAAACTTGACTCTGATCACGTTACTGACATGGAATTCCATGCCGATCATCGGCTCACTCAAGGGCTCTTCTGAGCGCTTATAGACCATGACCTTGGCCACTTCTTTCTCCGGATTTTACCTCCTTTTACAGCTACGGAATCAAGCCCAGCTTTTCCATCTGGAAACCACCGGATCATTTCATCAAGGACATGGCCATCGAGGGCTTCTGCGTGTGAGTCCACAGGAAAAGGTGACAGTACTTCATTTGAAATCTGTGCACCGGATTTCTGCCCCTGAGTCTACAGGAAACAGTGCTCACCAGATTACTGCCTGCTGACCGATCCTACCTGCGCACGCTCCTGTTCCATTTTAAGCAGTTTTCTCATAGTGCCAAAGTTCGTTATCAAATCCCGCTGTGCCGATTCCTCGCGCAGAGGGCCAGGGTGTCAGCGATGCCTGGTTTTGCTGTCGTTATCGTCTGCAGCCTTATGTGTTGCTGAATGCTGAAAACTGCGCGTTGTCTGTGACGGCGGGGGTCAAAGGTCACCCTTGGTCTGTCCACACATCTGCCATGATCTCGAGCACTCCTTCTGTCCCCCTGGTGAGGGGGGGTGAAGCCACAGGCAGTGTTCCCCTGGGTCCTGCAGTGTGTGTGTGTGTGTGTGGAGGGGGGGTCGGAGGGCATCATTCCCCAAATGGCGTGATCCCAGGGAACACAGCCCCCCCCCCGGGACTGGTGCAAATGTGCGTCACACTCTGGAGGCTGACTTCACTGGGAGCAGAGGTGTCAGGCACTGCTGCGATGGCGCAGCACTGCGATAAGACGTGGTGTGCAACTGTCACGTCAGGACAGCGAGCACGGGGTGGGAGGTACGAGAATACGGCTGTCAGGTGGCAGGTGTAACAGGGAAGGGACAATTCCAGAAGAAACAGGGAATAATCGCATGGAAGACAAAACCGAGAGGCAGCAGTGATAAGGACGATCACAAGGCTAAAACCCAGTGTGGCAAATGCACTCTCTTCCTGAATGCTGTTCCCCTCCTGCTATTTTGATGCAGATGATAAAATGAACCAGGAATTTATACCCAGTACTGAAAAAAGAAGATACACATGCGCTTTTATTGGGATGTTAAACTGGTGCAGTATGATGCAATCACTGCCACAGCTGGGGAACGGCCGACCTCTTCTGTGGGCTTCAGATGATATTCCTGAAGCATAGAAGCACAGAGCGCAAAGCTTCGTCTCCGTGATTGTGGCTGCCATACACGCAGACTGCAAACTCCTCAGCATTTCTGTGGATTCAATGATGCATTGAGTGCTGGAAAAATGTTTATCCAGCAAACAAATGATTTGATGAAGTGGATGAATTCACCTAAATTACGGCTGGGTGTCTAAAATACAATTAAGGCTTTCTCCAGTAGAATGGATTCGGTGGTGAGTCAATGATCCAAAGATGGGATCTTCCTCAGCTCAGCTGCCTAGGTAGGATGCATTGTGAAAAGTTCAGTTGAGGAGCAATGACTTGTCTTGAACTATTAGCCTAGCAAGGTGACGAGGGGAATTGGAGGAACTGAGCAAAGACTGCTGTCATTCTCTCTCTCTCTCTCTCTCTCTCTCTCTCTCTCTCTCTCTCTCTCTCCATCTGCCTCTGAAGCTGGACCCTCCATTGTTAATCTTTAGGGAGGATCTGCAATTCAGAGCAGATGTCAGTTAAATATCAAAGCATCACTCTGATCATGGGAAGAAAAGTTTGCGGTGTACTGACCTACTTCACCTCGCCGGGATGGAATCCCCACAACAATCGGCGGCTTTGTCCGGTCGCTCCGCTCGCACTGCGCTGAGGAATCCGAACGGGGACATCCACCACATACTAGTCATCTGAAATTTCGGTTACTTTTAGAAGAAAGGTCGATTCTTTGCTAGGTTTTTCCCTCTGGTGCAATTCAAATGAACCCCCCCCCCACCACTTCCCCCTTGCTCTTTGTGGACATTGAAGCCATTCACGCATAACGACACAGGGGACAGTAACGTGACGACTTCCTCCCCCGGGACGAATGGAGGAGAAACAAGGCGAGTCGTCCGCTAACGTTACGGAGCACAATGGAAAAATCCCTCCTTTGAGAACTATAAACATAAACCTAAAAAGTCTAAATAAATCTGGGCTGTCAAAGAGCCACATAATGCTTAAGATGTTTCAACGAAAATCATTTCGTCGCCTGCCAACCCTTCAAGAGGCTTTTTAGAAGCTCCTGACTCTTTGGCTGCCAGCCCGCTGTTCTTTTCCTCTTCATATCTTTCATTTGTCACACTTTTTGTCGTTTTTTTTGTCCCACTTTTTCCTCTGCGTCGTGTTTCCCTTATGTGGGTGGAGTAAAGGCCTGCGAGGATGGAGCATTACCCTATGAGGGCGGAGTAAAGGCCTGCGAGGATGGAGCATTACCCTATGAGGGCGGAGCATTAGCCTGTGTGGGCGGAGCATTACCCTATGAGGGCGAAGCATTAGCCTGTGTGGGCGGGGCGTTACCCTATGAGGGCGGAGCATTAGCCTGTGTGGGCGGAGCATTACCCTATGAGGGCGGAGCATTAGCCTGTGTGGGCGGAGCATTACCCTATGAGGGCGGAGCATTAGCCTGTGTGGGCGGAGCATTACAGTATGAGGGCGGGGCATTAGCCTGTGTGGGCAGAGCATTACACTGTGAGGGTGGGCATTAGCCTGTGTGGGTGGAGCATTAACCTATGAGGGTGGAGCATTACCCTATGAGGGCTTCATAGGGCGTGGGCGGAGCATTAGCCTATGTGGGCGGAACATTACCCTATGAGAGCGGGGCATTAGCCTGTGTGGGCGGAGCATTACCCTATGAGGGCGAAGCATTACGATATGAGGGCGGAGCATTAGCATGTGTGGGCGGCGCATTAGCCTGCGTGGGTGGAGCATTGCCCTGCGAGGTGATCAATTGTCACATTGATCGTGGAGGCAGGCCTTCGACTGGGGCCCTGGTTTTAATGTCCCTGGAGTGCAGGCTACATACATGGGTCACTGCATACGTCTCCACCAGCACCCAGCAGATCTCCTTCCCAGGAAATACCAGGCATTAAAAATGAAATACACAGTATGGGAAAACCCGCAATTTTATTATAGTTTCTGCAAATTGCTTCCAGAAAAATTCAGTCTTTTTTTCTGGGTGGGGTGGGGGGAGGGGCTTTTGAATGGAAAGTCATTGACTGGTGGGATTATTTTGTTTGTTCTGTCACCCCAGGTTTATTTTATTGTTTCTCACTGGGCTAAAGTAAGTGGTTGACAACCAAGCATTATCCCATCCACCATGGGATTACCTCATCATGCCCCCTTCCTGTCCAATTGGTAAGTATAGTGTGTTAGGCTTGGCTGAACCCTGGCTCGGGTGGGCGGGGGGGGGGGGGGGGGGTGATCTTTTCTCACGCTGCTGCTATGTGGAGCCAGATATGACAGAGCAGGGGTCTGAAAGGACTCAGCCTGTCTTAACATGCGCTAGTAGCCGGGAGGTTCTGACTGGCATAGCCTGTCTGGTCCCTGTAAGAACACTGCAGGTTTAGATTACATTATATACACTCCCTGTCATAAGCATGGGATGGAGGAATTCAATGCTTCTGCTGTCTGAGCTGCGATGTGTGTAATCAGTCAGCGGGCTAGGCGGGTCTCCTAGTCTGAAGGCAGACACAGGATCAGAAAATCCGGACAGACAGGCAGGATGGAATTCGCCAGGGAAACGCTCGAACTCTAGGAAAAACCAAGAAGATCTTGCATCTGGCAGGTGTGCTAGACGCCTAGAAGTAGAAAAGCCAGTTAGCGATTCTTGTGGCCCTAGACAAGATCCACCAGTGAGTTAAGCTGCAGGCAGGCACGGGGTTTCCCTGATCTACAGATTCCCTGTAATCTTGCAAACCGGGATAGGCATGGTCGTAGTTACGTGGAGTGTCAACGTGACATCACTGGGGCTCTGCTGGCCTGGTCCCTGGCAGCGAGAGGATGGATGATGGAAGGAGATGGACGGAGGTGATGGTCTGCAGCTGATGCCTTTTTCACGCTTGGATATAGAGGCTGGTCTGATTCGCTCAGTTAACCAGGAGAGCGTGGAGAGCTAAAGAGTGCAGTTCATCTCAGAGCACCTGAGCTGTTCATCGCAGATTGGCAGGAAAAGGCTTACAGCATTTAGCGTCCCTTTGGAGTACAGCAGACAAAGAGGCGAAACCCGTGGCATTTTCAAAAGCTCGAATGTAATTTGATTCAACAAGATTAGCCATCAAAACAAGCAACGGCGTGATCAGCTTCGATTGTGTATCTGATACGGGAGCCCTGATAGCTGTGGTGTTTCCTCGTGGAGATACTCTCTCCATATCGGGAGCTGCAGCTGGAGAATGGAAGGAGATGAAAGCGACTCTTTGTGGCAGTGCATGCCAGTGCACGATAAACCGTGTCAATATGGCTTCCTTCGGACATCTTTGCTGCAGTGGACACGCATGTTCTCCTCTTTAAGGGTGTCGCATTAGCAGACCCAAAGCCAGAACATAGATCTGGATGGGGGGAAACCAGCAAGTCCAGCCCCCCAGTGGGGGTGTAGGTGCCGGGAGGAGCGTGGTGCCCGGCATTCCTCCCCGAGAAGCACGTTCAGCCCCCCCATCACCCCACGGAGCGCTGGGGGCTTGTATACACTGGGTACCCGGCCAACATAGCCACAAACCATGGCACCGTTTTCCCGCGACTCAGCACCTGGCCCTCCTCTCTCCCGGGGCACTGGAATCTTCCGGGAAGCCGGACTGTGCCGGAGAAGCTGTTTCCCTGGCAACCTAAATCAGTAGCCAGTTGTTGTGTTACACAACGGAGAGTAATTACTGATTTCGGATAGCCGGAAAGCAAAGACTTTCTAATAAGATGTTATTTAATCTGTGTTTTCTTTAATACTTGCAAAATATTGTATGCCTCGATAGTAAAAATAAAAGAAAACATAGTTTATTAGCTTTGAGTGTGTTGAGGTGGCTTGGAGCTGTAGAGGCATCAGACTGGGGGGAGGGGCATCTGTCAACAGGGTTAAAAACACTCCCTTCTATCAACACTATTTAATGTCCTCTCTCAGCCATCCGTCTATGTGCACCTTGGGCGTACAGCAAGCTGCTGCACCCCACTGCCTCAGAAGGGCAGGGGTCAACGGCACGTCAGCACCCTTGTGGACATCTGCAAAAAAAACCGCAAATCCAAACTTAATCAAGCCTGTAATGATCCTGCTTTTAATTTGCTTCAGGCCACTGGATATTACAATCCTCCAGTCATCAGCAATGCAGTGCACTTGATTTACAACTACACACTTTAACACTGTGTTGCTGCAGTGATTTGATTTAATAAATCCATTCGGGAACATAATTTTAGCCTTTACCAATTTCAGCTTTTACTTTTTAATTAAAGGGGCTTTCTGTGTATCTTCTGTTTCTACTAGGAGGAACTGTAGAATAAGGGCAAATTAAAAATTGCAAATGCATAAATACAATTCCCATGGCGTGGGTGTAATTTGAATAGTGTGCCATTTGCCTGAAATTCAGGGTGACATTCAGAAAAGGGTCACGCCCACAAGAAAGGTACCAACGCAGGAAGTGACTTTTAGAAACTGTTACTCTAATCATCCCTGATGAGTTTCAGTTGTAAACACAGCCATTAGTGGTTGCTTTTGAGGCTCAGACCAGCTTTGGAAACCATAATTAAAAAAGGTAGCTTTCTTCAATGAAATGCTCAATGGGTAAAAACTGTAAGTAGCGATGGATTACAAAAGGTCTCGGCTTGGTAGACAAATGTAGTTCAGTAACGATGCAATAGGAAAACGAGCAGTTCCTCTTCTGGCAGCTCACTGAAACATCCAAGCATCCCACATATGCAACGTTCTCCGTGGAGCCTGGCGCATGACGACGGACGTTGCCCGACCCTGACTCCGTTGGATACCCCCAGACGTGTCACTGATTTTGCTCTCTTTCCACTCCGTAGCTGAGGACGACTTCACTCGTCAGATATGCCGCTTTGTCTGTGTGCATCTGAATGTGCATTGACATTAAACGGAAAAGCAGGCTCGGCGTAGACTACCATGAACACCACCCACGGCACCGAACGTCCACAGACTACGGGGAACTCTCTTTGAGGCAGCCCGCTGAGGCCGTGCTCTTGGTGCATTCTGTCCACATTTTGGGGGTGTTTTACTTCCCATCCCAATGTGATTTTGAGCAAATGCTGCTTGACGTGGCGTCCTCGCTGTGACACCCTGGGGAGATGCCTCTCCGTTACTCTCTGGTAAATACACAGCAAAGCAGCCCAACAATCATCTGGTGGCACAGCAAGCGATCGCTGGGGATGACATCGAAATGCCAGGACGAATGTGACGGAGCGGGGGTTATCCGTTAAACATGGGGGGGGGTGGCTGCTCTTCCTCCCTCTCACAATAATTTATCATTTAGTCCCTTCATTTTGTTCTTCGCATGAAGTTTTTTAAAGACGAGGCCCTTCCGACAGACTGAGAGCGTAGCGAAGGAAAGCAGAGCCTTGTAGCGGATGCTGTATTCTTTATTGTTCTTTTTCAAATAAAAAAAATACATGCCGAAGAAGTCAAATGTACAAATGTCTGAAGCATATTGTTGGGAAGCACTAACAGTCAGAGCTGTCACAAAGCGTGAACGTGGAGCCGCTTTTCATTGCGAGACTGGCGCTGAGTTGTCACGTTACAGCCGCGTCCTGTGGGACGGAGATACGCAGAATCCCCGCGCTTCTCAGATGCGGGACGCCGCACCTTTCCTCGTAGGAGCCCCACACCCTCTTCGATGGAGTCCCGCAACCCTCCTCGGAGGAACCACGCACCCCTCACTGCTGTTTGTGTGCTGTGGCGAATCGGCAGAAAATGAATCCCACTGAAAGCTGTATTCATGAATGCCAATTCCTACTTAACCTAAATACTCTGTAATGTTGTTGTCATCGCGTTTGTGTCCTCTCTCCCGCTGCTGTTTTTTTTTTGTGCTTAGCGTGTGTGGGATTCTGTCTGCGATTAGCAGGAATTGTCTCCTTGACGAAACGGCAGAACAGCACTGTAATGACTCACCAGGAGAGATATACGGAGTGGGACCATCATACATGTGCACACAAATACCACGTTTAACGCAGTGTTCGCTGAAACAGCCGATTATATATGTTTATGGTGAATCTCTGCTTGTTTCTCCGCTTGCTGCTTTAAGATCCTAAGAAAAGCACAACATAATCTTGGAATTATCCAGTTAATAGTGTGGCAGATTAATAGAACAAGAGGACTCCCCCCCACCCTTGCCTCAAGCTCCTCCCACATTTAAATTACTACCACAGTATGCATTCAGTCTGAAGGCCTCTTATCAGCTAACCAGAAGGACGCTGAAATATTACTGCTCTAGCAGCAGAATGAAGGACCAGTATTTCAGCTGTCTGGTGGAATTTTTAATTGTGCAGAAATCAATATTCCTCCGGTTCAATCCTGCTGCTACAGAGTGCGAAAAGTAGGTCCCTGTAGTTGTTGTACAATCCTACTCTTTGATTGGTGAGCAAGTAGTGCTGTGCCAGTGCTGTGCCATCCCTTTGCTGGGGCCCGGGGCAAATCACGCCCACCAGAAAGTGTCAGGAGACAGGCAGTGCCGTCGGGCTCTCTCACGCCCCCTGCTCCCAGCTCTTACATTACATCGCCGCAGTAAATACCCTGTTAGCTTTGCATTGGCGGTGTGACGTGTGACATGCTGCCGAGGATCAGAGTGGCTCAGTAACAGTGAGCTGTGAGACACGCTCTCTGTGTGAGATAATGGCCGCATGCTGCCAAAACGGGCGACTTCAGCAGCGCACATGCAGTGATGCCGTACGTGGACTCGTAAGCCGAAGATTCCCGCAAGCAGTCCTGCTGTTGTACCGAGCGTTTAACCCCAGCTGGACGGATTGTAAAAACTGTACATCATTCTGGGTAAAAATGAGAGCCGTTAAATATGCACGCGCGTGAGGTAGCAGCCATGTTCACACCGTGCTGAGCTCTGCCCGGAGTCTCACTCACTGACGAACACATGATGACTTTTTACTAGTCAAAAAGACTCGGGATAATAAAAGATCACGTCCAGGCATGTGACAAGGCCGTTCATGTGCGCGAGGAGCTGGAAATGGAAGTGTATGCAGTACCAAAGCCACCTTTCCGTGCATGCGTGTTAGCAATGGCTGATTTCAATGTGTTGTCACAGTTCTGATTACGGGGGACACAGAGAGCTGGAACAGCGGCAGATCCAATCCACCATCTTTGGGCATTACCACTGAGAGCATCATCGCTTGTTCTGTGGAACTACCTGCTTTATTTCACATGGTAATGCCCCCCTACTACGGACTGATCTCCAGCCGTGTTCCTCCTCCATGAAAACACAGCCGTGAGCCCCTTGTACACCTGTGTCAGCACAGAGACACGAGCTGTGCGGTTCTCTCACCCACCAACGGCACCAAATTTACGCGTGGCTCATTTTTTGTTGTTTATCGCAGGTTAGTGAGTGCCTTTTCAGCGTGGGAAGCCGACGAGAGACGGCAGTGTTTCGGGTCAGCTGAGGAGCGAGCACTCCTTCTGTGAGTAGGTAACCCTCATGGATGGCTCGGATTTGTTTGATGACGGCATGGCCAATCCCGTCAGAGCTGGGTCGAGTCCCACCTCGGTGAGGTGGCCTATGTCCCAGCCATGCCCCTCGCTCCGAAGGCAGCTCTAGAATGTTCTGTCATACTTCTGGCTCCCCGTCATATTTTCCAGGCTTTCTCATTTGAGGAGAACAATAGCGGTTTTGCTACGAGGCACTCGGCCGTATGGGAGCTGTGGTCGTCTTTGGCCGGGGAAGGGCAATGTGTGAAGTTGAAGGAGCGACCAAAGAAACACACCCAGATTGTAATTAGACACGGAGTGGGAAAAATGAGAAGGATTGATGGATCGCCCCGCCGGGGGGGCAGAAATTTCGCACCAAGTCGTGTATGTGTCGCAACTCAGACAAATTGCACGGCAGAATATGGAAACCTGAATGAGCGATAAGCTTGGGGCCTGCGTCATTCATCATGTTACCGGGCCGCGTGTGTCTGTAACGCCCGTTCACACACTCTGGGACAGAAGGGTAATTGTCGTCTTTCAAATATAAAATATTAGGGCGGAAAGTTATAGGAGCACCACTGATTTCCTGTCCTCTCTGAGTTAGTTGCGTGTACTGATACTCTATCTATGTATTTTACTGATACTTTATTATACCTATACTTTATTTATATATTATACCGATACTCTAAGTATGTATTATATTGATACTTTCTTTATGTAGTGTACTGATACTCCATTTATATATTATACCGATACTCTATGTATGCATTATATTGATACTTTATTTATGTAGTATATTGATACTCCATTTATATATTATATTGATACTCCATTTATATATTATACCGATACTCTATGAATGTATTATATTGATACTTTATTTATGTAGTATACTGATACTCCATTTATATGTTATATTGATACTCCATTTATGTATTATACTGATACTCTATGTATGTATTATATTGATACTTTATTTATGTAGTATACTGATATTCCATTTATATATCATACTGATACTCCATTTATATATTACAGTATGCCAATACTCTATGTGTGTATTATATCGATACTTTATTTATGTAGTATACTGATACTCCATTTATATATCATACTGATACTCCATTTATATATTATACTGATACTCTATGTATGTATTATATTGACACTTTATTTATGTAGTATACTGATACTCCATTTATGTAGTATACTGATACTCCATTTATATATTATATTGATACTCCACTGCAATGGGCTGACCCCCCATCCTGGGTTGTTCCCTGCCTCGTGCCCATTGCTTCCGGGATAAGCTCCGGACCCCCCGCGACCCAGTAGGATAAGCGGTTTGGAAAATGGATGGATGGATGGATTGATACTCCATTTATATATTATACTGATACTCTATGTATGTATTATATTGATACTTCATTTATGTAGTATACTGATACTCCATTTATATATTATACTGATACTCCATTTATATATTATACCGATACTCTATTTGTCATGCCCGGCTCGTCCGATCCTCATGTGTGCCACGCCCCTGATTATCCACGTGTGCTTCCCTGATCTTGCCCAGCTGTGTCCACTTATTTTCGCCCAGTCCCGTCTATTTCAGTCCTTGTCTTGCCTTAGTTTCTTGTCCGTCATTGATGTCAGTCGATGTCAGATGTGTCCTGCCCTAGTTTCTTTAATAAATCCCCAGTTTTCCCCATACTTTGCCTGCTTCCTGCTCGCTCGCCTGCCTGTACGCTCACCCGTTTCACTTTCGAACGCCACACTATGTATGTATTATATTGATACTTTATTTATGTAGTATACTGATACTCCATTTATATATTATACTCATATTACTGATATTATATTATATTATACTGACATATATTATACAATATACTTTATACAAGTGTCATACTGCCATGAAAATTGACCAGTTGTGTTCATAGCTGGGTAAGGACTGTAATGTGCCCTTTTCCGTTATTCATTTGTTTATTTGCACAAAAGCACCACCCGCTGTGAGTGCCGGCACTAATAGCTGGAAAGACGGAGGCCAGGAACGTGCAGAAGCAGCCGCCGATGACATACGGAGACCTTCACGGACGAGCGAGCGCACCCGCTCGCGACAGAGCACACGCACGCACACCCACATGCGCACTTGTGACGTGAGACTGCCTGTCGGCACCACGCCCACGGTACCTTTCCTACCTTCTGCTGCCGGCCTGTGGGCCCTCACCCTGCCACACGCTCACTGCTTGCCTGCCTAATTGGCCTTTGTCCTAGGCGCTGCTCCCAATTTACTCTGCGGCCTTCCATCACCGTAGGGCTGTAGGGGGAGCCAAGTGCCCTGTCCCGTCTGTACCTGAAATACCGTCTGGATCTGCCAACACATTCATAACTCCCTTTTATAAAACTTTTTAGAAGTGTAACTCTGAGAACTGCAGGTCGAACTACAGCAAACAAGGGCGACACCCCAGCGAATCGGACTCAGTGTGAATGAAAGAGCATATAGCTCTATAAATGTGTTTTTTATCTGATTCGCACTGCAGCAGCTTATTTTACATTTTTTGATACCAACCCACCCATTTTTCTTTTCACGCCTCAGCATATCGCATCTGAAGGTCTCTTTTGTGCTGTGCTGATGGGGAGCCCTTGTAAGCCGTGGGTGCTTTGAGTGGAAAATGTCTCCCGGGCACATTGAGCTCTGGCACCAGCTGCTTGGGGATGCTATGGGGGATGTTCGTTTAGCGGGATGTCGTTTGCTGCTGCACCAGAGTGATGTTTACCGCAGCATACGATGAACCTCATGGACTCTTCATAATCATTTGCAAATGTTGCCCCCGTTATGAATTTGCAAGGGTGATACTCAACAGAGGCCAATGAAGGACAAAGGAGCAATGTCTTTATTTAGAGCAGAAATGCACATTTGTGATCATACAGGTTCTTGCAAAAGACTTGCAAAATGTAAGTGTAGGAAAACAGTGGGGCTCGACAGAAATGCAACAAAAGTACTGGCATTTACACGAGGCAGAGATGATGTGAGTATCATGGGTCAAGTGCTGGAGGGAACTGTCTAGAACATTCTTTGCACTGACTTGTACAAGAAGGTACTGAATGACAGCTGCACAATCATGAAAGGAAAGGCGGTCAGGTGGCAAGCAGCAGAGCAATGTGGTTAGATGTAGATGGGTATAGATGCATGTAGACAGATGTAAATGTATGGTGATGGGTGTAGAGAGATGTAATTAGGGCGTAGATGTATGTAGACAGTGTAGAAAGGTGTAATTGAGTGCAGGTGTATGTAGATGGGTGTAGGGAGGTGGTATTGAGTGTAGGTGTATGTAGATGTGTAAGGAGGTGTAGTTGTGTATAGAGGGATGTGGGCAGGTGTAATTGGGTGTATATGAACGTTGACTGTGTAGAAAGGTATAATTGAGTGCAGGTATATATAGATGGATGTAGGGAGGTGGTATTGGGTGTAGGTGTATGTAGATGGTGTAAGGAGATGTAGTTGTGCATAGAGGGATGTGGGCAGGTGTAATTGGGTGTATATGTACGTTGACGGTGTAGAAAGGTATAATCGAGTGCAGGTATATATAGATGGGTGTAGGGAGGTGGTATTGGGTGTAGGTGTATGTAGATGGTGTAAGGAGGTGTAGTTGTGCATAGAGGGATGTGGGCAGGTGTAATTGGGTGTTTATGTACGTTGACGGTGTAGAAAGGTATAATTGAATATAATTATATGTAGATGGGTATAGGAAGGTGTAATTGGGTGTAGATGTATGTAGACAGGTGTAAAAAGGTAATTTTGTGTAGATGGATGTAGACGGGTATCTGTTGGCAGGATTTCAAAGCCTCACAACCAGTACTCAGTGCTGTGACTATTTTATCTTTCTCCCGGGAGGAGAACAGCCAAGGTCAAGGCTGTGCCTGAACAAGATTCTGAGAGTCTTTTTGTTTCATATCCTGCTCTGAAGGACGGATTTATTTATATTATTTATGTTTGAAGGAGCAGCTCTGAAAGGTGATCTTTCTAATGTCTGAAAGCGAACGAAACACCATGAAACAGAGCTGTATTTACATAAGGTAAAGGAGAGACGTCTTCCGTTAGAATGATCCCTCCCTGGAGAACAGGATGTGTCTCGCAGGAGATCTCAGGATCTCCAGAGACTGAACATATAGAGTGAGCAGAACATGGCTTCTGTAGGGGCATCGACCCATTCGTCGGCTCTGTCCTTTTATTTGTCTTGACAAGATGTCCTGAAACACGTCAAGATCCCAGACTGTGCTTAACTCTCAATTTCTGTATTACAAAGAGCTTGTGGGGGATTCTTGGGTTAATCCTATAGGGATTCTTTTTGAAATGAACCCTAACAGCAGACAGATTCATTAGTATGCTGCTGACGTTCCACCTCACAGGTTATCTGAGTATCTACCCACCTGTGGAGCTGACGGGAATTCGGGCCAGATTTGGCTGCGTTTCCTCTCAGAAGCATGACAGATCCTGTTCCGAATTGTTACTGGCACGTCAACGAGGTAAGAACCAGTCTAAAGCACCCTCGTGATCTGACCCCCCTACGGCACCATGAAAAGAATAAGTGCCTGTTTAGACTCATCGCGGGGGCATCGCACTGCCCCTGTGGTGCATTATTACGCATAATCCACCCTGTTCTTTAAAAAAAAAATCCTATTCCACTGGTGCTACTTAGTCTGTTTATTTGCGTGTGTATTCAGAAAAATGTGTTTTGAGAGCCACTTCATTTAAATGATTTTCATTGTGTGGTATAACTAAAAACAATGCTAGCAGCACTACTGTTTACAGGTATGATTTTCAATTAAAATTATTCCCGCCATAATTCCTTGTGCTTCTTCGAGTTGGATTAACAGGCTAATGCTGCGGACAGAGGGCAGCATGGTGGTGCAGTGGTCAGCACTGTTGCCTCACATTTCTGGGACCCAGGTTCGAGTCTCCGCCTGGGTCACATGTGTGCGGAGTTTGCATGTTCTCCCCATGTCGTCGTGGGGTTTCCTCCGGGTACTCCGGTTTCCCCCCCACAGTCCAAAGACATGCTGAGGCTAATTGGAGTCGCTAAATTGCTCATAGCAGTGCATGTGCGCGTGAATGGTGTGTGAGTGTGCCATACGATGGGCTGGCCCCCCCCATCCTGGGTTGCCTCGTGCCCATTGCTTCCAGGATAGACTCCGGACCCCCCCCCCCCCCCCCACCGAACCCAGTAGGATAAGCAGTTTGGAAAATGGATGGATGGATGCTGTGGACAGCACCTCTAAACGCAGGGCTTGGCTTCAGTGACGGCAGCAGGAGTGCGTGTTCGCAGAGGCCTTTCTGGAAACTTCACCCGTCACTTAGGCACAGCTCCAGAAGCAATTGTTTGGGGCAGTTCTTAATTGCTCTGGGACAGTGTGTGCCCCCTCCTGTCACCCAGTTACATAAGGAGACACTACAAAGCAGCACCGAAACAAACTTACTTCCCAGTATCGAGAGGCCTGGCAGACATATTGAGGAAACGCATTGATTTATGGTGCTCCTGTGGTTGGCGCCAAAACCCAGTGCTAATATTACGTCGGACTTGCTCTCCAACACAGCACTGGACTGACACAAGATGGATGGGCGTCGGCTTGATGGAGAAGCCACAAGTCGTCTGGGGGCTGGCCCGGTCCATAAAGCTCGGCTCCCCAGGAGAAGGCTGATACCTCCATGCAATCTCCATCTGCTCTCACTGTGGATAGAGAGCATACTGCGCCCCATCTTACTTCAGTTCTTTTACTGCATGAGCAGGATTTTTAACAACAGAAACTCACAGCTACTTCTGCTATTGCCCAGGGCTTTTAACTAGAGCTGTTAAGGTTAAGTGCTCTATTCAACAGGTACGGAGGGTGCTTCTCCAGGGGCTTAAACCATTAACCAGATATAGGTCTGCTTCATTACCCACTGCACACGAACCAGCCCCATGCAGTGAGCTTGACAGCTGAGTTTGGGAGCGAGTCGCCAGCTCCGAGCTGTGGGCTGAGGTTGGTCTTGACTCCTCAACAGGTTAATTACAACGGAGGAGGAGATAAAGGCATCCTTGCAGGTGTGTAACTATGGAAACCTGCTATCAGTTTTCCCTAAAAGTGAGAGGAAAGAGAAAGCATCATTGTGTTATATGGTTTGGTACACCACAATCCAAGGGATCTGGTACCTGTACATAGTGTGCTACACCGTGATCCTTGGGATCTGGTACAAGCTCATCCGGCACGAGGCGTGCCACTAAGCAACATTAAATGGACAGTGTAACGATGATCGCTGTTCACTTTGATAGCAGATTAATTCCGCCGCTGTCTGCCAGGCCTGCAGTGGTAAATAACTGCAGTGCTCAGGTTTGTGGAGCCTCCAGCATCTCATGCCAGATCGCACGACTTCACACTGCCATTCGTACCGTGCTTCGCATACAGGCCAGCTTCAGCTGTTTAGCATATTACACATCCCTCATTTTGTTCTGGCCCTCTCCCTCCTTGTTTTTAACATTCAAGGTTTATAATGTTACAGCTGAGGATGTGAAATTGCTTTGCAGGTGTCAGATGCAGCCCCCGCCCGCCATTGACATCTGCTGGTGCCAACCTCGCCGTTGGCTGGAAAGTGCTCTTCAGGGATAAACAGGCAGATGTGTTTGAGAAGGTGCTGAGATGCAGACAGCCATACCCATATATGTTCGCATGAGCACAGCTGGACCGTTGCGTGGCACAGTGTTTCCAGCACCAACAGCGGATCCTCGCGGTAATCGGAAAGCCGAATGTCCATCGTGTGCTGCAGCTTGACCTTCCGGACTGGTGCAGTACTGACTTTCGGGGTGGGGGGGGGTAGACACGCACACTAGCCAGTCAATGAACCACAGCGAGCATCTCTCTTTGTTCCTGCAGCCCAGATTGCGGTTCATTTGCACATGGTGGGACCATGAGCCGAAGCCTGATGAAGGAATGAACGTTCATTGGCCAAGGTGGGACCATGGGCCGAAGCCTGATGAAGGCCTGAAGGTTCATTGGCCAAGGTGGGACCATGGGCCGAAGCCTGATGAAGGACTGAAGGTTCATTGGCCAAGGTGGGACCATGGGCCGAAGCCTGATGAAGGAATGAAGGTTCATTGGCCAAGGTGGGACCATGGGCCGAAGCCTGATGAAGGACTGAAGGTTCATTGGCCAAGGTGGGACCATGGGCCGAAGCCTGATGAAGGACTGAAGGTTCATTGGTCAAGGTGGGATCATGGGCCGAAGCCTGATGAAGGATTGAAGGTTCATTGGCCAAGGTGGGACCATGGACCGAAGCCTGATGAAGGACTGAAGGTTCATTGGCCAAGGTGGGACCATGGGCCGAAGCCTGATGAAGGAATGAAGGTTCATTGGCCAAGGTGGGACCATGGGCCGAAGCCTGATGAAGGACTGAAGGTTCATTGGACAAGGTGGGACCATGGGCCGAAGCCTGATGAAGGGGTGAAGGTTCCGAGTGGCTGCTTTCTGCAGTGATGGCACCTGCGCTAACATAAACGATCTAACGGTGCAAATGGGTGAAATGACAAGCTTGCAAGTACCTTTGTTGGGGAATTAAATATTGTAATCTGAGTAAAACCTCCTATTATGATTAATCGTTAAGATAAATGCCTGTTTCTGTACTTGCAGTTTTTACTCTTAAAAATGCTAATATGAAGAGTTTATATTTTAAAAATATTACTGCACATGAAACGCTGTGTTTTAAAATGTATCAGTTAACCAATCGTCTGCTTTACATTCTGTACTAAACTCTGTCACCCGATAAGCTCATAAACTCTTTTGAAATGAGATTTTCTCATTAATCTACATAATTACTCCTCAAACCTCCCTCAGTGTCAGACTGTTTATTATTTATAGCCATTGGGAAAAGGACAATTTAAATCACATTTTTGCATTTGCCCAGCATCCGGAGTGAATTGCAGGAGTTGCTGCATCTTTAAATAGAGCCGTTTATCTCATTCTGGCCTGAAATGGCAGCTTTGACAGGATGTTGGAGGGAGCTGTAGGTTCACAATAATGGCTGAGAGTTGCCGTGGAGCATGGAAAGTATCTACCCAAGCCTGCTGCAAACGTTGCGTGTTCTTCTACTTTCTTCTGGGCCAGGAATCCTGAAGTCTGCCCCGGTTCCTACAGAGTGAGAGAGCCAGTGTGTTAGCGGCATGCAGACAAAGAGGCTTTCCTGTGGAAAACTCCTCCTTTTGCAGCACCTAGAAAAAGCAGGGGAAAAGTGCACATATGAGAAGCAGGCCTGTGACATTATAGAGGAACACGAGTCGCAGTGCACCATGAATGTGCATTGTGATGTCATTGACGGACACTTGTTGAGGAGCTATAAGATGCTTGTTGTGAATGTCACAAAGGAACACAGACTGCAGTGCGGTAAAAAAATCATACTTCTGTATGTGCATGATGATATCATAATGGAACAAAAGTTACAGTGCACCATAAAATGTGCATTGTCGTGTCACAAAGACACATGTACTGCAATGCAATTGTTATATGTACTGCACTGCCTCTGAGAAGCAGAAATTGTGGTGCTCTAAAAATGTATATTGTCATGCCATAAAGAAACATCGGAAATATGGGCTATCTCTGGAACAGACAGCAGGAAGTCCTCTATATCCAGGAGCCTGTGTTTCCATGACAAATGTGGCAAAGCTCGCCAGCAACCTGCTGGGGAACGGGGGTGTGGTTTTAGTGGTCAGAATGAAAGCTATGGTCTGAGTGGATGGCACAGGCAGGAACATTGAGATTACTGAAATAACATGATAGGGATTACGCAAGCTCTCAGGTCAATGGCTACTTCACAATTTTTTTTTTAATAAAGAAAGACAGGCTATTTGTTCGCTCTGTAGCTGGAATGAGCAGTCCCATGATGCCGAGTCTCCCAGAGGAGTGAGAGCCCTGGGTGCAGCTTATTGTTATGTGGTTTCCAGCTTTCAGAGCTTGTTTCATGGAACCTGCATTTAGAATTACAGCATACTGCAGTGTTACTGGGTATCTTACAGTGTTCTACAGTGCTACGGGGGGTCTTACAGTGTACTGTAGTGTTATTTGGTGTCTTACAGTGTGCTACAGTGTTACTGGATGTCTTACAGTGTTAACGGGTGTCTACAGCATACTGCAGTGTTACTGGGTCTCTTACAGTGTGTGGCAGTGTTACTGGATCTCTTACAGTGTGCGGAAGGGTTACTGAGTGTCTTACAGCGTACTGCAGTATTACTGGGTATCTTGCAGCATCCTGTAGTGTTACTAAGTGTCTTATAGCTTATTGCAGTGTCACTGGGTGCATTACAGCTTAATGCATTGTTACTGGGTGTCATACAGTGTTTTACAGTGCTACTGGGTATCTTTCAGTGTATGGTAATGTTATTTGGTGTCTTATAGTGTGCTACAGTGTTACTGGGTGTCTACAGCGTACTGCAGTGTTACTGGGTGTCTTATGAGTTCAAATTAGCATTCATACCTACTACCAAATGTAGCAGTAGTAGTAATGAGGATGTTAATTATAACAATTAAATTAAATTCTTATTATATAATGTGGTATATTATTGCTCAGCAATGCCTGCAGCAGTACACAAGGCTGCAAGAATATGATACTGAAAAGCTGAGCACATTGCAATTTGACACAACCTGCCGTGGACGATAGCACCGAGCTTTGCGCTCCCTACATCCTGGTCCCTCAGCACGCAGCCGGCTTCCAGCATGTTCCAGCAAACAACATGGGGCCTGGGAGCACAGGTGTAGATGTTTGTGCCCCCAGCCGCTGCTATTGGGCATTTAGGAGTCATCCTGACATTTGCGCCGAGCGGGCGGACACGCGCCGGCATTTGCGGCTGCTGGAAGCACCTGACCTTTTGCTGATTAACGCCGCCTTGAGGTGCGGCAGCCCTGATTGATGACCGCTCATTGGGGCTGTAACAGGGAGGGAGAGGGAGTGATGGAGGAAGAGGGCTGCGGCCTACGTCAGTGGGGCAGGGAGGTCGTCTGTGGTTTAAACCGTGTTACACTAGCCTCCCCTAACGGGTCGTGCTCTGAGTGGTTCACGTTCTCTGCTCCAAAACTCGTAAACTTGGTGGGATCATTGTACTTCAGCTGTGGGGTTTCACTCCTTTGGAAACCACAGGAAGACTTGAAACCTACCTATAGTGCACCAGGAGAAGTTGCATGAGAAACAACCAATCAGATAAACTCCTTTGGGTTAGGCCAGGCTTTTTTCTGGCACATGAAATAAAGGGAAGCTTTTGTTAAATAGCTGTTTGTAAGGTCACCACAAGCTGTACGAAATTACTACCGCAGAAGAAGTTATTAATGGGGCTGCTCACCAACACTCTCAAAAGGCACTGTTATGAAGAAGCAGTCTCATTCATCAGCTTTTGTCACCACATTCCTAGTTACACTTTACAGGCCAAGCTTGTGGTCCCAGTACCAGCTGAGCCACACATGTGAATCAGGTACCAGCTGAGCCAAGCTTGTGGTCCCAGTACCAGTTGAGCCAATCTTGTGATCCCGATACCAGCTGATTCAAATGTGTGGTCCCAGCACCAGCTGAGCCAAACTTGTGATCCCGGTACCAGCTGAGCCAAACTTGTGATCCCGGTACCAGCTGAGCCAAACTTGTGATCCCGGTACCAGCTGAAGTAAACTCGTGATCCCGGTACCAGCTGAAGTAAACTTGTGATCCCGGTACCAGCTGAAGTAAACTCGTGATCCCGGTACCAGCTGAGCCAAACAGCTTATTCTTCATTATCTTCATCTTATTTATGTACGTACCATCATCTTTGCTGGAATGCAGCTGCTGTCGGTGAAATTATGGATTTATTAAAATTAAATTCCAGTTTCTCTGTCTTTGAAGAGCTGTTCATTTGATATTTATTGTGTGTGTATGTGTGTGTGTGCGTCAGAGAGAGAGACTGACTGACAGATTGTAAGAATACTTCGGTTCGGGAATTTATAATATAACATGCATATCATCTAAGACAGAAGTGTCTTCCGCAGAAATTGCAATTTGTTAAATCTGTGGACTTCGGGAGCTTGCAAGAGACAGAAAGTGAGTGGCCATACCTGCAAGGTGGTTTAATAGTAATAATTAGCATAATAATTTCTTGAGGGAGCACTGTCCCTGGTTCACATTTTGAGCTGACTGACAGGCCTTGGTGTGTGCCTCATAATCGTCCACGGCGAATCAGAAAGCGCAGGTTAACTTGTCACGCGTCGTGCTTGGCCTCGCAGAAAGATCCCCCATGTTTGTCATTTTCTTCTCTCGCCAAGCAACACCTACCAGCTCATTAAAGCATTATCATTTTGCATTTGTTTTCATGGGGGTCAAATTAATTGGGTGTTATTTCGTTTTAATGAGAAGGCAACACCAGCTTGCCATATGTTCCTGTCGGTTAGCTATGGCAGGGAAGGGGAGTGGGGGGGGGGGGAGGGGGTGTCCTTATTTACATCCGTGTGGAGAAAAGAGGGAATGAAAGCTAAATGGCTGGCTATAGATCATGCGAGCGTCACTCCAGTATGTCTGACAACAGGCATTTCCTTCAGGGAAGAGGCGGGAGAGTGGCATTTATTCCCGTGAAATTGAGGAAAAGCAAAGGGTTATTCCGGAGGCGCAAGACAACCGTAGGAAATGATGGGACTATCGCAGAATAAGGAAGGCCGGTGGAATGCAAATCACACGGCCGCAGGAAAGGCGGAAGCGGCGGTGGGGGGGGGCAAATCTGCGGGATCACTTAATTTTTTTCCCCATTTTCAGTTTAACTCACATATCTGTGAGGAGGCCATTTCACGGGAGTGGACCTCCCCCATGAGGAAACACAAGACCCATGGGAAGATCGGCTCTGCCGGACAGCCTATTTTACAGGAGACTGCGTGCGTCCCGAGGTGTATACCAACCACGCCGATACGAGCACAGGAAGCACTTGGTTATTAATGGCTCACGGCTGCATGTTGCTGCCTGATTATGAAGTGACCTGTGCTGGTTGCATACTAGCGAATGAAGGCGAATGGTTGGCGGCAAACGAACAGCCGCACCTGTCCTGCAGGGGGAGCCGGGGGAGGATGGCTGCTCGGGGTGGACCAGCAGAGTCACACAAAATGCCGTTTTGATCCCATTTGAGGCTGCGACTCAGAAGCCCATGTGTCACCCTAAAATCTGCCCCCTTAGAATGCACAGTGTGTGTGTGTGTGTGTGTGTGGGACTCGGTGCTAACATGATCATAGTCACTGTGGGTGAAATAAGGATGACGGATCACAGCAGTGTGTAGCGAAAGACAGGAGGCTGTTTGCGGGCCCTTGACAGCAGCACTGCAAAAGCGCCCAAAGGGAGATTGGTCTGGATCTCTTGTTTTCAGCTGCTCCGCTCCACCTCCCAACCCCACTGCTGTGCTTATAGGGTTTGCCCCTGTTTTTCTGGGCTGGGCTGAGAAGAGGTTTATTATCAATCCCAAGGTAATGACCAGTAATCCAGTTCTGTTCCACACACTCTGGCATCGGAGCCCATTTCCAGAGTATTACTGCTGCCCCCCCCCCCCCTCCATCTCTCACACTCACAGAATATGAAGAAATATCACCCTCCCAGCTATCACTGCTGCTATGGAAATATAGCGTAGCATTGGCTTTTAGACTTGAAAACCAGCACAAATCAGCCCAGGAGCACCTTAGGCTTAAAGACCAAAATGGAATCACACAAAATCCAAGCAGGTGATGGAGGCGAAGGACCCAGAACACCTGGAAGGAGAATGGAACACCTTCAGGAAAAGGACAAGGTCGAGCTGGGGGTGTGAGGTCTCATAAGTGCCGCTCACATGCGGGTTGGAATGAAACACGTGTACACATCACTCCAGCTTTCAAAACGTCCACGATGGCGTGAGCGAGACCTGTTGGACTTGTTGGGTGCGGATTCATTGGGGGTTGCCAGTGAGTGACAGACAGAACCCAGATGCATGCAGGGTGCTGTTTTTCCAGGGTCATGGGGAGTTAACAGGTAGGGAGTCCTGAGGGATGCAGACTCATTGAGATGCAAGTGCTATGTTCAAGGACAGCTCCTCATTGACTGCTCCATGCACCAGAGATGGACACGACCTCATGGCCAGCAGCTGAGGCAGTCGATTATGGGTATATATAGCACAGTGTACATTTCTGTGCTGCTCACTCTCTCATAGGGATACAACATGACCGAAGCCTTTCTCCTCTGCAGGTCAAAACCTTCTTTCTAAGGCGCTGCCCCCAGCCTCGTCCCCAGCTTCCTGCCCTGATGACTGAGGCATACCCCGCAGCGAACGTTTCTCTTCTTAATTTAGTTTTTCAATAAGTGAATCTCTGCACAGATATTTCCTGGAATCCTGCCCCGCTGTTTGTGTTTCGGTACGGCCGCCGTGGTAGCGATTGGATCACGGTGGCTCACGTAGCCTCCTACCTCCCCGAGCAGCCTGGTCCCAGCACACTTACGCTTCACCGCCTGCTTGTGTTATTGTGGCCGTTTCCATTATTTGTTTTCGCTCTTCATTTGCTGAGGTTGTGGCCGACAGCTCCTGTTGCCCAAGTGGCCACTTTAAGCCCATTGTCAGGGAGGAAACAGCGGCACTCGGCCTTGATTCGCATTTTAAAAAAAATAGCCCGAGCAACTAAACAATGCCGCATGTATTGTACGAGACATGCCTCCTTGTGCGAGTCTTCATTTGTAGAGTTAAAAACACCGGCTGCACACCGTCGCCCCGTCGGGAGGAGGCCGAGAAGCGACCTCAGCGAACGAGTGACTCCATGTGGTGCCGGGTTGGTGCTAAACATGCTGTAGGCAGATTCCCCACCTTACATGAGGCCCCCTGATGTTCAGGAGGACACATGCTGACAGCTGTTTGCCTTCACGCGACAAGGACAGGAACAAGAGCGCACTCGGGAAGTAGTGTATGCCGCAGGAGCACCAGTGTGCTTATCCGTTAATTATGAAAGCAGCGTTTGCAACCCGCCCCCTGTCACTCGTCACCTGGGAAGGATAAACAAACGATAAATCAGATCGGATGTCATCCAGGTGTTTCAGACGACTTTCATTCTGAGGGGTTCTGGCAGGTAATGCTGATGGAGAGCCGGCCCGGTGCTCCATGCTCAGCACGTCTGACACGTGTCATGGCAGCATCCGTCATGGAAACAAGCCTCTCCGGGAAAAGTGGGAAAACAGAGTAGCAAACGGATCGTGGCAGAGCCAAAAATGTGATTTGCGGGGGGCATGTTTAACATGGATCCTGGCTTTGAATGAGCGCTAACAGATGGTCTGCGCTGGGCCTGGGACTCGTCCGCGCCAGCGGCGTCCAAGGAGAGGGGACGAAATTATCTCTGAAGTTTGATAGCAGCTGCTGCCTCATGCCCTTGGGGGGCGGTGGGAGGCAGGTAGGGACAGTCGGTCACAAGGGGCTCACAAGGCGCATGAAGGAGAGTCTTTGCTTCACCGATGAGTTTCACATGGGGGCTTCTTCCTCAGACTGAGCCACAGCTCCTCGCTATAGCTAAATATAGTGGGAGCGGTGAAGGGGATTGTAGTCGCCAGGTCATTAGGAAGCCATCAGTTCTCCTCCCTGTTTTCATATTCCTGACACGCTCGTCATCGAGGACAGCAGTCATCGCCGGCAAGCAAGCCCAAGACGACGGCCATCTTTCTTTTCACCCATGTCGCTGTAACTCGTTACCTGCTCGCACGCGCTAATTAAACACCGTGGACAGCGTCCCCGTTGGCCACGCCCGTCAGAGTGTCTCGGAGACAGGATTTCCGGCACCTTCACGTGTGATTTTACTCACACGGTCCCAGCGGATTTCAAACAACCTGCATCAACATGCCCCATGCGTCTCCTTGGACAAACTGTCAGAGCAGACGCCTCCTTGAGGACTATAACCTGAGGATCGCTGGAGATATGGTGTTTCTACACGAGGCTCAAGGTGTTGTCTGAGCACCTCATATCTCACGGCATATCAGTCTCTTTCAGCTACACTCAGTCCAGCTGCTAATCATATCGATGGAAGGGGTGGGTGTCCTGCCTGGTGCATTGCATGTTTTGACGGCATGGTGTTTGGGTTCATAGAGGATGGCGTAGTTGTATGGATCCCACTCGATGACACGTGCTGAGTGGGATTAAAAACCCATCGAGCCGAGGTCTGTTTTTTCTTATTACTGCCCTGCAGACTTTGATCACTGCCGTCAGCCTGAGGGTGTTGTGGAGACACGTGAGAGACACACTGATAATTTATTCCCCAAACCGCAGAAGGTTATGCCTCCCTCTGGAAACCCCACTGCTGAGCGGTTCGGCTGAGAATTATCAGCCCTCTGATTTAGCGCTCATCCTGACAGAGGATGGCTTTTCTTCTTTTCACAACCATTAAAACCCAATAAAACTTTACACGTGGCACTGTTAGTACTCTCCCTCTTTTTTGTCTTCTCCCCCATCCATCCATGCCTGCTTATCCTGGTGAGGGTCACGGTGGGCCTGGAACCATCCCAGGCATCAGAGGGCACTAGGCAGGAGTGCACCCAGATGGGATGCCAGTCCATCACAGGGCACAGCTGTAACCGCACTATACTTACCAATTAAGGAGCCCGGAGATGCGATTTCATGATGTATCCCGATGTTTTGTGGCTCCCTAAGTTGGATGGACAGTCCAGCATGAGGTACTTCTTAGGTGCTACGTCTCATAATCTCCTCACTGACTGAAACCTCATTCCGTATCTCTGCTTGGGGATGTTCTCTACCTTCCCTCTACTTTTATTGTCTTATTGCCCATATTATCCTCCTCCCATCCATGCAGCCAGCAGGTTTCCAGGGGTGGCTGCACCAGCCTCTTTCAGGCGGTTGCCATGGTGACTGAGACACAATCTATTTGTCGCCGAAGCAGTGGTGGAGCTTGCAGTGGAACCCTTAGCACCATTAGGTCAGATGTGGGAAGCATGGAGGGAGGGGAGAGCGATTAAAACCTGATTTATTCATTAGCCTGCTACGGGACCATTGTTGTAAACAACCTCATACAGCAGCAAGCCCATCCCAGAGGGTGTGTTGGGAACATTTAGCCTCTGTCCTGCCCTATCCGGCACCTGACAACAGATTCCGGCCTGTCATCACATAGCACAGCGCCCCCCGCTGGCTTTAAAAGGCCAGGGGGTCGTTTCAGACTGTCCCTCATCATTACTCCTTTATGGTTTTAATTCAGCATGATCGATGCTACCTTCAAATCATTTAAAACGAACACTTTCATTTTTATGGGGAAACATAATGGTTTTACGATGATGCTATAATTAAATTATAAATCTTAAATTAAAGGTGACAGAGAAGCCTATGAGGAAGACGTTTATGCAGTATATTAGAACTTTCTCAAATATATAGTACCATTTAAACGTCTTCTGTGCAGTATAATTTGGCTGCAGAAAAACATAAACTTACACAGGGAGCCAAGCTGAGTGCAGAGTGCAAAAGCGCAGCCCATCTGCCGGGCAGTCAATCAGAAACGGGCCCAGAATGTGCCACATCCAAACAGGACCAAGGGAGGTCAAATTCCACACTGAATCTGGGGTTTCTAAGCTCAAACAGCAATCTGGCCAGATCCGGTCTTCGCTGCTGTGGCTTTGAGTCCTGACGAGAGTCAGCCCTGAGGTTAGCTACAGCAGGCCGAGTTACCTGACAGTGACAGCGTGATATTCTCATAAGATGCACTGCTGACTGGCTTAGGGAGGAAACGGCTGTTAACATGATTCTTTCTATGGTGAGTCAGATAGTGCCCGTCTCCCCGAGAGTGTGTATTCCTGCTCACACAGCGTGTATCCAGCACTCTGCCGGCTGAATGCAGCTGCATCTAATAAATAAATGCACACCTGACAGCATGCGGCAGCATTCAGAGCAGCATTCAGAGCGGCTGCAGCAGAGACGTGACACCTGTTTAGCGTAGGGAGAGCGGTTCTGATTAGCCTGTCTGCGCCCCTCTCCCCTGGGGAGTCACGGCCGTAAACAGCTGAACGACGAGGCCGGGATTATGCCCTCGCCTCTCGCTTCCACTCTGGGGGCCGGTGGGCTGACCTTCCCGGTCTTCTGTGCCCTCGGTCTCACCTGCTGGTTCAAATCAAGCCGGTCCAGTCTGCTGGTCACCAACCCCAGTGACCTGAGAGAGGTGGGTTAGGGCGAAATACATGGCACATACTGATTGAGGCTCCGCAATCTAAGGAAGGGAGCTGTGTGTTACTGACACTTCAGCAGGAGTTAGTGAAGAAGCCGGATGTTGCTGCCGGATGTTCCCACGTCTTGTTTCTGTGTTTCTCTGTTATTATCGTTTTTCATACTGTCCCATTATCTAATCTGGTAGCCATAAAGCCGGCGGCATAAGGCCGGGAAATGGCTTTTCTGCTTACAGACACATCATTTGTTTGATGTTTGCAGGAATAATATTGCCTACAATCGACGCTTGGCTGTCCGGGCCTGCGAGGGTCCCATCAGTTACGGCTGCATACGTCTGGATTAAAGTACAAGTGTTTCAGAAGTTTGATCATGTCCATTTTGTGTTTCTCTGCACATAAGTAACTAGTCGGTCGGCTTCACCCTGAGCTTTGTCCTTCGCTGATGGGGGGGGGCATGTTTTTTTTACCCACAATGACCCTGGAATGCTGAGAGAGCTTGAAGAGGATGCATCCTATCCTATTATCCTAAAATCACCTGAAAGTGACATTTACTTGGGTGCAGAGCTTTTCAGGATGCGGCTTCGTTGAGGGGAGTGGGATCACTTGAGGCCAGTAGCTACTTGGGCAGCGTCTACCGTCGCCAGGGAAAGTGCTGGCAAGTCCTCAGTTCCTCCTTCTATGTAACTTCCAACAAAAAGCATCATCAATATGGCCCATTTTCGCATGACATAAGGTAGTGATTATGGATTTGGGAATTCACTGCACACAAACCCAAAACACCCCCCCCCCTTCGCTGAATCCCATCCCCAACTCAATACAGAGATGTTGTCAAATGTAAATATAAAGTACACCCCTGTCTTAACGCCCCAAAGTGTGCCTGTCCGCAATAGTGCTTGTATGCTAGTATCACTGAGCCAATTAATGCTGCAGTTATCTCCTAAAGAGAACCTGCGTGAAAGAAAAAAAAAAATGATGTTTTTCCGTTATTAACTGATAATTGCTATCTCATCTGGAAAAGGCTTTCAGCTGCCACGTGACCCCGGACACCATGGTGAATGCCCCCGTTTAGCGCAGTGGTCGTCGTCGCATTCCCGCTGGGCGTGTCGCTGCGGCCCCGTCTTTGCGAGCAGGAGCCCGCGGCTCCGCGGATGGCTGCTTAGCCTTATCTCGCCATTAGCATTGGGCGCGTTTAATTTGTGTGTTCCCTCGCCTGTGTCCGTATGTGTTTATGCATTATTCAGAGGTGCCCCCTCAGACCCCCTGTACGACCGTGCTCCCCGCTCTAATGAAGTACAGCACCAGCCACGTATAAATCTTCATTTCCCCGTCGCAAAGTTATGAGCACAAAAGACGACAAATTAAAAATGCATTACATCACCTTATTTCATTATTTCTTACAGCAGCCTGTTTCATTATTTTTCTGGTTCTTTTAAAACTCCAGATTTCAACCTCTAATTGAAATTGGCCCGAAAGGTCGCGCTTCAATTGGAGCCCCACGGCGAAGCAGGAGCGCTATGGGAGAGCTGCCGGCTGAGTCACGTGCCGGTGAAAGGGCACACTAGCAGGTCCGCTTTCACACGTACACACACATGCACACGCACTCACATATACACACTTGGATGTATGCACTCACACCAATACATTCACACTTAGACACTCACACACACACTTTCACATGTACACACACGCTCACATGCGCAGTCACACATGCGTACACTCGCGCACACACATGCACTCTACCACACCCGTGTGCTGACACACACACACACAGACACACACCCAAGCACCGTGCCGCCTCACATCCTCCTGACAGACGGAGCCCTTGGCCACTTGAACGGCTTGCTCAAAGACAGCAGGTAGTGCCTGAGGTCAGCGCTATTTACAGCTCGGGCTGCTGGGCTCCAGGAACCTGTACAGCTCGCCTAGAAACTCCATTCAGCAGCCCAAGGCCCTCTGCAGAATTCAGCAGCGCCCCCTGAGCAGTAGAGGGCGTAGCGGTGAGAGGTGGCCAAGTGCCAAAGGTTGGAGCAGTTAATCTGTATGTATTTAAAGACCACATAGGTATACGGGCGGGTGAAGAGATGAAGGTACAGAGTGGCATTTGGAATGTTAGTGGCTGTTAAGAGTGGAAAACAGAACCATGAGAATGAGCGGGAATGTATGACATCATCGGGGCCAGGGCCGCTTAGCCAGCATCTCCCATGAGCTCATCAAGCCACAGTTAGCGTTCACGTGACCTACCGCAGCGGACTGCCGCTGAAAGTAGCCCGTCCTCCTCCCGCAGACCAGCGACTCTGCTGGGAAAGACATAACCCCGCAGTGTCCACTCCTCCCACTCGCTTGCTTTTTTGTCCTTTGTTTCTCGTCCTTTCATGGCCTGCCAGGTTTCACATTTAATGGCTGGAATAAAATTTTACAGTGACAGAGAACGGCAGACGTTTTGGTGCGAGGAAGAAACGTTGTAACATGGATGAAATGTCTTTGTCACTTTAACGCCCAGCTTCGCGGTTAATTGTCTTGGTAACCATTAACAGTCTGATTCTTCCTCTATCTGTGAATTAGTTTTTCCCAGACCGTGATTCGAATGCTGATGGTCCTCCTGGCAGGAAGGGGGTGGTATGGATGCACTTTCCAACTCTTGTCCTTGGAGAGGCAACAGGCACAGTAAATTGAGTCTGTGTCTGGGCACTTGGCCCCGAGACACGTCCCACAGAGCATAGATAGAGAGGGAGGTGCATTTCACCGCCAGTGTGCAATTTTGTGCCCACAACCTCATGATTACTGTGATTGCAGCTAATCTCGGACAACCCCTGGAGCCTCTGTGTTGTGAAAAACAACACGGACGTCCTGTAAACCTCTTCTCTCGCCCACCTGCTGCGGGGGGCTCTTCCTTGCTGAGTTTGCTTCTCCACCTGCTGGCTACCCAGCAATTGCGCTCCCCTGATCCCAGACAAATGCTTCTTCATGGACATTAAGGTATCGACCACAAAACTCTTATGGGGACTGATTTGTTTTGAGCAACAGCTGGAAGGTTTGGTCAGAGAGCAGCGTAGTAGACCGGGATGGGCCTAGCAGAGAGTCAGAGAGTGACGTAGTGTGGAGACTGGGATGGGCCTAGCAGAGAGTCAGAGAGAGGCATAGTGTGGAGACTGGGACGGGCCTAGCAGAGAGTCAGAGAGAGGCATAGTGTGGAGACCAGGATGGGTCTACCAGAGAGTCAGAGAGAGGCATAGTGTGGAGATGGGATGGGCCTAGCAGAGAGTCAGAGAGAGGCATAGTGTGGAGACTGGGACGGGTCTAGCATAGAGTCTGAGAGCAGCGTAGTGTGGAGACTGGGACGGTTCTAGCATAGAGTCAGAGAGAGGTGTAGTGTGGAGACCGGGATGGGTCTAGTATAGAGTCAGAGAGCGGCATAGTGTGGAAACCAGGATGGGTCTAGCCAAGAGTCAAAGAACGGTGCAGTGTGGAGACCAGGATGGGTCCAGCAGAGAGTCAGAGAGAGGCGTAGTGTGGAGTCAGAGAAAAGGGTCACAGAGTCAGAGGGGGGGGGGTTGAGGAAAGACTCTGGCTTTGGTAACCTGTCAACTGTAAATGAAAAAGGTTGTTCACATTCCAGGCCGTAATTTATTCTGAACTGAGCTTCATAAACAAACCAGCAAACACACACGATAGTTTCCCATGCCGCCAGTGATGGTCAGTATTCCGAGCACACGGACGCTGGGATGGCCCGCTCTGCGGTGCGGTTTAATTTACTCGAACACATGTTTATGAAACTATTTATTAAAAAGAAGTGCAAATCACGCTCGCTGCCAAGCCTGAATCAGGGCTGCTGGGTAATACCAACCTGCGTTAAAAACAGGTCAGCAGCAGCTTGTAGAAGGGGACGTAATCATTACAGGCTCACATGCGTTTCTGATTTATTTCACAGTAAATGAACCACACCAGAATTGCAGTTTTGCTGATGGATCTGGTCGCCCTGCCTCCTACTGTGTGTGTGTGTGTAGGCGGGGGGGGGGTCCTTGTTCACCTCTCTGGGGGGCACGAGGCAACATTTTCCCCCACACCTGTCAGCCTGACTTTGTTGCGCCTTGTTTCCAAACCCACGTGCCCCCAGGTGATGTTGTGTGAAGTGGGGATCGCTCTGTGTTTCACTTATGGCGTTATTGGTAAAAGTGAATGGGTTTAATTAGTGTGATGTTACGGCGTGCCGGCGACATGCCACCTTGCGTGCCAGAAATGCATGTTTCTCCGCATGCCGCTGGGCTTGAGCATCTCTGGAGACCGCTTTCTGTAAAGTTAATGCAAGTACAGCCCGGATTGCCCGGCGACACAGACACATCAAAGAATCAAAACACCGGCAAAAAATGCTATTTATTAATGGCTGCCCCCGGCACATGCAGGGAGCCATTTCTATGATGCCTGTTGACGTTTTTCCGGGACCCAGATTCTGCTCCAACTCCGCGTCCACTGCCCTGTGGTGCAGAGGCAGACAGCAGGCGTATGTTTTCTGAGAAGCAGGCGATCCTCTATACCCCCCTTACCCGCCATGACGTATTACCATATGGTCTCTGTTCCTGGGTTAAAAGGTCCCAGATAACTCAGGACACGCCCAACTCCCATCTGCACCAATGCCCTTTCAAAACAGCCTGTGGCAGGCAGGGGGTAGGGGTGGCAAGACCAGGCATGGGCAAGGGATACCTGCTCTGCACCGAACTGACAGGTCTCAGACCACAATAAACAGCTCAGAAGCATCTAGAAAATGGAAAAAACTAGACTTGTACTACATTCAGAATAAGAACTAAAGGTCTTCAGGGCTTTGAACCTGGTGAACTGCTTTAGTTCAGGGGAGGTGTTGACAGATTTGCCAACCAGAGCCAGTTCTTGGTGACCATTTGTACTGCAGGGAGTCAATCCTGAAACATACCTGGACAGGTGGCATATCCCCTCCCAACAAACCATATCAGAAGTGAGGCCTCGGGCGATATTATTAATGAGTGCTAAACAGAGGACGGGCTGCATTTCCAGGTCTAAATCAGGGTGTAACTCAACACGGTTTTTTCAAATGTACCTTGTTTTTCAGTGTTGCAGGCTAAATGCAGCCTTAGGCCAACAGGAAATCATGTCTTTACGTCATGTGACCAATAAGCAAGACTGACAGAGACTGTAAAAGACTGTATTTGTGAAATGAAACACAAACACTCATTGCAGTTGCCTCCATAATGCCATTTCCTTTAATCAGTATATCAAACACGGCATTTACTCTGAGAAATCCATTTTGCCCAGTAATCCCCACAGTCTGTATCCACAGTTTCTACCCTTGTAGTCCATCCATCCATCCATTTTCCAAACCATTTATCCTACTGGGTCGCGGGGTGTCCGGAGCCTATCCCGTAAGCAATGGGCACGAGGCAGGGAACAACCCAGGATGGGGGGCCAGCCCATCGCAGGGCACACTCACGCACCAGTCACTCACACATGCACACCTATGGGCAATTTAGCAACTCCAATTAGCCTCAGCATGTTTTTGGACTGTGGGGGGAAACCGGAGTACCCGGAGGAAACCCCACGACGACATGGGGAGAACATGCAAACTCCACACACATGTGACCCAGGCGGAGACTCAAACCCGGGTCCCAGAGGTGTGAGGCAACAGTGCTAACCACTGCACCACCATGCCGCCCCCCCTTGTAGTCTGTAGCCTGAATTTTGTACCCCACAATCTGCATCCCTGCAGGTTTCATCCTGCAGTGTAACTTCATAGTCTGTACACTGTATTCTATACCCCTACAGTCTCTACATATTGTCTCTACCATTACAATCTGTATCCTGCAGTTGTATCCCACAGTCTCTAATGCCACAGTCTTTATTCTGCAGCCTGTACTTTGTGGTTTGTAACCACAGTCCCTACCCCTGCAGTCTGCACCACCACAGTCTGTACCCCAGAGTCAATACCAGACATCAGTTTGCAGACTGACCATTTTCTGCCAGCTGTTTGTTCATTTCAGGACACTTTTGATAATGTAGCAAAGCAACCATTCAAGAGTTTTTTCTGCCCAAAAGACACTGGTGACATTTCCAGTTTCATGACTGTGTTCCCTGGGTCTCTGTCCTCTGAGTCTCCATCTTCTGGGTCTCTGTCCTCTGAGTCTCTGAGTCTCCATCTTCTGGGTCTCTGTCCTCTGAGTCTCCATCTTCTGGGTCTCTGTCCTCTGAGTCTCTGAGTCTCCATCTTCTGGGTCTCCGTTCTTTGAACTTCCACCTTCTGGGTCTCTGTCCTCTGTGTTTTCACCCTCTGACTCATTCCTTACCTGTCTGGTGTCATTCATGACCACTGTCGGAGGAACCTCCCGGCTCTGTAGGAACACCCCCATGACAGAGATCCAGCCGAAATTGATGGCTGGTGTTTTTTTTTCCTTTCTGTTTGGCTCTCGTGCACTTCCTGTCATCCCCGCTTGGAGGCTCCGCCCCCATTGGCTCACCCTCAGTCGTATTTAGTTTCACTCCCTGTGACTTCCGCACCAATGTCATCATTCAAACACAGGATGGGCGCAGGGTTCTGGAACAGACTGAGCAAATGGCATTCTGGGAAGTGACAGGAAGAGCTGATTCTGCTGGTACCGGTCCAAAGGCCACTTAGGGCCTGGTTTGGACCATTTTCCCACTCAGCTGGCTTCAGCTCCTATCACCTTCCTGATTGCTCTCCCTCACCTTGTGTGCTGCTCTTTCTTGGCCATGATATAAATTATTTAACGAATAAAACACAACGATAAGGTCTGTGATGATTCTTCACCACCTGTTTCGTCTGTAGGCCTCGACTGCTTGGATGGCTCTGAACGCAACAGAAACACACTTTCCTTTAAAGGGACCTGCAGTCACATCCACTTGGCTGCCTGAAATAAATCTTAAATGAACCAAGATTTATTCATGTTTGTTAGGTTCCCAGGGAAAATCCTCACAGTGTCGTCCAACGGGAAAGTCTTTAAAATAACATTCTCCTCCATATTTCATGCTGTCATGAGTAATTTATGCCCGGCGCAGACAGCAAGCGGCACAGCGCAGACGTCTTGATCTGCCGTCGCAGGGAGTGGCATGTCTGGGTGACACGCTTCAGATCCGATCAGTGGAAGGCGGGGCAGGGGGTGGGGCGGGAACAGGGGGCCAGCCGCAGGGGGAGAGATTATGAATGTGACCTCAGAAGTCAGCTCCAGAGGGGGATGTTTTCTTCAGGTAGGGTGAGGGGCTGGTGGGAATCAACGTGGCCGCCATCAATGTGAAGCATGAGCTGCGTACAGGTGAACACACACACACACACACATACACACACACACACACACAGACACACACACACACATACACCGACACACACGCAGACACACACACACACATACACACACAGACACACATTTATTCATATATTTATGGGAACATTCCAATCTTTTCTAGGGGAAAACCCCCTACCCAGCCTTGACCTTAACCGTAAGTAACAAACCTAATACAAGTCTTTTGGCATTTTTAGTTTTTTTCATTGTAGTCACAGATTTTTATAAAATTGAGGTTTTCCTTGTAGGAACCAAAATAATGTCTATACAAGGTAAAAAGCGATAAATTTTTATCACATTTGGGGGACACCTGGTCCCCTCAATTTAATAATTACAAAAACACACATGCATACGCACACACACACGTGCATACACATACACACACGTGCATACACATACACACACATGCATATGCACACACATGCATACTCATACACACACACATACATACGCATACACACACACGTGCACACACACACATACATACGCATACACACACATGCATACGCATACACACACGTGCATACACACATACATACGCATACACGCACACATGCATACGCACACACACACACGCATACACATACACGCACACATGCATACACACACACGCACACATGCATACGCATACACACACATGCATATGCATACACACACATGCATACGCATACACGCACACATGCATATGCACACACTCACACATGCGCACGCATACATGCATACACATACACACGCATACATGGACAAGCATTCATGCACACATGCGCACGCATACACACACACGTGCATATGCATATACAGACACACAACCACATATATCCTCACACATGCACACACATAAACTCAAACAATCTTAGAATTTATATGCAAAGGCACAGGTGACTAGAATATAAGTAACATAGTTATTTAATATAAATATCACCATATCAACAAGATATTGCTTTGGTAATTTATTTTTATCATAAAATATTGAGTAATTTATATTCTGCCCATCACTTTCTTTAAGTATTTATTCAGCAAGAGGCCACGGATCCTCCAAACACCGTCGTCTGTTTACAGGGAGTGCTGGACGGCCTCTACAGCGTGACGGTCATGTGATCAGCACATGTTGGCTGGCTGAGGCGTCCCACTTTCCCGAGGCACCATCGCATGCCGTCGTGCTGCACGTGGAGCGGCCCGGCACGGATTCAGAGCCACGAGCGTGGGGATGTCATCGTTCCAGCCTCTGCCAGCTTCAAACCGCCTAACAATGAGGACGACTCCAGCGTCTCCTGAACCCAGAGCAGCCGCCCTCCTTTGCACCCAGCAACCATGCTGTCATTAAACGTACGGAGTGCTGCCTGCGACGGCAGGCCTGGTCTGTGGCCCGCTAGCTTTGTTTCTCAGCCCTCGCCACTTCATTATGCTGCCAAATTGGCTGACATCCATCACACGTCCCGTGGGAGGTTGGGTCACGCGGGGCTCTGATTTAAACACGATTACGTGTGAATTGTATGCAAATTAGTACGAGCCCTTATTTACATACACAAGCAGCCCATCAAAGATATTAACCTAAGCAATTATCTTTTTTTGGAAAAGCCATTTATAATAAACAAATAGCAAAAGCTATGGGAGAACGGATGTCATCTCGCTTCCGAATCTGACGCCGATAATTTATCCTTCAAGATTGTCACCATCGTTACCCCAGAGTGTGTGCTGCGGAGTTGGATCCCACCTGGCTGATCCAGTAATTAAAGTGATTTGTTAAAGATAACAAAGATAAGCAAAGGAAACCAACCAACGGGTTGAGAGGGAAATAGGAGAATCTTTTCCTGGGGACATGGAGATGGGTCGATTGCAGGTGATGACCTGAGGATGGAAGAACTTGCCGGTTGGATTTTAAAATGCGAGTTTGCTGTGTGACCCACTGGGTCAGTACCGTCAGTGTACGGCACTCACGACACCCTCAAAAGCAGACGTGACCTACCCCGAGGCCAGTGTGGCCCCTCGACAGTGTGGAGCACAGGAAGCGCTCTCATCCGCACGGGATGGGGGTTCTGAAGGGTTCCTCAGGCCGGTAGAAACATGCAACCCCTGGCTCGTCCCGGTCCGCCTCCTCCCACCAAACATTGCCCTGGATTTCCGGGCACTCCAGCGTCTTCCACTGAACTTGCACATTCCGCTGCGCAATCCTGGCAAACGAAGGATGTCACATGACACACCCCCACGGACAGAAGAGGCCTGCGGTCTGGTGCTCTACATGAGCAGGAATGTGCGTGCATGCATGCGAAGGCGCAGTTGTGCCGGGCTGCAAGGCCTACGGGTGCCGTCCTCGGGGTTTGACTGCCTCCTTTGTTGTACTCGTCGGCGGAGCTGAGCAGCGTGTTCATTGTGCCTGATCACGGTCACATCAACTCCCCACATACAGCACTGTTTGCATTATAGTAACTCATTCCATGACTAACAAAACTACAACAACTGTACTATAGACCTGTGGTCTTTGTGGTAGAGACTGGGGGTTAAATACTGTCCTCATAGCACAACATTATTGTGGGGGTCAAGCAAATTACAGAGTTTATCATGGCTTCCACGCTGTTAAAAAGCCTAAATACTGCAGGTATAAACATTTATTTATGCCAGACTGAGCTGCACTTGTGTTCTTACAGACATGCCCCTGTTCACACACAAACACACACAAACACACATGCACTCGCACACTCGCACACGTAGAGTGTACCTATCCTTATGGGGACCGCTCATTCACTTCTATGGGAAAAATGCTAACGCTAACTATGACAACCTTAACCCCCACCCTGCCCTAACCATAACCATAAGTAACCAAGCGAAATACACGAGTTTTTGCATTTTTAGTTTTTTCATAGCAGTCACTGATTAAAAAAAAAAAACGGATATTTATCACGTTATGGGGCTCGTGTGATCTGGCATGTTGTTAGCATGTTGGCATTCTGAGTGAACCAATCACTGATTGAGAAGTCCACACACATACATGTGCATTCACGCATGTGTGCATACACATACACTCATAGACATATATCCACACAGACTGCCTTTAAGCACACACGCAAAACGCTGTTCAGATTCTGCAAGATTTAGAAGAGAATCTGGTTGATGGAGATGAGATTTATGGTGAGAAGAACCATAAGAAGCAATAAGAGGACAGCGTGACATGGTGGCAATAACATGCAAATGCTTTCCTGTTGGCAGAAATCCCTCTCAGGACAGCCAGCGAGACAGCGGGCGAGACAACTGGCAAGACAGCGAGAGACAGCCAGCAAGACAGCGAGAGACAGCCAGCGAAACAGAGCAAGACAGCAAGTAAGATAGCTAGCGAGACAACAAGAGACAGAGCAAGACAGCCAGTGAGAGACAGCCAGCGAGACAGCCAGTGAGACAGCCAGTGAGACAGCAAGAGACAGCCAGTGAGACAGCGAGAGACAGCCAGCGAGACAGCCAGTGAGACAGCGAGAGACAGCCAGCGAGACAGCGAGAGACAGCCAGCGAGACAGCTAGCGTGACAGCGAGAGACAGCCAGCGAGACAGCGAGAGACAGCCAGCGAGACAGCCAGTGAAACAGCCAGTGAGACAGCCAGTGAGACAGCGAGAGACAGCCAGCGAGACAGCCAGCAAGACTACAAGAGACAGAGCGAGACAGCCAGCAAGACAGCGCGAGATAGCCAGCGAAACAGAGCAAGACAGCCAGCGAGACAGCTAGCGTGACAGCTAGCGAGACAACAAGAGACAGAGCGAGACAGCCAGCAAGCGCGAGATAGCCAGCAAAACAGAGCAAGACAGCTAGCGAGACAGCGAGAGACAGCTAGCAAGACAGCTAGCTTTAATGGCGTGTGACAGAAATGTTCATAATGCTTGTTATGACCAGGATAATAATCTGGTTCTTGTTAATCTTTTTAACTTGCAGCATTTTCTTAAGCGTCAATGGTAGAGTTTGATTCCTAGCAAATTGCATCTGTCTCTTTTGCAGCAGACATGCCTCAAAGTCTACATGGAAGCAGCTCATGATGAGAATATTCATCTCGAATCATGGGAACTATTGTGATAAAGTGGTAAATTGTGTCATATCTCATATGTAGCTTGTGAAAAACATGAGTGTTTCCTTGATCCCTTCACCCTTGAAATTTTAAATCTGTTCCTCATCAGCCAGAAGGGGGCGCCAGCAGCTTCTCTGTTGAAAGAGGCACCAGCAGGTGGAGATTCAGATTTATGGCACTTTTGAGGATATATAAATCACCAGGGGTGACCTTCAGCCTGCCCAGGGCCCCAGGCATGCTAAGCGCCTGATCTGTGGATAATTGGCCTTACAGAGCAACAGGTTGATTAATCATTTACCCAGACATCATGGCAAATTTTCAACAGGAAGCCGTTAAGCTGTTTTACCAGAACCGTTGGGAGGAGCTGTTGGTCAAACGAGACCTTGTGCGGGCTGCCTGATGTTTCCATGGATATTAGTGTTTTCTTGTGTTACTAGTAATGCCAGGAAGCAACAGGTCTACCCCCCAAGCCAGACCCCAGCTGCTAGCAATGCCAGAGAACAGAAGGCCTGCCCTCCAATCTGGCCCCCAGCTGCTAGCAATGCCAGAGATAAGAAGGTCTGCCCCCCTAAGGCAGACCACCAGCTGCCCTGCCCCCCAACCTGGATCTACAGCTGCAAGCAATGCAAAGGAGCAGAAGCCCTGCCCCCCAACCTTGATCTACAGCTGCAAGCAATGCAAAGGAGCAGAAACCCTGCCCCCCAACCTGGATCTACATCTGCAAACAATGCATGGGAGCAGAAGCCATGCCCCCCAACCTGGATCTACAGCTGCAAGCAATGCATCGGAGCAGAAGGTCCCCCCCTTAAGCTGTAACTCCAGCTGCAAGCAATGCCAGGGAGTGGAAGGCCTGCCCCCTCCCCACAAGGAAGACCTTCAATTGCTAACAATGCTAGGCAGCAGAAGCCCTGCCCCCCAAGCCAGACATCCAATTGCTAGCAATGCCAAGGAGCAGAAGGCCTGCCCACAACCTACAGCTACACTTGCTAGCAATGCTAGGGAGCAGAAGGCCTGACCCCCAACCTGGACCTACAGCTGTTAGCAATCCTAGGGAGCAGAAGGCCTGCCCCCAAGCTTGATCATCAGCTGCCAGGAATGCTATGGAGCAGAAGGCCTGTCCCCTAAGCTGTAACTCCAGCTGCAAGCAATGCCAGGGAGCTGAAGGCCTGCTACCGCAAGGCAGGCCTTCAGTTGCTAGCAATGCTAGGGAACAGAAGGCCTGCCCCCCAAGCCAGTCCTCCAGCTGCTAGCAATGCCGGGAAGCATAAGGGCTGCCCTCTGAGCTGGCCCCCAGCTGTTAGATAATTCGTAATGTGCTGCGAGTCCCTTGTCTCCCACCCATGTCCTGATCCGTTCTAGTTGTACCTATTTTCTGAAAGACATCATTTGAAGCACTGCGAAAATGTCCTACATAATGCAAGAGAGTAGAGGTGAATGGAGGGGAGCCTGCTCACACTCCTTTTCTGCATTCTTCATCTGAGGACTGAGTGCTCACTTCAGTTAATTTTCTTTTTCAAGCTGCAGTCCGGTCATTTTTTCTTATTAATCTGAATTTGAATCGATAACTGGAGAAAGGCTCCTGAAAACTCCTGCCTGAAATATCTCAAACTCTGGAAATAGAACCAAGAATGTATGTAAGGACCATTCGTTAGATGAATGAAGCAGGCGGTTGTTTTCTGTCCTCCACCTGACAGTGTTTTTCGGGATGGTAAACATGATGCAGGCACCGCAAAGGTGTCACCCATCAGCAGCTTTGATTCTCGCCTGCATGGACGGCTCAGCTGGTTTGCAGGCAGGTGGATCACATGACTGCCCATGTGACATACTGTGTGTCGTTCCCATAATAAACGAGGTTGACTTCCCTGGCCTCTGCCGCAGATAACTAGTGCGCCATATGGTCCACGCAACGGACGCGGCTGGTGTCAAATTAATCATGAATGTGTTAATTTACTCTCTGTGCAAAATATTTTCACATTACAATGCTAACACCTTTGTCTTCCATGTTCATGAGTCTCCGCACTATATTATGTCTTATTAAAAACACATATTTCACTAAGACATTTGAACCCATATGCGGCACGGAATCTGCTAAAGACACCACTAAATGTGTTTCATGCGAAAATGTGAAAATAATCAGTCCTGAAGACAAGTTGAAATACTGAATATGCAGTGCAAATCTGCTTCACAAATGCAGCCCTATGGAAAATACATTTTGTCAGTAATTATTCCCAGCCTATTAAATGTGCCACTCAGAATTAGGTTACCTAGTGCGCTGAGATGCTTTTCAAAATAAATGTTAGAAACATATTGACTCAAATCGTATTTTCCTTGTCTGCAGCTTTTGTGACACAGTGCTCGACACCTGTCTTATTTTCTTCCGAGGGTTGTGTAGTGTCCTTCACTGGAGGGAGACAGCGGTGGAGCGTAAAACGATTCAAATGGGAAAAGAGTTGAGCTGTTGTTAGGCTCTCCTCTTCTCTGAAACACATTATCGCTACTTAGAGAGATTGAATTCACACAATCCTTATAGCACTGAAATATTAAACCCGTCACTCAAAATGAGCAAGTATTTTTTTTTTCGGGAGTTTTCTCCCTGCCTTATAAAAACGCCGACTCACACTGCACTCTTTAATCTCTGATGGTGCCTTTGGAGCTCGGAGAAGGCCTCATATCCTTTGAAGTTCGGCTGCAACTAAAGCTGAAAATAAGTGTAAGTCTCCACTAATGTATTTACGGCTCGGTGGAGCAGGCCGCGGCCCTCAGGCCTGCACACGACAGGGTTGGGCACTCGGTGCTGCCTGGCGCTCCATCCTCGCTCGGTACCCAGGGGTGTTGATGTGATCCGACACCTTCACACTTCAGAATGAAACCTTTGTTTTTTGCCTCGAGGGAGTTTATTTATGCGATTTTCAGGCTGGTTATTATTAACGTTTTAATTCTGTCAAACACTTGCTCTCAGCTGCAATGCGCAGCTGCTCCTGAACCGAGCAGGACGTCGTATAAAGGATGAGCAGAACCGACTGGATCTGACGCTCTTTCAAACATATTGAGCTTAAGTTGCTTTTCCCAAGGCTGTTTAGCTATGCTGGCTCTGCTACAGGGAATTGTTTCCGGACCGAGCCTGGGGGTTCCTCGGAGCTTGTCAGGCTCACATGGGCCCAGTGCTCTTTGTTCTGGATAATCCCACTTTCTGGCGCCGGTGCCGCCTGACGAGCCGCGGCCGATGTGTGTGAGGCTCAGCTGGCCCGGTCTTTCCGAGGCCCAGGGAAATGACTCTGAAGTGAGCGTAAAATCGACTGCATGACTCTTGCCAGAATTGGGCCGTCTGCTCGGGGGGGGGCGCTGAAGCACGTGGGGCTGCCTCTGCTGGGAAATGTCCCACATCCAGAGAGGACACATGAGGAGATGTGTGTTGGGATGGAACGTACTCAGATTTTCACGCCAGCCCCAACCCCCCCCCTACCCCCCCGTGATGTTTGCCAGGATGGTCGATGTATTGATGTGACTGTTTTTATCTCTGCAGAACATCTGGAGATCTGTAATTTAATCTTAAATTTGATTATGAATAATTCATAATGGATAAATTGTGCCAATGCTCATACTCAGGAATATCTAGGAATAGGTGTCCTTGGCTGCCTTAATCCTTTTAATGTTATTTAGTGAACTGCAGCTTGGTGACTCCTGACGACAGGCGGCATGGTGATTCCACCCCTCCTGATGTCAGGTGGCATGGTGACTCCGCCCCTATGGACGACAGGCTGCATGGTGACTCTGCCCCTCCTGATGACAGGCAGCATGGTGACTCCGCCCCTATGGATGACAGGCAGCATGGTGACTCCGCCCCTATGGACGACAGGCGGCATGGTGACTCCACCCTTCCTGACGACAGGCGGCATGATGACTCTGACCCTCCTGATGACAGGCAGCATGGTGACTCCGCCCCTATGGATGACAGGCAGCATGGTGACTCCGCCCCTATGGATGACAGGAGGCATGGTGACTCCACCCCTCTGGACGACAGGCGGCATGGTGACTCCACCCCTCCCGACCACAGGTGGCATGGTGACTCTGCCCCTCCTGACGATGGTGACTCCGCCCTTACTGAGCACATGTGGTATGGTGACTCCACCCATCCCCCCAATCCCCACTAAGTATACGGTTCATGTGCTCACTCCTGTTTACACAGCTCTCCCCCCTCACCGCTTTCTGTCTTCCATGTGGTGGGGGCATCCTGTGCAGCGTGCCCCGACCTCTTACACCCTTCTGTTACACCCTAGGACAGGCTAAAGGTTCCCTGTGACAGCAGAATGCATTTCATGAGAAATAAATTCCTATTTATTCTTATTGCAGATCCAGAGTGGTTTCTTGTCTTTGCACAGAGAAATGTCCCATTTTGACCTTGTAAACTAGTTTCATGTGTTTTATATTTGGAGACGTTAGAATTACAGGGTTTCACATGTACAATATATCTGTCTCAAATAAATTATAGAGCCTGGCTCTGTTTATCGTCACGCACCTGTGAATTATCTCATTACCCGAAATTATGTCCGGGAGTGAGGCAGAACTTTTTCCATTTTAAGTTTTAACTGCACAAAAGCCATTAGAACTCAAGAGTTTAGCAGTGAAAACATGGCTTCGTCTGCTGGACTTTCAGATCAGAGATCGGAGATTCCCAAGGGCTCCACGGTCGTCTGACGCTCAAAGGAAAACGCTCCGGCTATTTGGACCGCTGTGACGTTCCACATGGGAATACTGGGAAATAATACAAACCATTATGAGCCTATATAATTATACTGCTAATGTGAGTGGGAAGCTCGCTCAAGCAGGTTGTGGATTTTGGGAAAGGAATTAGTGTCTCTTGCTGGTATTACTCAATAGCTGGATGAGTTTGGGGGGGGGGGGGGGGACTGGTCCACAAATTATAAGGATCGAGCCTCTTGGAGCTTAAGTTGAGTTGAACCCTCTTAATCCATGGACTGGTGAGAGGTCACTCCCATACCTGGAGCTGCTTGGGGTGTCCTATAGGCTTATGGCAGTCTGGGATTGATTGGTCATCCTGCTCCTCAAAATCCTGGAGTCACCTTCACCCCCCATCACCAATCCACTGTCCTCTGACAAGGCTGAATGCTAAGCTCTCAACCCCAGGTACCCACCTGCCCCTTTAGACTAAACCTGTTGTGCTCGACCCTCTCTGTCATGGTCTAACCTTGACTTGACCGCGTTGTGTGCTTACCCCGCATATGCTCACACTGGACTCTGCAGACATCAGCGGTCAGGCACCTCATCAGCTCCGGTGGCTCGGTCGAGCACAGGGCGTTTGTGGGCGGTGCCGCAGACACCCCCTTGACGACTGCCGTGAGCCAAACGAGATGGGACCGCAAGCAGCCCGCTGAAGGTTATTAAAACAACATTAACTCTGTCACGCATGTCGACAGGCGCAGCACAGAGAGCGGAGCTGTGGGGGGGGGGCTGAGCCGCGGTGGGGAGGGCCAGCAAAGGGGTTCGCGGAGCAGGCCCCTGTCAGCCCAGATCAATACCGTGCTAATAGGCGGCTTTAGAGGCTAACTTGGCCTGACCCTTTACTGGCGAGTTCCCGTGCCGGGGCCTGTTTTCAGGGCTCTTATCGCCGGATCAGCGGCACCACGCAGCGGCCCATCTAGACAAGCAACAATAGCAATAAGGCAGCCAATCATCATAAAGGGCGCTGCGGCTTCTACGCCAGCTTTGTTCCTTAATAACTCCTCTGATACCATCAACATTGCAGCGATGCAAGCGCATCCCTCTGTTTCTGCCCAAAGAAATTGTCGGCACCTCCAAGGGCGTATTTCCTGTAGTGATCCTGGGTCCTGGCCCAGCAAGCCGGGGCGGCAGGAAGGGGCCCCGCGGTGGAGCACTGGCAGCAGGGCCCGGATGCACTCTGCATTCACCTCAGAGCTGCCCGCGCAGTGCCCTTCAGCCGCGGGCACGTCGAGTCACGCGTCAGGAGCCTTGCTGGGTGTCACAGGGAGGACGTGCAGGGCGAAGAGACAGAGAGACGGGAAGGAGAGAGTGAGAGAGAGTGAGAGAGAGAGAGAGAGAGAGAGAGAGAGAGAGAGAGATAGAGAGAGTCTCCCCTGTGTCTATCCCCACAAGGACGGCCGCTTCCCGTTCTGCTTTTGCATTTTAATTAGAACAGATCAAAGCTGAACTATCCAGCCCATCCCTCAAAGAGGGTCATGCACACAGACACATACACACACACACACACACACACGCTCACACATAGGTTTGTAATTATATCCTTGTGGGGACTCTCCATTCATTTCTATGGGGAAAACTCTAATCCCGACATGACGACCTTAACGCCTACCCAGCCCTAACTTTAAGCATAAGTAAACAAAATACTAGACTTTAGGCATTTTTAGTTTTTTGACTGCATTCATAGATCTTTATGGGGACCTGAAAAATGGTCAGACATACATACACTCCACCCCGCCACCAGTGGGCCACAAGTGTCAGATCGAGGTCCTCCTGAGGTCTTTCTGGACAGCTGACCGGAGACCTGATCCCAGGCCCGGAAATCTCCATGGTCCACTGAGCTGCCCTTGTTACCTGGACAACAGCACATCCTCACCAGCCGAACAAACTCCTGAGCACCCAGTGGAGCGGGACCAAACTGGCCTGAAATGTGTGTGGCTCTGCCCTGAGGGGTCCTACTCTGCCCAGAGTTGTCGGGGCCGAAGACGGCCACCCTTGCCTTGACCGAGGTTCGAGCTCATTAGGACTAAATGCTCATCAGCATGGCCATCTGAATCTCGAGCTTCTCACCTGCCGTGGAGTTGCCTGGTACCATCGTCCATTGGCTCACCGTTCACAGCCCCACCCACCTCAGCCACGACTGCATGCAGCTGGATTCCCCGGGCACCGCGAGGTGTCCTTGAAGGTGAACCCTCTGTGAAGCGGCTCAGGTGGGATTTCTCCTTGACTTGTTAAATCATCGATGCGCTTGCATGCGTCTCGCGTTGATTAAATCCGTAACGATAATTACTCTGTGGGTCTCCCAGTGCTGTCCACGCTCCCCAAACTGCTTAGGGACGGGGAAGGAGGGAAGTGAAATGTTTTCCTGAAAAGGGCACAATTAAATGAAGTCTAAAGGAACAGCGCGTTTTACGGGCTTTGGGGGGGGGGGGGTGAGCATTTGACACAGCTGGGGGGGTGAGGTGGATCTCTGCAGGGTTCCGGCCTTTGAGGGAGAGCTCAGCTGACAGCCGAGGTTGTACCTATCCACGACGTGATGTGTTCCCTCGGCCGTGCGTGCAGGCAGACTGGTGGGGGGGGGGGGGCAGCTGACAGCTCGTCGATGGGCCCCAGATTACTTCTTTGTTGTGGCCGAGTTGATGGAACACGGAGGCTCTCGTGCCCAAGGTCGGCACCGCAACCCACCATGCGCCCCGTGGACCGTGGCCTTCCATGGGACTCGCCTGACGGACCGGCTGGTGCAGGCAAATTAACAAAGCCTCCCCCCCTGCCCCCTGCCGAGCCTGACAGATGAAACATCCCCCTACGTTAACCTTTGGTTCCGTCTGTGATAATGTGACGGCGGCAGCGTGCGCGTGCGGCCATGTGCCCCCCATCTCCTCCAAGGTGCTAAACATCATCACCATCATTACTCCATCCCAGACCCCAACCACACACCCACCCCCCTCCCTGAGTCGGCTCGCTCTGTGTTCCTGCATCTCTTCTAGCTGCTTCCTTCGTCCCTTCACAACTCTGTGTTAAAATGAAGCGCATGTTCTGTCCTCTCTTCCCTGCTTCAGCTTCCCGGAGTGGCTCGCGTTCCGATAGTTCCCTGCGCAGGTCCCATCACCCTGCTGACGGCCGAGCCAGTAGCTCTGCGCTGGAGAGTCGCAAGGGTGTCTGCGATCTTTAGAAGGCCATCCAGGCAGATTTAGCCTGAAAAAAATGCTCTGTTTGGGTGTGTGCATATTTCTGTGTATGCTGGAGATTGTGGAAAAGTTCCAAAAATGTTCAGGAGACAAGGTGAAGCACCCAAGGGACTACTTCTTGCAGAGTGCAGACCTGAAACCCTCACAGCCCTTAGATGTCTTCAGAGAGTGTTTCCTTGATCCATGTTTTTCAGGCGGCATTTCTGAGGGGCACCTTGACGTGCTCCTCAGCAGTTGTTTGTGTTGCATTCTCACCCTTTGTGTGTCTGTTTGTTTGTTTTGTTTTGTTTTGTTCGCTCATGCTCGTTTGCACCGGCGTGGGACGCAGAGCATAGCGTGGGCGTCTTTTCCAGACACGCCCCTATTGATCGCCTCCGCCCTCCTGCTGCCTCCCTCCTTCCCAACCTCTCCGCGACCCCCGGATGAGTCTCAAAGGCAGACGATTGAACTGCGAAAATCCCCACAATGGCTTAACGCAGCTGACAAGTACAAAGAGATGGTTGGCTGGTGTAGGGGCCACCTTGTTAACCCAACTTGGACCCCTGCTGTTTAACCATGAATCTCTGCCGTGAAAATATCATGTAGGAATCAGGCTGCCGATCCAGAGCTCTGAGCCACATAAGCTAAAATAATGTAATAATAATAGCAGATCTCTAATAATAGTCAGATTATAAAAATAACAGGCACCTACCCAGTAGCAAAAGGACAATCTGTGAGTTCTTTATATACACAATGTCTGGGTCACCGGAAAGAGCTGCCAGCAATGAGATCTCCCGGTGCTTAAAGGCGTTTTGTTATCTTCTAAAACTCAAACTCTCAGCAGAGATCAACACCCCCATCACTCCTGTATATTTATTAATGCAGTGGTACCTTAGTAACTCAATAGAACTCAAATTTCTTAAAAGTCGAACCAACCAAAACAAAATGACCTAGAACTTGATTTGAATCTCAGAAGGCGAACCATGAACCCCGACCTGAGACAACTTGTAAGCGGGGGGAAATGAGTCACGCAGCATGTCTCTCAGCGGGAACAAAGATTAACGCTTCAGTCTCAGCCTCGCATTCACTGTGACAGCATCGTTTGTTGGTGATAATGCTTTTTTATTGAAAATATCAGTTAATAACACTGTACTTTATATCATTTTGGTAGCCATTGCTCACCAAAAAGTTACGCAATAGTTGTACAAATATTTCAACCTAAAAGTTTGCGATTTACGAACAAATTAACGAATACAGAGTAATAATGAAAATAAACAATGGACCGCATGGCATAGTCTAGTGTTGGCGCAGTGTTGGGGCATAGCTTGGGGTAGTGTTGGGGTACATTCTTTATGAAAGCCATTAAGAAAAAAATGTTACACACCGAAATTGTTTTTGTTTTAACTTTACACATTGTTTGGATACATTTATTTTCTTAATTTACAAATTACTGTATTGATAAATGTGCTTAGATGTGTTTAATGTATGCTTTTCTTAATTTTTCCTGTTCAATTTTGTGTTTAAATGCTAAAAAGAAAACATATTCAGGTGTAATGTTTTTGGGGCTGGGAACCAATTAATTGGTTTTCCATTATTTCTTATGGGGAAAATTAGATCAGAACTTGAACTTTTTAGGATTCGAACCCGAGTTCTGAACAAATTAAGTTGGAGTTCTGAGGTACCACTGTACTTGAATATTCATTTTCACCCCCATGCATACAGTAAATTTGCTTATGTGTTGGAATGAGCTACGATGCGGACTGAAAGTTGATGTGTCCCCCCAGACACGTCTCTCCAGTAGTGTGTGGCGGCATCCCTAACCCAGCTACTGATGCATTTTGGGTAAGAGCCACTGAAGCCATGTTCCATCCACTCTACTGAAGGTTTATCCTGATTATCTTCCCTGAGGATCAGCGCTGATGCATTTGGAAAGGGGTCAGCCGGGGCTGACGACTTACCGTCATGCCGGGTAATTCCGGTTCCCTGTTTATTTGCTGTTTTTTATTTTGGGGGTGGGGTGGGGTGGGGGGGTGAATTAATGTCACGTGGCTTCAAGGACGTTCTGATAGTGCACCCTGAGTTCAGGCTAAGCAATGGGCTGGCAGGCGACTCAGAGGGGACGCAAACCGAGGCAGCGGAGGAGGAGGGAGAATAGGAGGTGTGGGCCTCCGGCGTGAGGCTGAGTCCCGCTTAGCGCCGAAAGTGCAGCATGGTGGACTCTCCCAAGCCAGTGGCGTGGATTTGAGGGCCGCTTGAGGGAATAAGGAGGATTGACGTTTATTGGTTTACGGTTGTTCTGGGCTAATCCATCTGCTGAGAGCCTGGACAAATTGCCTAATCTCAGGCTCAGATCTGTACCTGAGAGTCCCGCACACCTCCCCAGTTCCCCACCCCTCCCCGGATTGTCGGGTCTCTGCATGTCGGTCACGTTTGGGAGTCGGCTAAATTACAGACCACATCGACAAGCGTTAATAAGCGACGAGATTCGATATGTCTTGCACAACATTAGCGTTGCCTCAGATTGGCATAATGAATAATAAATGTCTTATTTTGTCTGCAGTGTGGAGGAAAAGTGAATCTCATCTCCAGGGACACTTGGGGCTCCAATGGACGCCCCTGCATGGTTCCTGGGGGTGAGGAAGACATGAACTGGGAGGCTGTTTGGGGTGATTTATACGACTTGTCACAATCGTCTGTTTCATTCCCTCATCCCCTGACAAACACAGCAGTAGCATGGGCTCCTCTCTGTGGCCTCTGCTCCTCTCTGCTTCCTGTGCTCTTCTTGTGGCCTCTGCTCCTCTCTGCTGTCCCTGCTCCTCCCTGTGGCCTCTGCTCCTCCCTGCTTCCTGTGCTCTTCTTGTGGCCTCTGCTCCTCTCTGCTGTCCCTGCTCCTCCCTGTGGCCTCTGCTCCTCTCTGCTGCCTCTGCTCCTTTCTGTGGCCTGTACTCCTTTCTTCTGCGTGCTCTCCTCTGAGCTGCCTATTCTCCTCTCTATGGCTTCTACTCCCCTCTGCTGCCTCGAGCTAATGTAGCTAATTTAAGGCCCCAGTTCCATTTGTATAATTTAGGGCCCTGGTCTGCTTGACTAATTTAAGACTCTGGTCTGTTTTGCTGATTGAGCACCTGGTTCCATCCATTCATTTTCTGTAACCGCTTATCCTATGCAGGATCCTGGGGGGTCCAGAGCCTATCTTAGAGGCTATGGGCACAAGGCAGAGAACAACCCAGGATAGGCCAGCAGCCCATTCCTGGGCACACTCACACATGCACACCTACAGGCAATTTAGTAATTACAATTAGCCTTAGCATGTTTTTGGACTGTGATGGAAAACTGGAGGGAACCCCACGACAACATGGGGAGAACATGCAAAATTCACACACATGGAATCATGGCGGAGACTCATACCTGGGTCCCCAAGGGGTGAGGCAACAGTGCTAACGACAATGCTACCATACCACCCCACACCCTGGGTCCGTTTAGCTAATTTAGTGCCCTGGTCCATTTGGACAATTTAGCACCTCAGCCCATTTGGCTAATTTTGCCATTGGTTCCGTCAGGCTAATTTAGCACCCGGTTCCATTTGGGTAATTTAGTGCCTGGTTCTGTTTGGCTAACTTAGTACCCTAGTCTGCTTGACTAATTTAGCACTCTGATTCATTTGGATAATTTAGCATCCTGGTTCGTTTGGCTAGTTTAGCTTCTGAGTCCATTTGCTTAATTCAGTGCCTGAATCCGTTTGGTTAATTTAGTACCTTGATCCGTTTGGCTAATTTAATGCCTGGGTCTCTTTAGTTAATTTAGCACCCTGGTCCGTTCCTGCAGATGAGCAGATTTTAAAACACCACATGCAGCAGGAGCATTAAAGGAGCTGTCCTCAGATGGTCCCAGGTCTGGCATCTGGTGGGAGCGTTGACCTTTCCCAGAGACTCGGAAGCAGTGGAGATGCCTTCAGGTCTTGGCGGGGAACGTGGTTTCCCCATTTACTGCCCCACTGGGTGCTCAAGGTGGAGACACATCTTACCACGAGAAATTATGAGCCTAGGAAGGAGAGTCTCGGCCCATCTGCATGCTCAGGTCTGTGTCCACCCATTGACCCTTCCGATTGGCTGTGGTGCAGGGGGGCTGGTCCACCCTAAGCTGTTGGATCATGGGCATTACCCTCATTAACCATTTTTTGTCATGGCGGGAGGGTGATACTGTCGTATTGCAGTGTGTCTACAGAAGACTTAAACAGCACTGCGTTATGGGGCATTACATCACACAACCTAAGGTACAGAGACCCTGATTAACATTTATAAGGCAGCAGTGTAACTAGTGCACTGCTTCCTCTGATTCACTGGAACAGCAGCGGGGAGCTGGGCTGTGCCATGTGGGGTTATTAAAGACTGCTTCCACGTCAATCGGAATTAATGAAGAGGGTTTGATTAAAAAGCCATAAATCACCGGCAGCTTGACACTTTTATCGTGAAAAACCGAAACACGCGCCGATCGCCGCCGCACTGTGATTTATTTATTTCCCGCCGGGCTGACGAGGAGGCAAAACATGTCGGGGAGTTAAATAACTCAAAAAGCCCGGCCAGTTCGGCTCATGTTTTTATGGTTCATTTCACAAGAAACTTACCTCAACAATTATACCAGTCGCATTTATATTTCCTATATCGTTCCCCTCCCATTTCCATGACTGCTGATTCAATGCAGGGTCACGTTGAACTTGGAACTGGTCCACTGAAGCTGGGACAAAATACAGGGAGGTGCAAACTGACAGAGCACGCTGGTGGTGGGCAGTGAGCCCACAATCCCCTAGGAGTGAGGGCACGGTGCTTGTTTCAGATATAAATAGCCTGCACCTCCAATCCAATACATCCCCCGGGACGAGCAGATGAGTTTTTCTCTTTTTATTGTGTGTGACAGAAGCACACAGACCAGTTAGCAGTAGCACCGGCATTAAACCTTGATGAGATTTTGATGACCGTGACATTGGGACGCCCCCACTAAGGCCCGGGCTGTGGAGGGGGGGTTAGTTTCACTTTCCTGGGAATCCAAGAAAGCATGAACAGGTTATTGTTTACCTTAACAGGTAAGTGGAGGTCTTTCTGGGGTTGAAATTGGTCTGAAGGTGGTGAGGGTTATGGAATCCATACTCAGTACCTACCCCAAATCAACATGGGGATAAGAGTGGATAACAGACAAGTGATTCCAAGCAGAGGCACACAATATGCCTGGAGATGCCTGATGATAATAGTCGTGAGAACCTCCAGGCTCCAGCTCTGGCTCTGGGCTTTGGCTCCAGGCAGCAGGTTCCAGGATCTCGGTTCCAGGCTCCAGGCATCAGTCACCAGGCTCCCCGTTCCAGGCTCCAGACTTCGGCTCTGGTTCCGTGCTTCGGAACCAGGTTCCAGGCTCTCGGTTCCAGGTTCCAGGCTTCAGCTCTGGCTCCAGGCTTTGGGTTTCAGCTCCAGGGATTTCTGCAGTTCACACTGTAAGCTGGAACATAATTCATATCACAGTGGATAATAGGTCCAGCATTAATACAGATATATTACTTTTCGAGTAATACGGAGCAAGTGCAAATAGGAATGAGCGGCTAACTTCTTCTGACAGTCAAGTCATAGATTTTTTTGCTCATGAATTTGTTAATTTTTTTTACAGCTAGGAGGGCAAGTCTCAGTTATTTTCTCTATCGCATTTTATCATACTGGGGAATTTTAATCATAGTATAACTTGTTACTGTTGCAGTCTAACAGTTTAATGAAATACTTGCATGTCCTTTTTTGCATGCCGGAAGATAAGTTTGCCGTCGTTTGCTTATTATCTTTGTGGTGGCACGTGTGGCGGGGACCGGGCAGGCATTTGAGGGCCCCCGGGGCCCCAAGCATGTGGAACCTTAGGTGCCACATCGACAGAGCACTGCTGATTGCGGAGGCAGACGGCCTGGAGAACGGGGCCCCTTTATTAAAACGTTCCACCCCTGAGTGGATAATAAATGGGGATCGTTGTGATGTCAGCCGCATGCGGCCTCGCCGTCCCACACATATGCCGTCTACATATTAATATGGCAACATTAGCACAGACTAAATGCAGGAGGCCGTGTGCTTGCATAGTGAATGTGAAATAGCTAAATATTCACGTTGGATCATGGCACTAACCCTGCCCGCATGCATGAATATGAATAAACAGGTGGGACTGACCGGGAATTGAGCGGCTTTCTTGGTGAACACCGTTCTGTCCCGACGTCTGGAATCCGCCCGAACACGATCAATGAGGACCTAATTAATAACGGCTATCTGGAAAGCTCTCTCTTGCTGTTTCTAAGAGGCTGTTTTCTCGCAGGGAGCGCGGGGGAACCTCTCCCCTCAGCTTCTGAGTCTCCATCCTGCCAGCAGGATTAATCATCGCTATTATCCACTTTTTGACAGCCAGTTTCTAATGCAAATTAACTTTATTACAATGAGGACTTGATAGGCGCCTCTTTGGAGATTAAAAATTAAAGCAGCTGTGGACTCGGGGACTCTCAGAGAGTCTCAGGGAGCCCGCTGCATATTTATTACAGCGACTCAAGGTCCCACTTCTTAAAGGGACGGCGACAGCTTGGGGGGTCTTGGTGATGCGGCTTCTGACCCCCTCTACCACCGGCTGCCTGAATTAACTATAGAGACAGCGGTCAGTGTTGGCCCAAGGTCATCAAGAAGAGCAAACCGGTTCCTCCACCCGCCCCACATGCACTGAGGAATCTCTGTAAGGTGACCACGCTTCCTTGGCTCCAGAATTGCCTGGGGTTATGGAGTGTTTTTCCAGACACATGGGGGAATTGCGAATAATCACTGGAATGTTTGCAGCCATAGGATCTGACAGACGGGGTGATTAACAGCTGTTTGGCCTCTCTGACACATTAACTTCAGCCTGCAAAATTTATCTGGAACTTAACTCCATTTAATTATTTAAGCATTTTTTTTACATTTGCAGCAAAGTAAAATTGACTTATGGAGTGAATCCAGAAATCCAAGTCACTCCATTGGGCACTTCTGGCAGGGAAGTCCTTTAAGGACCAGATCCAGGGAAGGCCAGCCAATCATGGGCTTTGGTGGGATGGGTTTCTACTGGTCACCAGCTAATCAGAGGGAGGTGGGGTGAGATATAAATGGACCTATCAGGAAGTATTAGGCCACTTGCCTTCAAGCAAACAAGCACTTGAATTTATTTGTACATGTGTGTTTGGGGAGGTAACTGCGGGGCCTGTTTCAGAATAGGGCTCTGAGATGGAGATGAAAACAGACACGCTTTTGGCAACAGATTCACCAGTGGTTAAGAGATTGGAGTGGAGAGCTTAACCAGTTAAATACGCCGCTCTTTGAAATGCCCAGCTGTAATGTACTACTGACTCTCAGCAGTAATGTGAGCAAAGCAGCAGCTGGCCAATGGAAGCTTCTCCCCAAAGTGTTAGCAGTCCAGCTGCGTGGACCCCAGGCTGCATCCTGGCGGCTGGGCCGCTGCGTCACGCGCCTGCTGTTTTACGCACCTTCCCTTCCTTTCTCCTGGCTGGTCACCTGCAAGCAGCAAAGAAATAGGCCAGTATGTAAAAAAACGCCCAGAGAAAACATCTCCCACAGACTCCATTGCGTCTGTCTCCTTCATAATAAAGTGAATTCGATTGACCGGGGCACCAAACCTGAAAGTGAATAAATTTGTCACCATAAAACCCAAAAAACACAAATTCCAGAAGCCGCTATGTGAGTCTGAGAGGATGAGCCGAGCCGAGAAAGGAGGCTTCACCCTGTCACGTCATCGCCTGATCGCTCACCTGCAGGATCCCGTGCCACAGATCATCCTGCGAATGGTGGCAGGCTGCAGCGGTACTCCGAGGGTGGCGAGATGCCCCTTTGTCCCCTGCCCTCACGCTGCAGATCATCCTGCGAATGGCAGCGGGAAGCGGCAGTACTGTGAGGGTGATGGGCCAGGTATGTGTTGATGGCGGCATTGTGAGGGAGTGTGCTGTATGCAGGTGTGAATGATGTCACACTGTGAAGGAGGGGCTCTCACTCCGGGGCCATTTAGCTCGTCACCTGAAGTTCTCTAACAGAGGGAGATGGGAGTCATTTATCTAGCCCCCTGGCCCCATGCTCCATTTGTCAGGCACCTCTACCCTGACTACCTTGGAGAAGCCCCTGGTGTGTGGCCCCTGGCTGCATTCATGGCTCCTAGTCCTGTCGCCCCCCCCCCACCCCAGGCCCTGTCCAATCAGATGATGCTCTGTGCAACGCCCGACCTCCCCCTCCGGCCCACCTCTCTGCTTGTGCCAGGGGGTGCCCCTCAGGCTGACTGCGGTGTCACAGCTGGTGTCCACTGAGTGATGAGTGATAGCTTTAAAAAGGAAGTCACAGTGGTGGGGGGGGGGTGCAGCTGTGCCCTCCCAAAAATCCCCAGAGCAACCATCCCAAGCTTTCTGAAACCCACCTGTATCCCTCACTATAGGTTCTCCTCAGATCTTGAATCGCATCCAGAATGGCCCACGGGGGTCAGCATGTGAGTTGTGAGTCAGCGCTACGTTAGCAGGAATAGGCAGGGAGCAGGATGCTCCAGATCAGCAGGAAAAGCTGGGAAGCTCCGGATCAGCAGGTAAAACTCGGATGCTTCAGATCAGCAAGAAAAGGCGAGATGCTCAGGATCAGTGGGAAAAGTCAGGAAACTGCGAATAAGCGACAAAAGCCAGAGGGAGGGATGCCCCAGATCAGCGGGAAAAGGCAGGATGCTCTGGATTAGCGGGAAAAGCTAGGATGCTCTGGGTCAGTGGGAAAAGCTGGGATGCTCTGGATCAGTGGGAAAAGCTGGGATGCCCCAGGTCAGCAGGAAAAGGCAGGATGCTCTGGATTAGCGGGAAAAGCTGGGATGCTCTGGATCAGTGGGAAAAACCAGGATGCTCTGGATTAGTGGGAAAAGCTGGGATGCTCTGGATTGGCGGGAAAAGCCAAGATGCTCTGGATTAGCGGGAAAAGGTGGGATGCTCTGGATCAGTGGGAAAAACCAGGATGCTCTGGATTAGTGGGAAAAGCTGGGATGCTCTGGATCAGTGGGAAAAACCAGGATGCTCTGGATTAGGGGGAAAAGCTGGGATGCTCTGGATCAGTGGGAAAAACCAGGATGCTCTGGATTAGCGGGAAAAACTGGGATGCTCTGGGTCAGTGGGAAAAACCAGGATGCTCTGGATTAGCGGGAAAAGCCAAGATGCTCTGGATTAGCGGGAAAAGCTGGGATGCTCTGGATCAGTGGGAAAAACCAGGATGCTCTGGATTAGGGGGAAAAGCTGGGATGCTCTGGATCAGTGGGAAAAACCAGGATGCTCTGGATTAGCGGGAAAAACTGGGATGCTCTGGGTCAGTGGGAAAAACCAGGATGCTCTGGATTAGTGGGAAAAGCTGGGATGCTCTGGATCTGTGGGAAAAACCAGAATGCTCTGGATTAGCGGGAAAAGCTGGGTTTGCCCCAGGTCAGAAGGAAGAGCAGGGATGCACTGGATCAGCAGGCCACAGCGGCACCTTCAAACTCCAGCTCTGCAAAATGCAGCTTTAACAACTTTAAGTTTCCAGGATTCATTAGTCAAATGATTTTCATTAAGTCTTTATCTTAAAAAAAATTAATTACCAAGTCACCTCTAGCAGGTAACTGGAAGGAAAGATCACTTTGCCGTGCTAAATAACTTCCTGAGAGTGTTTATGTTGGTTTAAGAAAGTACCTTTATGAAATGTTTGCCAAATCTTATCCCTGGGGGTTAGCTTGTACCCGTCAGCGAGGCACTTAACCCCAAAGCGCTTCATTAATTATACACCTGCAAACGAACCGTATTTATTAAGCTTTTGCAGCAGGACAAAATTTGCATGTTATTTCTTTGAGTATTACAATTTTTAATGCGCTTTTAAGTGAAAATTTAAATTAGTAAAACAAAGTTTAGAAAAGGGATTAAACCATCCAGGGAGAGGTGAAAGTACCTCAGCCGCCGGGAGCCGGAGCGTGATGAGAGAGGGAGACGAACTGACGAGTGAGCACGTCACCACGCCGAACTGCCGGAAAATTCGGTGGCCTTGGGAGTCCTGCACTTTCTGGGCAGGCAGTCTCAATTGGGTGCCGATTCCATTCTGCAAATAAATGGGTCTAATTAACAAGCTGGTGAAAGTGGAGCCCGCCAGCCAGGTTCACTCATCACAAGGTCATTTCCTGCCGGGTTCACTTATCGCGAGGTCATTTCCTGCCGGGTTCACTCATCACGAGGTCATTTCCTGTTACACTCAGTGCTTTGCCCTGGCCGTGTGTACACAGGCACCGGTTTGCAGTACAGAGCTTCCTACCACTGTGACGGTTTCACGGTCACCTCGCTGTTCACAGGCACTCCCACATGGTGGGGTTCAGCTCGCCATGTCCTGTCGCACGGCGCGCTAGCTGCCAGCATCCGCGTGCCTCCGGCTGGCAGAAAAGGCTGCATCTCACCAGCCCACTTCATTTTCCCGGCCCAGACCCCTAGAGCTCCCACTAAATGACTGTGCTTTCCCTGAGCCCCCCGGGCGAAGACGTGCCCCCTTCACACCTGCTTTTCCAAATGTCAAAGCCAGTGAAGCTCAGACCAGTCATCACCCCTCCCCAACGCGCTCCCACTGGTTTCTGCTCTGAAAATGACGCTGCTGTGAGGCTGCTGTCTCTGTTAAGGGCCTTTTGTCTGAATAAAATGCCTTTTTTGTTTTTCGTGAGTGGTATTTCACTGTCAGTGGGAAGCCGCGGGACTCAAGATGGGGAGGATATCTCAGCACGGCGGTGGGGCCGCTGGGGTCCTGGAAAGTCCCCCGTCACCTGCCCTGAGGTAAACAAGAGCATAATTAAAGGGCGGTGAGCTCACAGCAGAACCGCCGGGCCCCCGTCCCTGGGGTGTTGGGGGGCACAGGTGAGTGCATGCATAATTCATCCCTGCCTCACTGGCCTGCAGCTCCGCGGAACCCCCCCCCCCAAGGCTCTATCACCATCTGCCGTCCAGGCTTGAGAGTCACTCACTGCACAGCGTTGTTCCAGGCTTGAGAGTTACTCACTGCACAGTGCTGTTATTCCAGGATGCCGGAGGGAGTGCCATTCCAAGAAGGTGCCAGGAGCCCCATTGTTGCAGGAGGGGGACTCTCGGTGAGGATGGAGGACGGCGACACCACTGGTAGGACATGGCAGCAACCGATCACTGCTGAGCAACGAGCACCGTCCCTGCCGACCCACTAACATATCAAGCACTGTCACTGCTGAAATGCCGAGCGACGTTACCGCCGTCATGCCCCAAGCCTGAAGTGGGATCCCCCCCACGAGCCGCCAGGTGGTTCCCCAGGCATGGTTAGGAGCTGGATCCGTGCTGTGGGGTCTGGGCAATGTGGACAGGTAGCCCGCTGAGGTCAGGCTATTCTCATGGCATGCTGGGATGCCTGCATGTCCCTGCTCACCCATGCACACTCCGGGACGCACTCACACGTTACGCAAACAGCCGGTATTTGCTATTGTCTGATGCAGACATACCAGCTGGGGTGTATTGGGAAATATGGACAGTTTGGGTGAATTCTACACACTATAGGGAACTAGAAGGAGAGTGTGCTTGGGGGCTTCTGTGACACACCTGCTTCCCAGTGACCGTCCGATTTCAGCACCATTGAGAGACACATGCCTGCAAGAGCCCACCTCCCTGGGACCCCGGAGGTAGAGATTGTGTGTGTGTGTGTGGGGGGGGGGAGTTTACAGTGCCTCGTAAGGACCGGCGAGATTGGGGCTGGCTTCCAGTGATTAAAGACCCAAATTAAATGCTTGTTACCAGCCAATGAAGGAGCATGAATCATTTTCTTTTGTGAGACTGTCGCAACTCATCAAGCATCAATTATGCCATCTGACAATTAGCACAATTGCCGTGTGATGCGAAGGGGCGAAAAATAAAGGATGCTGGCGAAGAGGCCGCCAACGGCGTCCCCCGGAGGCGGCCCACAGTCGCTGTCCATCACTGCTGTCCCGCTGACGGAGGAGCCATCACCCCCCCCCTCCCTGCATTCTGTAAATGGCCCTAAACTCTGACAGCTTCAGCTAACAGTCTCCGACTTCAGCCAGACGGCCTCCGTCACGGTAATTCACCATCCACAGAGGTAGGGGGCAGGGAGATGGAGAACTCGGGGGGGGACAGGGAGGGCAAGTGCAAAGCAAAGCAATATCATAATTGGACAGCAGGTGGAAGAGCAGTTAAGGCACCGGGTTGGGTTTGGGGCATCTTCACTGACATAATGCGTCCTGAGAACAGATGCATTGGTGACAGAGGCTCTGGCTTGTGAGTTTCGATTTCTCCTCACTGGCTTTGAGAATCTGCCATGTCTCCCCCGAACAAAGTGCTATCACACCTGCCCTGGCTCCAGGGGCCCCTGTGCCTCACATTTGCCTTCAATTTGCAGGATATACACACACTCAGGGACACACTTGCACATTCACACTCAGGCACAAACTCACACACGCACACTAACGGACACACTCGAACACGTAACTCACAGGACTTGTGCACAGCACTATGGGTTGGCAGAGGGTGTAGGAAGTATTAGATGCTTTAATTCCATGTTTTAGGTTTTTTTTTAAATACAGATGCTCCTCTACTTACGAGCTTTCAACTTACGAACAAAAAGTGCCAAGACTGTGAATCCAAATCATGTTCATTGGGCTCCGGTAATCTTGTCTACAACATCAATTTATTATTCTGTGCACCAGTTCCAGGTAGTACAACTTCCGACCGCTACTCCCGCCGCGCAGCAGTGTAGCGTGCGTACCCCCTGCATCCTAGCTCTTTGTACTCGCCGCGTACACCCTTAAAATGATGTTGAACGACGACTCACAAACATTTCAAGTTACGAACGGCCGTTTGGAACGTATCTCGTTCGTAAGTAGAGGAGCGTCTGTATATATATGTACCGCCGGTTCACAGTGACCCACCTCTACGAATGATATCAAGAGAAGCAGGAGAGTCACCAACTGCTGTGCTGAGGGTCAGCTCTGCTGGTCGGTGTGGGGAGATGGGGTGGAGGACAGTTCACGGCTGGGCCTGGAAGGGGCACAACTCACCCCAGGCAGCTGGCATTCTGGGTAAAAAAACAGAAGTTGAATCACGTTATGACGATTACAAGGACACAAGGCACGGGGCACTGACAGTATACCATACACAGTGACTGCATTTCCTTTCGTGGGTGAACTGATAAATAAAAATAATAAACAGTCCCATACATAAATAACTATTACTGAAGTCTTCACACACATACGACCCAACACTGACCGCTTCGGTTGGTTTCTTATTTCAGTGCTGTTTTATGAATGGTCTTATTAACAACCTCTTTATCTGTAATCCTCAGCCTGACTGGAGACGGCTCTCCTAATTTGCTCCCTTTTGATGCGTATAGATACAAAAGCGGCTGGTAGCCCCCCCCACCCGCCCCCAGGTGTTGCACTTTACAGAGGAAGCTGGTCTCAGTAGTGCTGAGCACTCAGAGAGGGCAGGCCTGAGGAGCACAGCTGGGGGGGGGGGGGCTCTTTTATACACCTGGGACCCCCTGTAAAGAGAACAGATGGTATGGAGGAGCTGGGCATGCGGGGGGGAAGGGGCAAATGAACTAGGAGGTTTACAGGAGAAATGCAGTTAATCAACAGACAACACAGCATCTGAAATGGGGCATGAGGGTTCGGGGGCTGTGCCATGACCTAAGGAAGCAAGGAGACGCCACGTTACATGCAACATTCAAGGATCCCTCCTTTATTTCCAGTGACACCGCATGAGATGCATCATTTGAGGACCCCTCCTACATTTCCAGAGAGACTGCATGACATGCATCATTCAAGGACCCCTCCTGCATTTCCAGACACCGCATGAGATGCATCATTTGAGGACCCCTCCTGCATTTCCAGAGACACCGCATGACATGCATCAGTGAAGAACCCCTCCTGCATTTCCAGACACCGCATGAGATGCATCATTTGAGGACCCCTCTTGCATTTCCTGCCAAGGATGGTGTGGACAAGCATGGCCAACACTCGGAACCATCAGGAGTGATGAAGGATGGCGAGGAGGATCACGGTGCCGTTCCCCTGATGGTACAATGCATGCAATTGAATCTCCAGGCTACACGGGGTACTCTCAGGCCTCCACACCAACCTTCATGTCCTATTAACAAGTGAGACAGTTGTGTAGGTGACCCAGCAGCAGACATAATTATCCTGGACAAACCAGCTGCCATCGATTGTCCCTAATTCCCTTTGGTTCCCCCTGCGCTCCGAAGCACATTCTTATATGTTCTGGTTCCCGTATATTTCCTTCCGTGTGACAACCGCCCACCCAGCCTGAAGTATCAGATGTGTATCTTTCACATTCCAAATCCCTGAGACCCCCAATACAGAGTGTGTTTGCAGAGACAACGTAACAGACACCTGCCCGGAGAAACACTGTCTCCATACCATCTATCTACCTCTTTGTTTTACAACCCCATCTGATCGCTTCACCATCACCTGTAGGGTACGGAACAGTGTTAGCAGAACACCAGTATAGGATCCAGTTTCCATTCATGGGTGACGAGTAGTACGTGCTTCAAGCCTGACAAATACGGTAACTGTGCATTTCTCAGTGTACGTCAGCGCAAGCAGGATCAATGATGACAGCAACACAGATGTTTGCGGTCTACTTATGAGTCAGGTTCCCTGAAGATCGGGCCAAAATAAATCTCACCCATCCCATTATGTCTGTTGCCAGATTGTATCACCCCCAAACCCTCGCCACAGGCGCAGTGTGGCAGTAGTGACTCTATTGACACGGTTTTCGTCAGCTGTGTGTCAAGTCCGGAGTCCGATCCAAAGTCAAGTGCACATTGAGGTCTGCATTTTGGTCCCCACTGAGATCCACACTGGTGCCACCAGTCCAGTAGCATTTATCTTGCCATGGCAACCAGCACTGTGTGGATGGTTTTCAACAAAAGAACCAGAGCCAAACTGATGTGGTCTCTGCATGGGCCGTAACAGAGGTGCAATGAGAGATGGATATGCTGGGAGGCAGGGGGCCGAGCTGCAGCAAGACAGCCCAGAGAGCAGGAGATGAAGCAGGAGGAGCTTCCTCATCGACTGACATCTGTCAAATCCAATAATGGGGACCCCCGGACACACCTTCCCGAGCAGGTACATCCCTCCCAGTTGTCACTCTCATGGCTTCGAAACAACCCCCCCCCGCACCCCCAGATGGAGCCATCATGGCCTGATACATGGTCTGTAGCTGGGCTGTAAATCATCCCAGGGCTGGTTCGCACCGGCATTTTTTTTTTTTTGCGAGGGACACGTCTTCCTCGCTTCCGCGGGTCCCTGCGGGCAGTGAATAAAACATCAAGGTTCCAGGCGAGCGACAGTGGGAATGTCACGGAGGCAGCGGAACTCAGGACAGGCCCTTGTCGTCGCTTCGTTTTGGGCTCCCGCACCTGGAATCCACAGGCCTCCCTCGGAAGGCACGTCTGGATGGAGCTGTCTGGGTGGTGCGTGTGCCGCCGTGCTTCCCGGGAGGACAGTAGCGGCTCTGAGCTCATTCTTATTTCCACAGCTGCGAAGCCGAAATGAATCCCAGTCATCTGCGACGGACCGTAACCGCCACTCATAAATACTCCTCGTCCGCGTCGCTTTCATCTACCAAATGTCGTTGAGGTGTCTCTTAATGTTACCCTCCAGCCTCCAACCCAAGCTTTCATCCGAAATTTCATGGTGACCCCAACTCCAACCCGTCATCCTCAGGCATGACAGGCATGGAGTGCCGAGGCGAGGCATGTAGAAGCCCAAAATCATGTCGGTGAAATGTCGGCCAGAATCTGCCACACATCAAGGGCTGTATGTTGACGTGGTTCCCGTGGTACCTGACTGAACGGATAGGAACATTCCAAGGACACGGTGCCAAGCTTCGGGTCAGCGGCCGTCAGGAGTGAGAGTTTCATACTGATGATTGGGGGAGCGTATGCGGATAAATGCTGAAAAATACATAATTAAAAGTAATAATTACAAAAACAGATCACTGCCCCTTACAGTATCAGGCATTTTGTGTAATTCATATTGCAGGACAGTATCAATTATTTACAGCTCCTTTTGTAGCGAAACCGCAAACTCTCACAAGTCAATTACAGCTCCTGAATAATTTAAGTGTCATTTATACATTAAAATTTTTTTATATCATGCTTTTTATTCATCTCCTTGGAGATGACGCCGGAACCACAGGCGACGTTGTCTCAGGCGTGAATCCATTTGCATCTCGTTACGCTTGGTTTCGGTCACCGCGTTGTACGCTGCGTATCAGCGCTTCCGTATATCCCCCCCCCCCCCCCCACAAGGCTGATTTTAGTCCCCGACCCCCCCCCCACTCCTCCACTGAAGACATTCAAAGACCCGAGAGATCCCTCCCACCCTGTCCAGAAAGGTCACTCTAACCTCTGTGTGCAAGAGCCTTCCACCATGGCTGTTGTGCGGGGTGTATGGAGGAGGGGAGGGCACAGCGTATGGCAGTGGAGAGCATCACCTGGCCTGGGGGGGGGTGCTGCTGCTGGGGGGAGGGAGGCTAACACAAAATAACCATGTTCCCAGCCAGGTCAGCAATGTTTAGTTGGTAAAAGCAGCCGTGATGATGACGATGTCATGGAAATAACGGTTAGCGCACGTTTACGAAAAACATGCTACCAGCTCAGGTACAGGGATTAAACGGCGGGACGCTATTTTACTGCGATGCGTCAGGGGGTCATGGCTGGTGGAGAAAAGGACAGGCGGCAAATTGGGTTCCAAGCGTTTTTATTTCTTGGGTTAGCGGCTCTGTTCGCGACCAGCCGCCCGGAGAGCAGAAAATTCCAATTGGCCGTCCGGACAGGTACAGGCCTGTAGAATTAGAGCGATAGGAGAGGACCGGAGCGGTGGGAATTATTTAGAAACACTCCGAGGCATTCTGCCTGTCATTATTAGGGAGCACAATGCGCCTGCTGCAGTGGGATTACCTCTGCCGTGAAATGGGATGTGGACAGAGGCGGCAGCCGACCTATCGGCGCACGCCGCTCCTCTGATGGCGCCATCTCCTCAGTTTAGTCATGCTTCGCTATGTGTGCACATCTATTTTCTCTGGAAATGACAGCGGGAACGACTCGGGGCACAGTCGCCCGCGTTAAAAAGGAATCGCATTTGCGGGCGCAGTGAGAGACCCGGGCCGGTTTATCAGATAATTAGGGCCTTTTGTCAGGGGCAGGACACGGCGGCTCAGGCGAAGCTGGTGGCAGTGGTATCCGTACTCTTACATGATGAGTAAGAACGTTACGACTGAAAAAAATATAGGAGAAATCATTTTAAGAATGAGTTCTGCGGTGCTCGGAGTTGCATGCGGTTCTCGTGCACAGTGCATTTGATGCGTGTTGGCACTGAAGCAGGTTCCCCACAGTCAGAAGGAAGCCAGAAATACCTCACGAACGATCTCCTCTACTAGGGAGCCTCTTGCCAGACGTTCCTTTACCAGGGACGGCCTCTGATCTTCTCCAGAAGTGATATATTACAGAACTGAAATGGTGACCTGGGCATGATCTCAGTCCCTCTTGGGTAAAGTGTGTCCTTCTTTTCCATTGTCAGCTGCTTCACGTTTCTGTGCAAGAAGCTTCACATCTGGAAAACAATTGTGTCTGAGAAACACTGTAGAATTCCAAAAATTTCTTTGATTTAGGGACGCCATAGAGGTCCAGAATGCATTAGTGTCTGGGGCTCGCTATAGACCTCCGCAAATCGCCCTGATCCAGGGGTTTCAGAATCTCGTAATGTTTAGGGAGCATCATGGAGGCAACACATGGTGCTTTTGTGTCATTTGACCCAAAAACAGATCCTGTTTCCCTGGCAGCAGTGACACATACACAGCTCTCGTATGCTGGCCATTCGGTGATCCACAGGTGGCCGGCTGAGCGACAGGTGAACTGGAGAAGCTGTGATTTCATAGTAGGGGGGGAAGGAGGGGTGTCCAGGCAAATACATGACTGGACATGATCAACACCAGGGAATACATCCAGAAATAAATGCCAGACAAATAGAGATGAGGACGGGTATCCAAAAAGCAGCCTGTCTGAATGTGGGAGCAAAACGTGTGAGAGGCCAGAATGTCCAAACTTACAATCACGATCCATAATATGAGATCTTAGCTTCTTTAGGGCGTCCCGCTAAGGCGTTATACTCCCCGCTCACTGTCTGACCTTTTGTGATATTTCAGTAAAATGCCAAGAGCTGGTATTTCACACCCATCTTCTCCTCTGACCCACGGAGCTGATACGTCTTAAAGCCGCCATCACACGGAACTCTATATTTAATTAAAACTTCAGTTAAACCCTTAACAGGCTCAACTGGAAATGACAAGCGGCATCGTTTAGCTGCTAAGCAGCTGTGTCCGGGTATAGGGGCCGGGGTGCTGCTCCATGTCAGCTCCTGGGGGAGCTGGCTATCAAAGGCGCTTTGTGGATGGACCCGAGAGCTGACTTACACTTCTGATCGCAGACAGAGGGGGGCGCCATAGGAGGAAACCCCCATTGCCAGTTGCTTAGGGAACCTAAAAAAATAAAGAAGAAGGACTCAGAGGAATTTAATTCATAAAAAGCTTGGCTGCATGTGCCTGCCCCCCCCTCCTTTTTGGGTCCACCAGATGCCCCGCTGTGATGGTGGTCCGTCTGTGGAGGGGGGCCCCTTCCCTCCCCGGCCTTGATTCCTCTGGCCGATAATGGATGCCAAGGTCATGCCAGTTGGTTCCGGGTCTTTGTTACTGCAAAGGATCACGGACACCCCATCAAAAAAGGGCATTTTACAGACTAACAAAACAAGCAGTTATTCAGCTAATGAATCCGCTCACACCTCAGGTATGTCGGCAAGCCTCTGCCGCCCCGGGGCGGGGGGGGGGGGGGGGCTGGGGGCTGGGGGCACAGGCTGGCTAGAGAGAGGGACAGAAAAACAACTTTAATCATTTAACAGGAGAATAAAAGGAATGTTCTCATAGGGATCTGGCTTTTCTTGGCAGTCTGCAGCGGAATACAGCACTGGCATAAGGTCCACCGAGTTTCCCATCAAACTAAACATCAGAATGTGCCTCTTTGGGAAACCTTCTGCAGTGGGTCCTGAGAGTTCCTGGATCGGGGGGGGGGGGGGTGGTTTCTGACCCAGAAGGTCAGAGGCTCGTCCCCTCAGACTGCAAGCTAAATCAGAAGTTCGGCCCTAAGGGTCACAAAAGCACAGAAGGTCTATTTAAGCTTCAGGAATGGGGACGAGGACACTGGAGACGGAGCGGCCAGGAGCGCCGGACATGGGAAACGTGGAAGCTGGGCGTGGAAGACGTCTGGGCCACAGACAGCAGAGCGGCGTGTGTGAGGTGTGAAAGCAGGGCGAAGTCACAGCGGAACATCTGCTCCTCATTTGGAAAAGCAGGGAAATAATTTAAAAGTGGCAGTAAGGGGTGCGATGACAACAGCTAATTAAAGCGGCTGTAGAACATCAGTGCAGGCGTGACATCGTCCCCTTGGGTTCTCACACATAGCGAGTCGGACTTTTGATCCAGTGCTTCTGCGTCTGCAGAAAGAGCCTCGGCTTATAAACACCTGATAAGTCTTTTGTTAATGACTGGCCACGAAGCCCCTTGTAGCATGAAATAGCTTTCAACGTGTGTACAAAAAAAATTCCTTTGAAGGAAGCTTTGAAAAGGCATCACTTTGAGACCGATTTGAATAATAGCAGACTTTTACATACTGTGTTAAATTGTGTGTCTAGTTGCACTGTAAGATCATAATAATCAGGCTTCTTATAGCTGAATGTTTATTTCAACAGTTTGATCACCTAACTAGTCATGGGATGAATGAACTTATCATTTCCGCCCTTTTCATATTTTGCATCTCTTCCCCCCCCCCCCCCCCCGCTCCGCTGAGCATCTGCCGGAGCTAATCTCTGCCTCCTCCCACATGTGAGGAACGCACGGCTCCAAGCCGTCTATGGCAGGACCCTGGGAGGATTCTCAAGTCATGTGATGCCTGTTGGCCAATGAAAGCATGAAAGAGGTGTTAGAATAGCTCTGCTGCTCAGACAGGTTGACTCGGGGTCGGTGGGGGGGGGGGGGGGGAGGGGGGTGTGTCCCCCAGACTGGCACGTGAGACCTGCATCTTAGCAGGCAGAAACAGCCCCGCAGGACTGATGTGGAGTAATGTGTGCAAACAGAGAGCGATGGCCCATCTGTGGAGAGAGCAAATGTTTGCGTGGGCTCCAGTCACCCAGTGCAAACACTGCCGGCAGTCTGCACTGGGTCAAACATTAACTCAGGGCTGTGGGGCATGTGCTGCAAGTGACAACGGGGCACAGTGCACAAGCAAGCTCTCTTCCAGCAGGGGGCACCCTTTAGATGGCATGACCCCAGATGCCAGGTGAAACCTGCTGCCACGTCATGTGGGTGATGCTGTCACTTTATCTAACTTTTATTATTTGCGTGAGACTTTTGTCCGCCATTAAAATGATCTTCCCCGCGGTCTGCACTTCAGCTTGCCAGATGCAAGTGACTAATCAAGTATAGAAGAACCGCGTCAATGAAGAAACCTCTCTGTGTATCCGCCGGTGAGGTTGCGGACCCCAAGTACATTGAAAGCAGCTAATGGCAACAATAAGAGCACCATTGCGTAGTCATTGCAAAGGTAGTCAGAAACAAAGCACTCAGGGGCAGGGCCCAAGGCTAGAAAAGTGCAGCTCAGGGTCATGTGACAGGTTCCGTCCAATGGGGATCTGCCTCCAGGTCTCTGGATTTGAAGTGGGGCTGCCTGGACCCCACTTTGGTCCCGAGTGTCTAAGTGTAACAGCATGAGGTTGGTAGCAAATTGAAGGCCATTTTCTGAAATGATATTCAAAGACATGCAATTTTTAAGGCGTTTCTGTGGGAAAAGCGAAGCGACCTGTGCAATGGTGTTTCTGAAGCACGAAGTAAGGTAGCAGGGGGATTAAGTGCCAGCCTCTCTCATCGGGAGCAGGCAGGAGAAGCTGCAAGGAACCGCCAGTTCCGGTCTCTCTGTTGGTTTGGCACTCTCTACTGCTTCAGCTCTCTCTGCTGTTTCGGGTCTCTCTGCTAGTTTGGGTAATTCTGCTGTTGCAGGTCTCTCTGCTGGTTTGGGTCATTCAGCTGTTTTTAGTCCCTCTGCTGGTTCAGGTATCTCTGCTAGTTCGGGTCTCTCTGCCATTGCAGGTCTCTCTGCTGGTTCTGGTCTCTTTGCTGGTTTGGGTCATTCTGCTAGTTCTGGTCTCTCTGCTGGTTTGGGTCATTCTGCTATTTCAGGTTTCTCTGCTGGTTTGGGTCATTCTGCTGTTTCGGGTCTCTCTGCTGGTTTGGGTCATTCTGCTGTTTCGGGTCTCTCTGCTGGTTCTGGTCTCTCTGCTGGTTTGGGTCATTCTGCTGTTTCAGGTTTCTCTGCTGGTTCAGGTATCTCTGCTAGTTCGGGTCTCTCTGCCATTGCAGGTCTCTCTGCTGGTTCTGGTCTCTCTGCTGGTTTGGGTCATTCTGCTATTTCAGGTTTCTCTGCTGGTTTGGGTCATTCTGCTGTTTCAGGTTTCTCTGCTGGTTCAGGTATCTCTGCTAGTTCGGGTCTCTCTGCCATTGCAGGTCTCTCTGCTGGTTCTGGTCTCTCTGCTGGTTCAGGTATCTCTGCTGGTTTGGGTCATTTTGCTGTTTTGGGTCTCTCTGCTGGTTCTGGTCTCTCTGCTGGTTTGGGTCATTCTGCTGTTTCAGGTTTCTCTGCTGGTTCAGGTATCTCTGCTAGTTCGGGTCTCTCTGCCATTGCAGGTCTCTCTGCTGGTTCTGGTCTCTCTGCTGGTTTGGGTCATTCTGCTGGTTCTGGTCTCTCTGCTGGTTTGGGTCATTCTGCTGTTTCAGGTTTCTCTGCTATTTCAGGTATCTCTGCTAGTTCGGGTCTCTCTGCCATTGCAGGTCTCTCTGCTGGTTCTGGTCTCTCTGCTGGTTCAGGTATCTCTGCTGGTTTGGGTCATTTTGCTATTTTGGGTCTCTCTGCTGGTTCTGGTCTCTCTGCTGGTTTGGGTCATTCTGCTGTTTCAGGTTTCTCTGCTGGTTCAGGTATCTCTGCTAGTTCGGGTCTCTCTGCCATTGCAGGTCTCTCTGCTGGTTCTGGTCTCTCTGCCAGCTCTCATTCTGGCACTGTTACTGGGGCTTCATTAGCCCAAGCAGAAGTTAATTGTTTGCATGGTTTATTTGCACGTTTTCAGTATCAGATCAACGTCATTGTTTCAGTTTTTTAATCGAATATGTCAGAATAAACACGATAATTAAGTATTAAGCCAGGGGAAGAATGTCAATAAAAATGCTCCTAAGTGGGCTGAATTGAGAACCGCAATCCAAAACAAATGCAACATTTCAAACTGAAAATTTTTTAAAAGCACATTAACTATTTTTAATAAGTGGCCTGTTGTGCTCCCTAAACAGTGCCTCTTAGCCACAAAGACCACCGTTAAGAGCTTGGGAGGATTTCAATTAAATTATTTTGGAAATACTACTGAAAGAAATTAAATGTTTTTCCTCAGGGAAAAATAAAGATAGCCAAACACACGACAGCAGCCAGGTATGTTTCTGTTAACAGTTCAAAGAGCTGAAAGTCTTTACAAACAATCATTGTTCACTCCAGTCCAGACGGAATGACCACACTCTGTTTCTTTATTAGCCTGGTGTCGATTCAGCCTGCCACAGCCTCTTCCAAGTTTTAAAAATAAATGTCAAGCGGACGTTCAGCGGCTCGTGGTCACCGAAAGTCGTAATCCCATCATAAAATGAAATAGTTTTGTTTAAAGATAACCGCAGAGAGGCCCGCAGGAGTGCCTCTTACTGCCCATGTTGGTTCCAGGCCAAGGAACTTGTTGTGTGGCCCAGGTGACCCACAGCTGATAAGATATGCACCAGTCAGCTCCCGCTTTTAATGCCTTATGGAACACATCTACCCCTTAATGATTTAAATAATGTTTTCCTGGTGGTTTATAGGTGCCACATATGCACCCATACAGTTACAATCACCATTCCACTGGCCCACAGTACAGCTCTGCTATCAATGGATCTGCACCCCAGAGAAGTAGGTTATACTGCCCCCCTGTGTGTCCCCCGCACCCCTATGTGTGTGTCTGTGTATCTCTGACTCCTGTGATGAGCGGTACCAGCATCTGCACACCTTTGGGTTTTCATCAACGGTTCTGATTCTGGAGTTTACACATTGAGCATTTATTTGGGGGGGGCGGGGGTTGTGGGAGGTGGGGGATACCAGCCCCATTTTCCCCTTATCAGTGCAGTAGCGTTGAATGTTAATTGGGCCAAAGTCTGAGATGGAGCATCTGGTTCCAATTTGTCAGAGACGTTTTGTGCACCGACCGCTGGCCAGACTCATACATAAGCGTCAGGCAGTAATGAGCCGGGTGCGAGCGAAGCGCTCCTTGGTCAGGGTGGGGGGGCAGGGTGATGCCCGGGGTGAGGTTCTTCCTGTCTTGGGCGTATGAATCCATTGCAGGCCCTTCTGCTACCAGTGCGGAGCCCTGAATCCATTGCTGTTCTACACCGCAGCTTAAAATGACACCAGGAAGCCAGATAAGGAGCTGATGGGCTGAGATAGCAGCTCATTTTCTTTATTTTCAATGTGGAGAGGAGCTTATCAGGCTCCATTGCCTAGGATTCACCAGCTCTTTCTCCATCTCCCCCTCTCCGCCTCTCTCTCTTCCTCTCACTCGCCTTCCTCACTCTCTCCCTCTCCCCTTTCTCCCCTCTCTCTCCCTTTCTTCCCCCCCCTCCCCCAAACCCCCATACAGGTGACTCAAGGTTTTCCACGAAGTCGCTCCCTCCAGTCCCTATGTGCTCGGGGCTGAATGGCTGCAGGACGCTTCCAGGCTTTACTCAATTACATATTTAATTACACAGCCAATCAGTTTGGGTGACTATTGGAATTGTCTCAGTGGCTCAGCGGGTGGCGCTATTGTGTCGACCACCAAGGGTCGGCAGCTTAAGTCCCGCCTCTTCTCTTGGAGGGGGTTTACACATTCTGCCTGTGCGCCCCTGTCAGGGGGAGCGTTTGGAGGATGGATGGATTCCTGTTGTACTCTTTCTGAGACGGGCCACAGATGATTATTCTCAGTGAATGTACATCTTCAGCTTCCTTTATACGTAACGCCTGTCTTTAAAGGGTAGATTAAAGTCGTGCAGGGTCATTAATTTTCATTATAGTGCCTACGAAGCATATGATGTAATGTATAATATCGATGCTCTGTGACTTTTCCCGAAATGACAGGGTGTACAGGCAGCACGAGTGATCAGCAGTCTGCTTTGTTTAAAGGGCCACGTTTGCTCTGCTTTCCCACGTGAAGAGTGAGCGCGTCGCAGGCGGCCAACCCTGTGCCTGATTTAAAAACAAAAAGGAAACCGACTAATTAGAGGCGGCAGCCAGTGCTTTATTTATAGGTCCAACGGCCCTTTTAAGGACCCTTTTAAAACCGGCAAACTGGGCCGGCACCAGTGAAGAAGTGGAGGCAGAAGGATGCAGCCTCAGATCCCAGAGGTAGTCGGACGGCCCGACTCACCCTGAAAGCCCTGCAGAGGGCGCCGTGCATGTATAATGCATGACATTAACCAGCCCCATTCTGTAAGGAGTGACACAGACACGGAGTCCCCACAGAGAGCCCCCCCCCCACTGTCCTCAGTGGTGACATATTTCAGGTTCACCCTACGCTGCTGACTCTTTTGAGCATATTGTGTGGTTATTTCCTTTTTGAGAAGGTGGGGGGGGGGCACAGTCCTGATCTGTAAATGGCCATAGTCAGTGTTTCCTGCGTCACACACCAGGAAATGGCTAACTAGTCTATCGGTCGCGTAACCTCCTCACGGCGTAAATCCGACACCTACCTGTAACCCGCCCACCATCGAGGAGGTGAGAAAAATGAGCGAAACTCCAGGGAAAACAGGTAGCAGGACACCCACAGGCCACAGCAGCCCAGAGATGGGGAGCTCGGGATGGACAGACGCGGGGGTGGGCAGGCCGGTGAGATTTTCTGAAATTAGACTCAGCAGGTCGAGATCGGAGAGAGCAGAGGAGCTAATAACCTGGAATCCAATAAAAGGGCCTTTTGCGGGTACCTTTGTTATTCTCAGAAAACTCCGGAACAGGAGTGGAGGGCGATATGTGTGTGGAATGGAGGCAGGGCACTTATCGCTTAACGTTTTAAAGGCTGGAACATGTCCACCCTCGCTGACTGTCGGTGAGTCAGAAGCTTCTTCTGTGCACCAGCATTTCCTCAGTAAAATCATCGTGTTCCTCTGTAAGCTCTGCTGTGCAACTTCCTGACACCGCCTGGGCCCTTTCGGGTCTGAGGATCCCAGGCTGTGAGCACCCTGTGCCTCCAGACAGTACAGGGGGGCCTGATTCCTCTCCTGACCAAAGGAGGATCCAGTTTTCTAATATCAGGCCTCTAATATCAATGAGTGATATCAGCCTTCAGAATTGGTCAGAAAAAGCTCGAGAAATTTGATTGGCCTACTCTCCTGTGACCCCCCTCCCCCAGCCAGAGAGGCATGTAAATGACGACATTAGACAGAAATCAAGGCAACCCCCGCCCGATACCCACCCAGAGCTCCTAACCAGCCAGTAATTAAAACTTCTACTTAAACTAAAACAAACTCATCAGTCCCTTAAATGGACTGGTGTTGCAATTATAAAAAAGACGAAAGTGTGGTTTTTATAAACACATTTAGGTAGAATGCTTTTAAAAGCATGTGACAATGAAAGAAAATGGCTCTTTCTGGATGCCTCCATTTAGAAAGACAGAAACAGGCAACAACGGGTGACAGGCTGATTATGCAGTCGTAGGCGAGACGTATCCGTGGAGAAATGTAGCCAGGGGCACAGGGGAGGAAGACGCTCAGTCGCTCTTTTAAGCAGCGGATGGAAATTACACTTCATGTTTTGAAAATCTGATAAAATATCACGCACAGGAGTTAATGACTGCAGCAGAGAAGCGACGAAGAGGACAGTTGTCGGCCTGCTGGAGAGACGGGCCTGTTGGGGGGGACATGGGGTCACTGTCCCGGGGGTGTCACAAACACTATTTCTGGGGAGCAGGTTCCCAACCCAAGCACTTCAGTAAAACTAGCATCTCACGCAGGAAAAGAGGAGTGAATCTGAGCCAGAGTGTATCAGAACCAGACGATATCAGAGCTGGAGCGTTTGGAGTCAGAGTGTTTCGGAGCCGGAGTGTTTTGGAGTTGGAGTGTCTTGTAGCCTATGTGTATCAGAGCTGGAGTTTTTAGAGTCGGAGTGTATCGGAGCCAAAGTGTTTCGGAGCCGGGTATTTTGGAGCCAGAGCATATAATTTATTTTTTATTCACCTTTATTTAACCAGGCAAGACAGATTAAGAACATGTTTCTTATTTACAACTGTGGCCTGGAACAATCAGAGCCGGAACATATCAGAGCTGGAGTATATTGGACCCCGAGCGTATCACAGCTGGAGTGTTTTGGAGTTGGAGTGTATCAGACCTGGAGTATATTGGAGCTGGAGAGTATCGGAGCTGGAGTGTATCAGACCTGGAGTATATCGGGCCCAGAGCATATCAGATCTGGAGTGTTTTGGAGTTGGAGTGTATCGGAGCCGGAGCGTATCAGACCTGGAGTATATCGGGCCCAGAGCATATCAGACCTGGAGTATATTGGAGCTGGAGAGTATTGGAGCCGGAGCGTGTCAGACCTGGAGTATATTGGAGCTGGAGAGTATCAGAGCCGGATCGTATCAGACCTGGAGTATATCGGACCCAGAGCATATCAGAGCTGGAGTGTTTTGGAGTTGGAGTGTATCAGAGCCGGAGCGTATCAGACCTGGGGTGTATCGGACCCAGAGCATATCGGGCCCAGAGCATATCAGAGCTGGAGTGTATCGGAGTTGGCGGTGTGACGGAAAGGAATTGCTCTTGCTTTTCGCATGGTTCCTCGTTTGCTTTGTGATATGGATTCTGCTCGGTTCCGCGATCACGTCCTCGACGCACGCCGCGGTGTCATCAGATATTGAGTCATCCGCCTGCTTTTGGGTCCTGTCCCGTGCCCTCGTCTATTTCTGAGACGTGCCATTGAATATTTATAGATTTTCCGTTCCCCGCTTTCGACGCGAATCCGTCGTATGCAGCCAGAAAGACGGTCGCCGCAAGGTGACGGGGTCTACACGTCGGGGTGAGCTTCTGATAAATTACATGTCATCACAACTCATAAAAGAGCCAGCTTCCACCTGCCGTTTAAAGTTAAAATTGCTAGTTTCCATGCAGCAAATTGCACTGGTTCGCTCCCAGGTATAGAGATTAACACTGTGGTAGCAGTAATGAAGGAATCTGCAATTAAACTTGTTAGAGAAGGTCGGCCGTCAGTAGCAGCAGCCCATTATAAAATTAGCTGAAGTGCTTTATTTAAGAAAAAGCCAAGGAGAATTTATAAAGAGCTATTTCTGTCTGTGTAGCTGAGTTAAAAACAACTGTCTTATCTTATCTTTCAGGCCTGGCATTAATATCTAACACCAAGGCTCCTCTTTGATGTCGTCCGGAGCGTGAAGGTCCCCACTGCTTTTCAGGTACGAAATTCCCACAAGAGTGTGATGTGGCAGGCTGTGTAATACACACACACAGACAGAGTCACACACACACAGACAGAGGCACACACACACAGACGGAGACACAGACACACACACACAGACAGAGACACAGAGTCACACACACACACAGACAGAGGCACACACACACAGACAGAGACACAGAGTCACACACACACAGACAGAGTCACACACACAGACAGAGTCACACACACACACACATACAGAGACACAGACACACAGAGTCACACACACACAGAGACACACACACACACAGACAGAGACACAGACACACAGAGTCACACACACACACACACACAGACACACACACACACAGACAGAGACACAGACAGAGTCACACACACACAGAGACACACACACACAGACAGAGACACAGAGTCACACACACACAGACAGTCACACACACACAGACAGAGGCACACACACACAGACACACACACACAGACAGAGACACAGACAGAGTCACACACACAGAGTCACACACACACAGAGACACACACACACACAGACAGAGACACAGACACACACACACAGACAGAGTCACACACACACAGACAGAGTCACACACACACAGAGACACACACACACAGACAGAGACACAGACACACACACACACAGACAGAGTCACACACACACAGACAGAGACACAGACAGAGTCACACACACTCAGAGACACACACACACACACACAGACAGAGACACACACACACAGACAGAGTCACACACACACAGAGACACACACACACAGACAGAGACACAGACAGAGTCACACACACACAGACAGAGTCACACACACACACAGACAGAGTCACACACACACAGACAGAGACACAGACAGAGTTCACACACACACACAGACACATACACACCGGCAGAGACACACATACACACAGACACACACATACACACACATACACACAGACACAGACACACACATATACACATAGACACACAAACAGAGACACACACACAGACAGAGAGACACATACATACACACACACACACACACACATGCACACTTTGTGGTTATCTCAGACCATCATGGGGAATCAATTGGACTCCGACTAAATTCTTCCTCTCTGAGTCCCTGGAATGCAGGTGAAATATGAGTTCAGTTTAGCCAAACTACCCCTGGGGAGGCAGCATCTTTTCAACATTGGATCAGGTCACTTTATGTTCGATCACCCCCCCAGATTAGCCCTGACAGAGTAACCCATAACGGAGCACTGCCAGTTGACCGCAGGATGCTAATGTCCTGATCTACAGCGCAGATCGCCATCCTGTAGCATGACTTAAACAGCTCGAATGCCGGGGAGGGGGTGAAAGCCGGCATGCACCCCACCAATGGGGGGCGCTGCTCGGCCAGTGTAGGCGTGGTCCTGCCACAGTTCCACCCCATCATCCAGGCACAATCCTCCGCTCCCATCCGGGCAGATCTGAGCAGATTGTGACCCGATGCTCGTACGTGTCACACACTGGGACTTAGGATCCACGCTGTAGTCTAGAGTACAGGAGCAGGCTTCACGTCCTGGTCTGGGGCCGTGATGCTAGCAGAAGTGTAGCAGAACTTGGAAAGGAAAGGCAGGGAGGGTAATGGGATGCAAAGAGCAACGACGCAAATATATTACGGCTTTTCTTGGATATACTGTGATGATATACATGAGATGCAGTAACACCAGAGTGAACTTCTGGAGCGACACCGGCCAAACCCACCCCTCAACCAAAAGACAAATGCTAACCTAACCACCTAACCACCTAACTACCTAACTACCCAAAGACAAAACGTATACACACAATAATAAATGGCAGCCACTCCCTACGTCCCTCACACGGAGTATCTACACATTCTGTACAACCAGCAGCAAAGTCGAAATCGAAATCCAAAGATGCATTCAGTAGCTAAAGTCCAGGTCAGAAAACAAATATGCAATATAACAAATCCAGCCATTATGCCCCCTGCTGCCCTTGAGAGGCCTGTTTGCTGCTGCTGACTCCTCTAAGCTCTGCTTGGTTCCTACAACATTCTGTCCTTTTCCAGGCAGAGAGAATGTGAGAGAGAGAGAGAGAGAGAGACAGAGAGAGACAGAGAGAGAGAGGGAGGGAGACTGCATTCCTCCACAAAGCCTCCCCTCTTCTGGAAAACAATGGCTGCTTCTTCTGGGAGGTAAGACTTGAGCGTTGCTGTTACATAAGAGGGTTTCGATGGAAACATGCAAAGGGGTCAAAGGTCATCCCCCCCCCCCACCCACCTACAATCTGTCTCCCCACTTTCTTAGCCCTAAGTAAACAGATGGCACGTCATCCACCATGACACCGCACCCAGCGCCGCTCACCTGCACAGCAGTGCTGCCTGGCCACTCCCAAGGGGTGAAAGTCCGTCAGGTACCTGCCCTGTGATGATCTCTCTGTGGTTTCACTGTTTGATTTGCAGAACATACCTAGCAGACGGACCGGTGCATCACGCTGACCAAACTCCAGCTGGATAAAAACGCAACTGTACTGTCACCTTCCGCATTCAGCTCCCAGATTTACCTTTTCTCTCGGGGTCTGGTTTTGACACAGGTGTGGTCGCCTCCCACAGAGCTGACAGGAAAGGTGTGGGGGGGGCAGCGTAGCTTCACGGCAGGTGAGACGTGATGATTCCACAGGCCTGCCGACAAACTGCGGCCCCTATTCCACCACCGGCCACATGCCGACAGCAGGCTCCAGCTGCAGCTCTCAGCCGCAGCCTTTTATTTTTAGCTCTGGCTGAGCTTTGACCCCGCCGTCGCTGACATTTTCTGTGAATTCCAGCAATGCGCGGAGCTGTGCTCTCTGGGTGTCAGGCGTTTCAGTCGCAGATCAGAGTGCACTGCAAGTTACGCGTAAGTAAGGCACTGCAGATCCAGCCACGCGTCTTTGCTCGGCGCGGTAGCGAGGGCACTTCTGTACTGGTATGCCGGTCAGTCATTCAGTGACATGGTTGCAAAGCGGCGGTGGGGCTGTTGGGAATGGCAATGCTGGCTTTTCCGGCACTGCTAAACTCATCGGCGACTCTGGGCTTGGGTTTGATGTAGAAGACGGTGTCACAGAAGTGGCGTGTCCCTCAGGGGTGTCCGTCACTGTGCTGTTCCAGGCCCCCCTGCCTCCCCACCGCCACTAATGCTCCTCTTCAGCTATCAGGTCCTGCCACTGGCAAAGTTTATCAGACCCCGACTTATGCCGACTCATTTCAATATCTCCACCAATGCAAAGCCCCCTCGTTCCCTGCCAGCATATGCAGGCATTAATCTGGCTCTGCACAGAAAATTATTTCATTTCCTGAAGAAAGCTAGACTGGCTGTGCTTTTTAATACTTCCTGTAAAGCCCACCCCGAAATTCTTGTTTGAGTACCGAAGCACTGGGTTAAAGCTATTTACTGCTGAATATCTGCATGAGAATGTATGTGTTTTTCACACCGTGGGACAGTAAATGAGGTGAGGGGATAATCTGGGTAACAGGCTGCTAGCTTAATCCAGTGAGGATTCAAATGCTGCACATATTTTAAAAATGAAGGCGAGAGCCCGTACGGGCGCTCATGTAATTAACCGCGCCACTTTAGCCGAGCGGCACGCTCACTAATTGCAAAAAGCCCCTGATTTGTGTTCAAGAAAACGACGCGCCGCATTGCTTTGCAAATACCAACTGGGCCTTCTTAATAATGTGGTGCGTTACCGGTGCCATATGCATGTCACTTATCTGAGAACCGCTTTCCATTGTCACCGTGGTGATATGGCACTGAAACGTGTCGGCACAATGACAGAAGTGTCATGACCCGATCCCTCCACAAAGATGCTGACCTAGGACTGGTCGCCGGTGTGGAAAGGCGTGTGCTGGAACACGGAACATGACATGGGGTCAGCCAGACCCACCCACCGCTGACACCTGGTCACTGGTCACTAAGGAGACGCCAGTGTCCCGGGGAGAGGCGTGCGCGGTAATACAAACATGCTCCTTAGAGCAATCCGCACACCTTAATGTTATTATGCTCATGTGTTAATTATATTCCTCCAGCAGCAGGGTGATTGTTATTCACTCCTGACTCACCTACAGCTTACCGTCTGTCTAGCTGACGTGTCAGTAGCTTCTTTGCAGGATTCTGGACACTTGCTATATTATATCTGCCACATGCAGGTTACGAATCACTGACCAGGAAGTGCTTCTTCTGTGTGCCCTGGTGCTGTTTCCTAAAAATCCCGGTGAGTTCCATGACCTCACGGAGATTAGCGCAGAAGCACCCTGTTCTCCTGAAGCCGACAGTCTGATCCCTGCCCCGGGGGCAGTTTCGATTGCTCTTCAAACCCCCCTCATCGCCTCAGTAGTTAGCAATCCCCCTCCCCCCCCTGAAATCAGAGGAATTTCTAACTGCTATGTTAGCGCCCCTTTCGTCTGTAGCGGTATTTGCTCTAGAGCTGTCTGACCCCGCCCGCCCCCCCTTGCCTCCCTTCCAGAACATTCCCTGTAAACTAACAAACCAGGGGTCATGTGGAGCCAGGCTGAGGCAGGAGCCGCACCTTGCTGATGTAAGAGAATGCAAGGAAAGCCCCACCCTATACAATGCTACCATACTGACAAACACCAAGCCCCTGCCAGGGAGGTCCAAACCAGTAACAACTCCTCAAGCCCCCCACTGTCACTGTACGTCCCACCGGGGTCTCCAATCTATGGGACAGTGACATTTGTAAACACACAGCTGGCTCTCTGCCTCCTCTGCACATGGCTGCCCGCTCTGTCCCCTTGCTCACACTGCCAGCAGACACACACACTCCTTATCAGAACCGGGCTTCTGTAAAGACTGCGGGTATCTGATCCGGTACGTCTGCCACGAGGAGCATGCATCCCTCCCTCTCACTGAGACTGAACCGGCTCCTCTCAGAGTTTCTGTTTACAGACAGACCCGTGCTGCCTTATCTCCTTTATGTTTTTGTAAAAGGTCAACAGCCTCTGAGGCTGTCATGCACACTCCGGCCTCTTGGGGCACCCTTTCATCTCAGACCCGCCGTCTGCCTGCGTCACGCCCGCGCACCTCAGCTTATTGCTCCTCCCACCTGCAGTTTGATCACCCAAGGACAGCTGGATTATTTCTGCACCTATAGAAATTAGGCCATTAAAAATGCTTCGAAGCAAGAAGGAAAGCCACTAACGACAACGAGGTAATTCATTCAAAATCTGATTGGCTGAAGGGACACTGGAAGTACATTCATACCGAGGAAGGTCCACCGGCGTTCCTGATGACGTGTGTGTGAGCGAGTCTCCTTCCGGGGCGAGTCCTTCGTACAGTGCGACCCCGTAGCTGGCCTGTCCTCAGTTTACCCTGTGCAGCACCCAGTGTGGGGGGGGCGGGGGGGGGGGGGCCTGAGGACAGCGTGATCTGCTGACAGCGCCCAGCTAGCTTTCATCAAGGAGCCACCTGACTACTTAATATAACCAGCTGGGCTGCAGCGAGAGGAGGCTGGTGAGAGACGGCATGACAGGATGCTGCAGGCTGACAGGATGCTCCTGCTGCAGGCTCTCAGGCTGCCATGCCAGTGCTACGCTGCCTTGATTTCTCTAAAAGGCCCAGACCCTCCTGTGTGCCGACAGCCTTCGGAAGCATCTATTTACCTCCTGTGTGTCCAGCCTACTGCGGCGTCCTCGCCTCCACGGTCACCGAAAGGGCTGCCCTCTCCCAGTGGACCAGCTCCTAGGTGCCGAGACCCCCAAGCCTAATTTCCCATTGAGGAACCACAGTCCCACTCAGCTTCTGAAAGCACAGCGCCGCTGTTCTCTTCAATTATACCCCCCCCCCAATAAATAAGTAAAAATACAATTACGGAGGCCTTCCCCACACTCTGCCGTCCCTTATCTCGCTCAGGCAGCTGGCTGCGAAATGTTTGAATTGGGCTAAAACGGATGATAAACAACAGGTATCTCTTCCAATTATAACGGGCCGTGACAATACGGCGAGGATGTTGTTTTTTCACAGACAGCCAAAGGGCCGGCAGCAGCAGAACGTCATAATAGGGGACTCGGAGACGTTCTTAGACAACTGAGCTACGAATTAATGTTTCCATTAGGGACGCTCATAACCCCCCCATACACCGAGTGCCGTTCCGTTCGAGCGCTCGGTAATAAAGGGAAGCCGAGACGATGCCCGCGGGACGAGGCGCTCTGCCACACGGCACGCTAAAAACGCAGCCGGGCCCAGGACGGTGCGCTTGACAAGCTCGTCCTCTAAAAATACATCGAGCGTCAAAATACATCGAGCATCACACTATAATTGATTCATCAGAAAATAATAGCGGCCTCCTTTTCTAACTGTGATTGCTCGCAATCAGGTGACATCATCGTAATATGCCGTGTTTTGCCGCCGATAAAAATAAACAGAGCAAACTGAGGGAGAAAATTCCTTCCTGCTGGTGTCTTATTTACAAGCTAATTATATTTTCCTGAGTTTTGTTTGAGGGGTACTGAGGCTGATGATGGATTGTGGTGGATTCGGAGGCGGTGCGCGGGGTCAGTGCTTTCCACCGGCTACTTGGGGGTGTTCTGCGTGCTGTCGGAGAGCTCGGACATTTAACTTGCCTATCTAAATGGGGACCAAAGCATGAGGCTTAATTACACCAAGGATCTGTGATGTTCAGTTATATTAAAGCGTCAATTAGAATTGGTAATGTACAGATGGGAGCCTTATGTAAGCACTGACACCTGACTGGTCCTGCTCAGTTCGGTGTGTGAAAGCAGGCTGGGGGTGAAGTGGCCGAGATCGTCCCAGTACACATTCGCTTGGCAGATGTTCTCATCCAAGGGCACTTACCCAGCAAGCAATTTCACAAATCTACATACCTAAAAAAACAATTTCAGTTTAGCATTAAGGGTGCTCAGGGGAGTGACAGCCATTCTTCCTGCAGTGTTTGGACCAGCAACCACAACTCCCACACTGGTGCCTGCAAGCCTGCGCCGATCTCCGGAAGGTTCTGCCTGAGACGTGATTCGGGGCACGGCTTCTGCGTACGTGGCGCACTGGGTGAATTGTTCTCCTTTTCTAGCATGGATGTGTCGATCTGTGGATGAGAAAGCAATGGCTCCAGTCGGAGTGGGGGAAGGGGAAGTCCCAGGGCTGCCATGTTCCCAGTGCAGTGATCCTCATGAAATGCAATTTCATGAGTAAACATATGAGCACCCTGTGATATTAAAATCACTCTGGGGTAGGTCCGGCACCCCCCCCCCCCCACCTTGAAGTCTGAGTGGCATCAGCTGCCAGCAACCAGCCTGCCTGACTAAGGGGGGAGGGGGGGGGTTGGATACTTAGGTAAGTATTATTTTTATTCTATTCCATTTGTAAACAAAACCCTGGAGCTTATTATTGACATGGAGAGCACCTCTCCTATTCCCTTTCTGTCCCGAATTTCCCCTTGGGATCAATGACGTATATCATCCATCCATCCATCCATCCACATTTGATTTTACTCTGTGGAGACTAGAGCCTCACCCTTTTCCCCAGGCATCATGGACGTAGCATGTCTTGTTGTGCAGGACAGCGACCTGTGCCATAGTGCCACATAACTTGTTACTGTTGATATGCAGCTGAGGACTGAGAGACTGGGTCCCTCCCTCCTGCGGACTGTGAGACAGGGTCCCTCCCTCCTGAGGAATGAGAGACAGGGTCCCTCCCTCCTGAGGACTGAGAGACAGGGTCCCTCTCTCCTGAGGAATGAGAGACAGGGTCCCTCCCTCCTGAGGACTGAGAGACTGGGTCCCTCCCTCCTGCGGACTGTGAGACAGGGTCCCTCCCTCCTGAGGACTGAGAGACAGGGTCCCTCTCTCCTGAGGAATGAGAGACAGGGTCCCTCCCTCCTGAGGACTGAGAGACTGGGTCCCTCCCTCCTGCGGACTGTGAGACTGGGTCCCTCCCTCCTGAGGAATGAGAGACAGGGGTCCCTCCCTCCTGAGGACTGAGAGACAGGGTCCCTCTCTCCTGAGGAATGAGAGACAGGGTCCCTCCCTCCTGCGGACTGTGAGACTGGGTCCCTCCCTCCTGCGGACTGTGAGACAGGGTCCCTCCCTCCTGAGGACTGAGAGACAGGGTCCCTCTCTCCTGAGGAATGAGAGACAGGGTCCCTCCCTCCTGAGGGACTGAGAGACTGGGTCCCTCTCTCCTGAGGAATGAGAGACAGGGTCCCTCCCTCCTGAGGACTGAGAGACAGGGTCCCTCTCTCCTGAGGAATGAGAGACAGGGTCCCTCCCTCCTGAGGACTGAGAGACAGGGTCCCTCTCTCCTGAGGAATGAGAGACAGGGTCCCTCCCTCCTGCGGACTGTGAGACTGGGTCCCTCTCTCCTGAGAAATGAGAGACAGGGTCCCTCCCTCCTGAGGACTGAGAGACTGGGTCCCTCCCTCCTGCGGACTGTGAGACAGGGTCCCTCCCTCCTGAGGACTGAGAGACAGGGTCCCTCCCTCCTGAGAAACTGGGTCCCTCCCTCCTGCGGCCAGTGAGACAGGGTCCCTCCCTCCTGAGGACTGAGAGACAGGGTCTCTCCCTCCTGAGGACTGAGAGACTGGGTCCCTCCCTCCTGAGGAATGAGAGACAGGGTCCCTCCCTCCTGAGAAAACTGGGTCCCTCCCTCCTGCGGCCAGTGAGACAGGGTCCCTCCCTCCTGAGGACTGAGAGACAGGGGTCTCTCCCTCCTGAGGACTGAGAGACTGGGTCCCTCCCTCCTGAGGAATGAGAGACAGGGTCCCTCCCTCCTGAGGACTGAGAAACTGGGTCCCTCCCTCCTGCGGCCAGTGAGACAGGGTCCCTCCCTCCTGCGGACTGTGAGACAGGGTCCCTCCCTCCTGAGGACTGAGAGACTGGGTCCCTCCCTCCTGAGGAATGAGAGACAGGGTCCCTCCCTCCTGAGGACTGAGAGAAGGGTCCCTCCCTCCTGAGGACTGAGAGAAGGGTCCCTCCCTCCTGAGGACTCCCTCCTGAGGACTGAGAGACTGGGTTCCTCCCTCCTGAGGAATGAGAGACAGGGTCCCTCCCTCCTGAGGACTGAGAGACTGGGTCCCTCCCTCCTGAGGACTGTGAGACAGGGTCCCTCCCTCCTGAGGAATGACCGCTGAACACAGAGTGTGTGTGTGCGTCTGTCCGCGTGTTTTGGTTTGCATAGATCACATTTGGGGACCAAAATGTCCCCAAAGTGCGGTAAAACCTGAATCTTCCTTACTCATGGGGACACTTTTTCAGGTCCCCATTTGGATAACCTCAGTTTTATAAAATCTGTGAATGTAATCAAAAAAGTAAAAGTGCCAAAAGTCTTGTATTTTGGTTGGTTACTTATGGTTAAGGTTAGGGCTGGGTAGGGGGTGTCATGATTGGGATTAAGGTTTTTCCCATAGAAATGAATGAACGGTCCCCATTTAGATAGGAAGACCAACTTGTGTGTTTGTGTGTGTGCCTGTCTGTCTGTCTGTCTGTCTGTCTGTGTGTGCGTCTGGTCCAGGTATACCTTACCTTGTGGGAACCAAATGTCCCAACAACATGAAGAATACCAATTGTTTTACCTTATGGACCAGTTCCCTCTATTTATAAAAATCCGTGACTGTAATGAAAAAACGAAAAATCTTTAATGTTTAAAATGTTTAAAAATGCAAAAAACTCCTGTATTTTGTTTCGTTACTTATGGTTTTGGTTAGGACTGGGTTGTTGTTAAGGTTGTCATAGTTAGTTTTAGCATTTTTCCCATAGAAATGAATGAGCGTTCCCCAAAAAGATAAGATTGCATGACTGTGTGAGTGTGTGTGTCTGTCTGTCTGTCTGACTGACTGTCTGTGTGCCTGTGTGTGTGAGCATCTGTCTGTGTGTCTGTCTGACTGTCTGTGTGTGTGTGTGTGTGTGTGTGTGTGTGTGTCTGTCTGTCTGACTGAGTGTGTGTGTGTCTCACTGACTGTCTCTTCTCTCTGCCCCCCCCAGCTTCCGTTGGCCACAGACCTTTCCCCCCAGAGCCCCTGTGCCAGAATTAGGGCACCTACCTGGACAGACGGATGGGATCGCAGTAAACATTCATTTACAGAGGGGGATCTCACTGTTTTATTCATACCCTGCACTTCACTATCAGACAGGCAGTGAAATATGCATTTCTAGCGTACATAGTAGAACACAGGCTTACCTGGCAGTTTTTCAGACTTCCTGCGTTCTGAATTATACATTGAACACCAGGGGATATTTGTAGCAAGGCCGTATAGAAGTATAGAAATTTATTTGATATATGTGACACACTGGAAACAGGCATAATTCCCCCCAGATATATTATTTATGTATCTTCCACAGATTTTTGATATTTTCAGATATCTTACATATTTACATACACCTACAATCTGAATACCGTTTTTAGGATATTTCATTATGTCTGGCTCTGTGTGAGTTACACCAGGTTCCAGGTTCGCAGCGGTGTCAGTGTATCACAGCAGGGGATAGTGCAAAGTGGTGTTCCACAGGGGCAGTAATCCAGAGGGGCAGTAATCCAGGGGCAGTAATCCAGAGCGGCAGTAAATCCTCAGGGGCAAAAATCCACAGGGGCAGTAAGTCCTCAGGGGCAGTAAGTCCACAGGGGCAGTAATCCTCAAGGGCAGTAAGTCCTCAGGGGCAGTAAACCTCAGGGGCAGTAATCCTCAGGGGCAGTAATTCACATGGGCAGCAAGTCCTCAGGGGCAGTAAGTCCACAGGGGCAGTAAACTTCAGGGGCAGTAAGTCCTCAGGGGCAGTAAGTCCACAGGGGCAGTAAACCTCAGGGGCAGTAAACCTCAGGGGCAGTAAGTCCTCAGGAGCAGTAAGTCCTCAGGGGCAGTAAACCTCAGGGGCAGTAATCCACAGGGGCAGTAAGTCCTCAGGGGCAGTAATCATCAGGGGCAGTAAGTCCTCAGTGGCAGTAAATGATTTTTGTGATTTTTAAGCTTGTCAGTTACCATGCAGGAGACATAAGCAGCTTGCAGGAGCTGCAGACATCACCGTGGAGATGGCAGAGCCTTTCATGGGGGTAAATCACTGCCAGGAGGACCCGGGCCATGACGGCAGCCCCTCACCAAGGGTAATAACTGGGCTTAACTAGGGCCCCCCACCCTTATCTTACCTAGGCAACTTAGCTTAACCTGGGCAGTTTCGTGCTGTAAAAATGAATGATGGGGCAGCTTGGGTGGGGGAGGGAATGATGTAGCGGGGGGGGGGGGGGGGGGGGGGGAGTAATGGGAAGTAATGCCATTGATGAGGTTTTGGGAATACCCCTGCTCGTCATCCTGGAAATTGCAAGACTGACGGGGAAGACAATCCTGTGAATTCGAACTGGAGGGTGTAGCTGTTCAGATTACAGTGTGGAGATTTGCTTGTATGGTCCATGCCCCCCCCCCCCCTCACCCCCCCACCCCACACATACACACACACAGCTTGTCGTCGTTTCAGCCTTTGAATTTGTCCTTTCCTTTCACATTGAGGTTCTGTTGATCGGAGGTCTGAGGGCTATGTGCTACAGTGTGGGCCATGTTGATATGAGGCATCCAGAAATGATGGCTCTCAGCATTCCAGAGCCCAGGGGCCAGCTGGGAAGACTGGGAGAACTGGGGATCTCCACTGGTTTCACTCAGCAAAGACACCCCTAACACTCCTGAAATTGTTATTCACCAGCATTAAAAAATGATTCGGCTTCATCACTGCGATAGATGTTCTCTGCTTGGGAGAAGCTGACAGTTTAGCTTTTATTGAGAAGTGTGAGATTGCGCTCAGATCTACCCTGTAGCGGGATGGAGTCTTCGGCAGGAGCCGGATGATTTCTCGATAGGCACCAACCAGCAGCTGCACTACCGTTTATCAAATATTCCCAGTTTTATTACAGGAGAGCGGCAAAGAAAGCCCACCTCCCATTGCACGCTCCTCCTTTTCGATCCTCTTGAATCTTCAGAGCCCTTAAGATTTCCTGATATTTTTGAGCACGGCCTGGGGGTCCACAACCCCTCCATTTCCACACCATTCCAGGGACGTTTCTTCGTTCAGCGCCTAGACAGTGTGATCCATAATGGGGCCAATTAAAAGAATACCTCTGGACTTTGGTTCCATAAAACCAGGGCACAGACAGAGCTCGGTGGTGACCCCGGCACCCAGGGCTCATATGGGTTTATTCTGGTCCAGCTCACTTAACGCAGTCAGTTTCATTTGTATTTTCAAATTATATTTTGAACAGACAAATCAGTTTAGCTTTGGGGATTTGTGCCTTTCGGGGGTGTGGGTGGGGAGGGGAAGTATGACAGTAATCAATTCCAAAATCACATTAATCATTTGTACCCAAAATGAGGAAACGCAACTCTGTGACCATCTGAGCGGACAGCTTCATTTTTCCGGCAAAGTCCCACGGTCCCGCCTGAGAAATGCAATCTGCAGATGGGAATGAATCCCAGCGTCATTCAATAAAAGGAAATTATTTTGGAGTGGCGTGCAAGCGCGTTACATGAATCTGAGGAAGAATGTCGCCCCGTCTGGGAAAGGTGGAAAACGCAAAGCAAGTCAAAGCCTTTGGGGGGTGATGGGGTCGTAGGGGCCCCTCCCCGGGCAGCCGTCAAAGCCAGGGCTAACCCCTCTGAGGCTGGCGGGCGGGTAATCTGCAGACACCATTGGCCGGGGGCATGAATGAGGGAGAGGAGCAGGTCTCGGTGTCCATCCCCGTCATCCACACAGCTGTCAGCCAGCAACCGTCTGACACGATGGGGCGTACAGGGAGCTGCAGCCAGCTGCAGCCACGCCCCCGGGCCGTCCTCCGGCAGCAGCGCCCCAAAAGGCCTCATTAAGCCTAATGAGTCTTGGAATTAACAGCACAGTGGAGGAGTGGCCACCTTCCCAGCTGGATATTCGGTTGTTTCTTTAACATTCATAATGGACGAGTAACAAGGGCGGCGATTCCCCTGGTGACCCCCAGACGCACTGCTGTCCCCACGCACACACACAGCCCGGGCTGTCACACGGTGTCACATGCACGCACACACACAGCCCGGGCTGTCACACGGTGTCACATGCACACACACACACTGTACTCCAGAGTGTCAGATGCATACCCACCCTGGAGAGTCACATGATGTCACACACACACTCCTGAGTGTCACACAAACACACACACACATATACTCCTGAGTGTTACAGGCACACACGCACACACACAGACCCCGAAATGTCACAGACACAAGCACACACACACATACTGGAGTGTCACAGGCAAACACACACATGCACACACACACAGACACACACACACACAAACACACACACTCCTGAGTGTCACAGGCACACAAACACAAACGCACACACACATGCATGCATACAAACACTCCTGAGTGTCACAGGCACAAACACACACACACACAGAGCCATGTGAGCGGATTTAATTGAATCGCTTATCAGAAGCGCCTGATGATTTCCTTTTAAGCCGGCGCGGCGTTCCCGCTGAATCATGGCCCGTGAAACATTCCTCTGCTGTCGCCCCCTTTCCCAATCAGCCGTAAATGGGGTCATTTAAAAACCAATACAGGCCTGTGTTTGTTTCTTTATTATTACATAGAAAGGTCACCATAGATCCTTCTCAATGCACGCTACAAAATAATCACTTCAAATAATAAAGATCTATTTCCTCTTATGCGGCGTCTTCTTCGGCGTGTAAGAAATGCCCACATTTAAGTATAACTGCATTCGGTCACCTATAAGTCATATTTCCATTCTGTGGTATTTGAGCTTATCTCTGCCCGCTGTAAAATGGACGCACTCCATTCGAGTTCCTCCTCCTGTTTTTTTTTTCAAGATTTCGATCAGCACCCTGCCAGCAGGTAGCACTAAAAGCTTGTTCTTTTTGCTCCAGAAATAAGCATCGGGGAGGCTGAGATAAACCTTGATCCTTAAAGAAAAAAGTAAACAAAGACAAAAAGACTTTTGCAGATTTCCCTTTGGGGGCGCCTTCCATTACGGGCCCGTCTAATCCGGCTGGCGTCTGTGACGTGTCGCGGTCCAGAATGCCGCACGGCTGAGTTATGAGATGCTCGTCGCATTTAAGCCGCCCGCTTCGTCCTAATAAATTCGTCATTGTGGCGCTAATGGGCGCGTATGGCGGACAGATGTTGCTGAATAGACACGCGCTCGGCGGGCGCAGTCGGAGCCACCCTCCTCATAAGCGTCAAGCTGCCCCCCGGATAAATTACACTTCCCAGAACAATCTTTCCTGTTTGTCTCCCCCCCCCCCCACCCCGATGGTGTTGTCAAAAATGGGAGATAATGAAAAATAGATTCTCCTGTCCTTTGGAACTGAGGGGGATTTGGGGTTTGAAGATATAATATGCTAATTAAATTCTTAAGCGCAGACCTTTCCCGGCTTCCAGGATGGGTTTGGATGCCGCGGGGAAGCCGCGCATCTTTTAATGCGCTGTCGAGCGTGCTCTTCCCTGCTGCTTTCCTTGGATGGCTCGAAAAGCTGCGATGCATGCAGCAAACTGCAATAGCTCCGTTCCCAGGAGTCCCATTCCATCCAGCTACGGAAGTTACATTCCCCGGTCGCCGGGGGTGACGTGTCACTCAAGCAGCCTGTAGGAAATCACAGGTGTGCTTTCAGCCACCCCCCCCCCCAAATTAAAGGGAGGAGCAAATGCGCCTGGCAGTGACTCTACGGGCTGGGTGGGGTGCTGATGTGGCCCCTCCTCTGTGCCTTCCCTAGCCAGGTGTTTTGCTTGTGCAGTTTGTAGAGGTTAAATTACGGCATGAAATTTACTGCTTTATTTCAGCAAGTTATTACAGGGGTGCGAGCTGAGCGTCCGCGGAGAGCCTGCTGTCAGGGTGTCTCAATCGGAGCGACGTTATCCGGGGCGTCTTCCAGAAGAAGCCACTTTGGGGACGGCACGTCTGCCGCGCCAGGCGGCTCTTTGAGATATCGTCACCACCCGAGTGCGCCGCCGACTCCCACAGGGACCCAGTGACGTGGGAACATACTGGATAGCGCCTGATGCGGCAGAACGTGATGCCAGGTCCCTTCATTGGCCGCGACACCATGCTGATGGCCCCATGGGAAGCCCCGAGGATCGGTGCAGCCGTCAGAAGAGAGAGACGTTTAAACGATGCTTAACGAGGGAAAAAAGCCGCAACATTGGTGGAGTAAAAGCGAGCGACGCATTTCCCGGGGCCTTGAAGGAGGCATGGGATGACTTTTCACCCCTCTTGTGGTTTGGGGTTTAAGGTGTACCAGACCCCCCCATCCATCAGGACGCACAGCTGCAGAAGCGAGCAGGTGGGGGTATTTGTGTTTTGAAACAAAGCCTTCCCTAACGTGCTGCATGCAGAATGGATGTTTTTCATTTGTCTAGAACCACAAACACCAGGATGCTGGAGTTTTACTGGGGTCACAGAGCCTAGGCCAATCAGGGTGCCCAACATATTCTGGAAAGCCACACACAAGAGCTCTCAAAAGGAGAGTGGGTACGATGCAGAGAGGAGAGACACAGAGGGAGCAAGGAGAAAACAGGAGTAAGACAAGGAGTGTGGAGAAAAAAGGAAGAGACAGAGGGAGCAAGGAGACATGGTGCGAGGAGATAGGAGGAGACAGAGGGAGCAAGGAGAAGGAGGAGAGTGACAGGAGGAGTGTGGCCGAAAGAAGGAGTGAGGGAGCTGAGGAGAAAGGAGAAGAGACAAGGAGTGAGGAGAAAAGGAGACAGGAAGCGAGGAGAAATAAGGAGGAGAGACAAAGGGAGAGGAGGAGAAAGGAAGAGAGAGACAGGGAGTGTGGAAAAAGGAGGAGAGAGACAGGGAGTAGAAAGGAGGAGAGAGAGGGAGATAAGGAGAAACGAGGAGAGACAGGGGGAATAAGGAGAAAGGGGAGAGAGGCAGAGGGAGGGACATGCAAGAGGCATAATTAGACAATTATTCAGAGGTGGACAGGAGCCCATCCCTCTATGTGGCACCTTCAGCCAGATGAGGCCAGCAGAGATGTTCAGGAGACGGAGTGGATCATACCTGAAGGTCTGCAGCAATTAGAATGAGCTGAGCCGGCCCACCACAGGCTGCATATATCAGCCTCCCGTGAGCTTCCTGACCCGCCATGGCCCTTGCCACTGTCTGCCGCCATGATCTCATCAGTGGAATGAGAACACGGTGCAGTATGAGGAAAAGCAAAAGCCTGTGGAAGCCAGCAATGTTGGGAAAGCAGGGGCACTGTGTGTCAGATGCGTCTGAAACTCTGTAGGACTAGGTCTCATGGCACCTGTGGAGGGCAATTCAACCTGAAGGAAGTGACGGAGGAGAAGGAGTAGAGTTGGAGGAGGAAGAGCAATGTCAGAGGAGGACGAGCAGTGTCAGAGGAGAAGCAGTGTTGGAGAAGGAAGAGCAGTGTCAGAGGAGGAGGAACAGCGTTGGATGAGGAGCAGTATCGGAGGAGGAACAGATTTGGAGAAGGAGCATTGTGTGAGCAGGAGGAACAGTGTAGGAGGAGGAGGAGCAGCAATGTCAGAGCAGAAGGAGCTGTGCTGGAGGAGAAGCAGTATCAGAGAAGGAGCAGCAGTGGTTTAGAAATACAAACCAAAGCCAAGGCATTGGGGTAGAGCGTGATCCCACCCTAACGTGTTGGGAAAGCGGTCCTTCATACCACACACCTCCTAAAGGTCTTCCTCCTCATTTAAAAAAAGGTGAACATAACAACTGTCTCCCTGGATGCCTGACGCAGGACAGGAATTTTAAACACTTCATAACAAGCATGTTTGTCATTTTACACAAATCACACTCGAGTTGCCTCGCTGAACGTGAAAGTGCCAAATTACCAGCGTCTGAAACAAGCGTATCCCCAAGAGTCCCCCTGTAGTGTAAATGAATGACACTCGATTTCCAAAAACAAATAAACAAAAAATAAATGCCTTTTTAGACCATATGGTTCATCTGAATTCATCAACGTTATTCTCACTCTGAAGAATAACCTGAAATGAGATGGGAAGCAAACGTCTGCCTTAATCTGGGAAAAGTATAATGACTTGTGTGGATCTGCTGTTTTGCTCCCTCGAATAAAAAGCACCGGGAATAAGTCTGAAAGGCTCTGCCAGCTCTTATTGGACACGCCGTTGGCGTGGTACGGTGCTCCGTGGCAGCCGCTGAATGCAGTGTGCTGTCGTGATTTAAGACCTCGACGCCGGAGCGGGGGATTCGCGGGCAGGAGAGGATGGGCGAGGCCCCTATAAAAGGGGCCCCCTTGGGAGAGCGACCGGCCAACCTCGGCTGTGATTTATTCTGGGGAGCCGGATGTTTTTCTCTGGAAAAAGGCACGTGCCGGGAGCCAGCCACGTCTACCGCTCACGCTGGGCCCATCGGTGCGAAGAGCTCCACCGCAAGGCTTGTTACACGTGTGGCACAGACCCCATAACACCACACCAGGGCTGGGGCCCAACTGGCCCTCAGAGTGGTCCTGTCCAGCCTACTCACCATTCCTCAATCAGAAGCAACAACATTTCGCATCAGGATTGTCACTCATCTGCAGCACCGCTTTGGTTGTATCTGCGAGCAAACTAGGCCTGGCAAGGCAAACACTTAGCAATCTTACAGTCTTTACTCTTTAATTCCACTGGATAAGTACCAAAATAGCAGAGCTGCGCTGTCTCCTCTCAGATCCTTTCCCCTGTGGGGAGCTGGGACCTTCTGCCGAGACGTGCGGTTACTGGGCATGCACGGACACAGCGCAGAGGATGCTCCCTGTGGCTCCTCCCCTGGACGTGCCGGATCCAGGTAGAGCATGTCCCTGGAGCTGAAGACAAGGCAGCCATAAAGGTGAGATTCCTGACAGCCAGCGGGCAAAGTTTTAAGTGCTGGCACAGATTCGAGGAAGTGACTCATTATCATGACGGTGTTATAACAGTACAGACTGTCAAAGCACTGAAGACTTTATGAATCATCCACCTCTGCTCCTCCTTACAAGTTTGTTTGATCTTCAAACAGGGAAAAGACGCACCACACACTTCCACTGCGATTACTGGGTGCCTTCTAGGGCTCTGGAACCCTGTCTACCGGCAGGAAGTCAGAAACCTGTTTGAGATTAAATGCTCTAAGTAGGAGTTCATGTCCCTAAGGGCGTCCATTGAACTGGTAACCTTTGACCTTCTAACCTCAGGGATCGTGACACAGGAAGCACATCCACAGCTAATCCAGGGAGAAAGTGCTGTGCTTATCTATGTTCTGTGGAATGAGACACATCCATCACCATAGATACACAGGAACAGGCTCACGGTTCATTACTCACCCAGAAAAACAGTGTTGCTCTCGAACAAAGTCATGCATTTTTATAAGACCCTACAGTTCAGTACAGTTTTTCAGTCTTTTGTCAGTGCCAATTACAGCTTTTGATACACTGCTATGAGTGTCATTAATTCAGAGCAGACCACATAGCGACACTTGTTTTCAATAAATCATAAAATCAAATTTTATCCTCGGTGATAGGCCCTTGACTCTGCAGCAGCATCCCCCTCGAAAGTGCCTTTGAATGCGACGACAGTCATCTCAGGAGTTTTTTTCCAAACCCCTTCAAAGTCTTGGGCAGCACTGAAAATTAGAAGGATCACTTCACAAAGACAAACATAGCGTGCTCAGGACCCGGGATCAGAAACGTGCCTGCTTATGAGGCAGAACGGTGAGCGGGGGGAGTGCTGGGCATCTCTGGCCCAACACCATCAGGATGGGGAACAGAATGTTGGATGGGGAACAGAGCGCTGGATGGGGAACAGAATGCTGGATGTCGAACTAAATGCTGGATGGGGAACAGAACACTGGATGGGGAACTGAATGCTATATGGGGAAACGAGCGCTGGATGGGGAACAGAACGCTGGATGGGGAACAGAGCGCTGGATAGGGAACAGAACACTGGATGGGGAACAGAGCACTGGATAGGGAACAGAATGCTGGATGGGGAACAGAGTGCTGGATGGGGAACAGAATGCTGGATGGGGAACAGAGCGCTGGATGGGGAACTGAATGCTGTATGGGAAGCAGAGCGCTGGATGGGGAACAGAGCGCTGGATGAGGAACAGAGCACTGGATGGGGAATTGCGGGTACCACCCCGCAGAGCTCAGCGTCAAACTGAGGACATGTCCTCGTGCTGCTTGACTTGATAAACAAATCCGGACTGGATAACCGACGGACCGCTCCGAGGTGCTGGTGGACAGATGGTGAGCCTCATCCATGTCGGCTCTCGCCCTGGCAAACACACGGCTCCATTACAAGGCTCTGCTAATCCGGCCATGCAAATCCCCCTACTAAATGTTGCTTATGCGGATCCTTTCTGACATGACTTACAGACACTTTCACATCAGCGGAATGTGTGTCTGTTCCTCGGATACTCCAGGAAATCATATGATGCATCCTGTCCACTGACATCCAGCGCTATGTTCACTGAAATGTCAAATTCAGTAAAATTACATGTTCTGTCTTATGTAGCTAAATCCATAGGCACGACCCAACCGCTTGAGCACATCTCTCCAGCACAGTTATGTGTTACTGACTTGAAAGGATCTTTTTTACATAATCCTTTATTTAAATAGATTGCTGTGTGGTGATGATATAGCGATCTGGACTATTCTTCTTCCTCACACCCTATTATTTCCCAAGAACCCTATCTTACTTTCCAGATAAATGCCGGTGCTCAGGAGTGTGTGTGTGTGTGTGTGTGTGTCTGCGCTCAACGATGCCGGCCACATACAGGTCCATCCCATGTACCGCGTGTGACATTGAAATCTAATTCTAGACCCTCTGGAAAGCATTTCTCTACTTATATCAGTGTGTTCTGTCCTAATGAGGTTCAGGATCCTCCCTCAGCAGACACAGGAATGGGTTACATTTACATTATATTAAAATTATTTATTTGACACTTTTATCCAAAACGACTTACAGCAGAGGGAAGGCTTACAGTTTATAGGTCGGTAGGGACCCGATTTCTGAAGTTGAGGAAAACTTTGGTTCAGGATCACACTCTGCTTCTGGATCATGATTCCAGTCATGACTGAGCGCTGTGATACACAGCTAAGCAGGGGTTCTCTTGGGTGAAAGGTCATCAGAAGGAGCAGGGATCTCACATCAAAGCTGAAAGCTACAGCGGGAGACCCACCAGTCAAAGTTGCACTATAACAGAGCAAATCGCTGTCCTCAGAGCGCCCCTTCTGTCAATCTAGTCTTCGGTCAGCCCCATCGCCCAATCACTGTCCTCAGAGTGCCCCTTCTGTCAATCGCATCTTCGGTCAGCCCCATTGCCCAATCACTGTCCTCAGAGTGCCCCTTCTGTCAATCGCGTCTTCAGTCAGCCCCATCGGCCAATCGCTGTCCTCAGAGCGCCCCTTCTGTCAATCGCGTCTTCAGTCAGCCCCATCGGCCAATCGCTGTCCTCAGAGCGCCCCTTCACCATTTCGCTGTCTTCAGAGCACTCCTTCACTGAATTGCCATCATCAGGTGCCCATTCGCTGAATCGCCATTGAATAGAGGAATACCTTTGAACCAGCCTTTCAGCAGTGATCAAACGTTCGCATGCATGCGTCTCATTCATTGGAGCTCAGGGAAAAAAAAACAACAAGCACCAGGATAAAAGTGAGTGAGCATTAACTCAAACACAGTGATTGGTTTGCTTTCTGGGTGCTTTGTTCCGGTTGCCATCACCCCCCCCCCACCCATCTGGGGTAAGAATGCTCGGGGAGACCGCAGAGCCTTATGAAACAGGGACAGGCATACGGGAAACAATTCTGTCAGCTGCGTATTATATAACGATGATTGTATCCTAATCCGGCCCCAGCCTTGTTTTCACCATACATCCTAAGCGTGGTCCTGCCTTCAAAACCCTTTGTTGTGTTAATTTGTAATGAACGTGTGGCTTGGTGAATACCCACCCCCCCACGCTTTCACTGCTGCACCCCTGTAGATAACTGTTTTCCTTTAGGACACCCTATGGCTGTTCACCATGCGTGGGCGTTGAAAACGGACTTTGCTACCTGTAATGCCAAGGTCATGCCAGCCTGTTTGTTATGGTAATGAGATGAAAATGAGCTGCCTATTGTAGCGACTTGGAAGGGAAGATTGTTGCTGGCGTCTGATCCATTCAGAGGTGGAGAGCCGTTTGGCTGACCCTGCGGGCCGGGCTGCCGTAAAGGGATATGTGTATGCAGCAGCGAATCGCTGCGACATCTCACCCGGAGAAGCAGAATTTGAGGATTCTTGGTATTCGCTCTGGGTTCATCTAGAACCTGGGCTTCGTCTGTGGTTACAGAAAACAAATGCAAGGATATTTAAATTGGCTGTAATAAGGATGGTGTTCCTGAGGCCTTGCATGGGGATGTCCTCAGCTACACGGCTGCCAAAAAAAAACCCAGTGAAATTGTGCCACTGTTATTTTTAAACTAACATTAGTTTGCGTGGTTGAAGACCAGAGAACATCCCCAGGCAGGACACAGCGTGAACTTCTGAAAAAAAGGACAAAATATTTTATTTATGAGAGTTTTTAAAGTCCCAAATGCTCATATTTTTTGAATGTGAAAAATTAAATTTACAGTTCAGCCTTAAAGTATTAAGGATTATGTTTATTTCCGCCTGGCAGTAATAGCAGTAATTTAATACTGTATTTAGAGGTGTAAGTCTTCCTGAATCAAAACCATAGCCTTCTGGCAAATCTGACAACAATGGGGTGTTTGTAGACGCATTTCGGCACATGCCTCCTCCATCCTCCCATCCTGTGGCGGGCAGCCGCCCGCTTTCCCTCACATATGGTGCTCCGGACGCCGAGGCCGGACGATCCTGGCGCCTGGTGCTGCTGGATCCTCGCACGCTGCATTCCGGCCGTATCGGGTGGCTGTGCCAGGAAGCGAGTGGGATTCCAGGCCGAGGTGCTCTCCGGGATGCGGAAACCGCTTCCGACTCGCTCCTATGCTAGTCGGCCTCCGCCGGAGACGCCAGCTAAGCAGCTAACCTCCGAAACGAAACCACACAGCTTTGGTCTGAGCCTGTACCGACTTCTGCTGTTAAGCTGTTTAAAATGAGAAAAAAAGTGTAAACTACGGTAGATTGCCTGGACAAAGTAAGTCAAGTGAAACCCTTCACAAACTAAAATAAGATGCTATAAGATTAGATGAAATTTATTGATTCTGAAGGGAAATTCTTGTGCATACAGCAGCAAGGTAGCTCAAGTGCCGACAAAACAATACAAAGTGCAGGACAATACACATAGCAGGCCAAAGACAAGTAAATATAGTGTAAATGAGTGTAAAAAGTACACTAAAGAAATAAACAGAAATTAACAAATAAATTAATGAGAGGTATACATGCAATATAGCTCCCCATGCAATATGCTCAGAAGTAGTCTGAGGTAAAATATGTCTTCTCGAGCTGTGTACATTTTAACACTGTGGCTGTTTCATCTCCTTCGACTGCCTTTCATCCTGGCCCATGTTTCATGTTGATTTTGCCTTGCAAATGTACTGATTCATCAGCTACTGACTGAAATGCTCCATGAGTGAATTCTCTTACTCTCATGGGAGGAGCGGGATGAGCAGGCAGGGATGTCGAGGTCCGTAGTGCCCTCCGCCTCCCCCGCAGTGGTGTGCACGGTGGGTGTCGAGGTCCATAGTGCCCTCCGCCTCCCCCGCAGCGGTGTGCACGGTGGGTGTCGAGGTCTATAGTGCCCTCCGCCTCCCCCGCAGCGGTGTGCACGGTGGGTGTCGAGGTCTATAGTGCCCTCCGCCTCCCCCGCAGCGGTGTGCACGGTGGGTGTCGAGGTCTATAGTGCCCTCCGCCTCCCCCGCAGCGGTGTGCACGGTGGGTGTCGAGGTCTATAGTGCCCTCCGCCTCCCCCGCAGCGGTGTGCACGGTGGGTGTCGAGGTCTATAATGCCCTCCGCCTCCCCCGCAGCGGTGTGCACGGTGGGTGTCGAGGTCTATAGTGCCCTCCGCCTCCCCTGCAGCGGTGTGCACGGTGGGTGTCGAGGTCTATAGTGCCCTCCGCCTCTCCCGCAGCGGTGTGCACGGTGGGTGTCGAGGTCTATAGTGCCCTCCGCCTCTCCCGCAGCGGTGTGCACGGTGGGTGTCGAGGTCTATAGTGCCCTCCGTCTCTCCCGCAGCGGTGTGCACGGTGGGTGTCGAGGTCTATAGTGCCCTCCGCCTCTCCCGCAGCGGTGTGCACGGTGGGTGTCGAGGTCTATAGTGCCCTCCGCCTCTCCCGCAGCGGTGTGCACGGTGGGTGTCGAGGTCTATAGTGCCCTCCGCCTCTCCCGCAGCGGTGTGCACGGTGGGTGTCGAGGTCCACACAGCCCTCCACCTCTCCCGCCGTGGTGTGCACAGCGGGTGTCGAGGTCCATACAGCCCTCCGCCTCCCCCGCAGCGGTGTGCACGGTGGGTGTCGAGGTCTATAGTGCCCTCCGCCTCCCCTGCAGCGGTGTGCACGGTGGGTGTCGAGGTCTATAGTGCCCTCCGCCTCTCCCGCAGCGGTGTGCACGGTGGGTGTCGAGGTCTATAGTGCCCTCCGTCTCTCCCGCAGCGGTGTGCACGGTGGGTGTCGAGGTCCACACAGCCCTCCACCTCTCCCGCCGTGGTGTGCACAGCGGGTGTCGAGGTCTATAGTGCCCTCCGCCTCCCCTGCAGCGGTGTGCACGGTGGGTGTCGAGGTCCACACAGCCCTCCACCTCTCCCGCCGTGGTGTGCACGGTGGGTGTCGAGGTCTATAGTGCCCTCCGCCTCCCCTGCAGCGGTGTGCACGGTGGGTGTCGAGGTCTATAGTGCCCTCCGCCTCTCCCGCAGCGGTGTGCACGGTGGGTGTCGAGGTCTATAGTGCCCTCCGTCTCTCCCGCAGCGGTGTGCACGGTGGGTGTCGAGGTCCATACAGCCCTCCGCCTCCCCCGCTGATGTGAGCACAGGAGAACTCCAGCAGGGTCAGGTGGCAACAGCAGGACAGGCATAGCTTCTGGCCAAATCGTCGGAGAGCACTGCAGCTCCAAAGATCTCGCGGGTAGGGCTGGCACTTTGCACAAGAGCTGCCTTTTTGGGTCAGAGTAATTTTAGCCTGTTTACTGGACACACGTGGAGCAAACGGATGACTCCATTGTGCTGTGAGGGGAGTACATACATTTTTTCCTTTCCTAAACTCCATCTGTTTCGTTTTTTTTGGTTACTTTTCTATGTTTATAATGATTTATTCACTTGGACAAAAACCTCAGTAGGTGAGATGGGGAGGTCATATAACGAGAGACAGCTGCAAGAGTACAGAGCAGAATCGGTCTAACAGGATCCCAGAACGGAAGGTGGATATCTCCCACATTAGGGTGAAATGGCTGAGTGTCACCTCCTCATTTGGACAGGTGTGTAGAGGAGAATGGACAAGAGCTGGGAGAAGCCTGCAGTGTGTCTCAGAACACTCCTGGCAGAAGCAGCCCAGCCCTGCAGCTCACCCAGAATTGTCTTAATAGTCTTTACTGTAATGCGGATAGGTTTCACTAAATTACCCGCTTCGGGGGCGCGGCACATCCCCTCTTAAGCCGTAAATCCAGAACACAGCGGTCAGATGAGCAACGGAATGCCTAAACAGCGAGCGAGGGTCGACGGTCGGCTCACCACGTCAAAGTGCAGGCGTAACGTCGATGCGTTTACCTGGAATCATCAAATCATCAGCGCAAAACACATTTTTCTTTTGATGAATGTTTGTGTAATTTAAAATTCCGCTCATCCGTAATAGTTCCACATTCAAACGTGACCATGCGTTCATAAACCATGTTTAACGACTTGTTTGGCCATACAAAAGATCTGAGTAATATTTCCGAGTGTGTATTTGTGACAGATAAACGTTTCTGTGTTCACATCGGACAGGATTCAAATTAATCATCCCACGCATGGACATTGCTTAAGGATGGAGCAGGAAAGGTGAAACAAATCCTGCGTAACCCTGCAAGTGCAGGACGAGTCGTGATACTAACACGCCTGGAAAATCAGGAGGCGTCGTTCCTTCGCTCTCCGAGGGTTGGACGTTGAAAGAAAGAGGAGAGAGAGCGGAGTTGGAGCTCGGCTACGTCACGGCCCCAAGCCCAGGCGTCCCGGCGAGGGAACAGTAGCGCTGTTGTACGGCGGATCGGCCAGGACCTGGCGCTGCGCAGCGGCCGGAATCAGGCGCACCAGACCCCGCGGGGGCAACGAGATGTGCCTTCGGTGCAGATGGGAAGAAATGTGAAATGTGACTGATGAGGAACCGCTGGACGCAATCGTGAATGCCACTGACTTTTTATTTATCCTAGTGTGTCTGGGAGAAAATGTCCCCGTGTAAAATTCGCCAACATTTCTGGGAATTTATTTGAACTGCTTTTTGGACTCGGCGGCATCCTACGTCCAGGCAGATCTGGTAAGTGTGAAGTGTCGGGAGAAGGAGGCATCGCTCCTGCAAAACCGATACCATGTGCCGCGACTACCTGATTTTGTCCTAACAATAAAGGCAGTGCGCTTTCACTCATTCCTGTAATAAGTGCAAACATTTCCAGATATAAAATCACGTCGGTGCGATGTTTTCCTAATCGCGCTGAGTTTTCAGGCAACCTCGGATCGCGTTGAAACCATACATTGTTATGTGTGGGTTTTATGTATGTGGGAAAGAAGCGTTAATATCCGTTGAGAATTACATATGACCTTAATTTAATTCAAAAGTAAGGATCGTGGTGTTAAGAAGAAAACTGGAATTGGGAATCCATAAAAATCCAGTGAGATAGCGCCATCTGTACCGATATGGTGCGGGATACAGTGCCATGCCACTCGTCGCTGTGCGGTTTTAGTGTATTTAAGATTTTGTATCTTTTTTGTTAGTATGTTGCAAACACCCAAAGCAGCCAAGGGTCCGGTCGGTAATGGATCCAGGTCCCTTCAAAGTAAGCTGGAAACAAAGTTTACCGTGAAGTCGTCGGTGCTTTTGATGACCCCGTGAAATATACTTATTAACGGAAAGGGCAGATGATACAAAGAAATCGTACGGGACAGAGGTATCGGGTCTTGGCGTGTGATTTGGGTCAGAAAAAGCGGCTGTACAGTTTAAAACGGGCCCCCGTAGTTCGTCCGGACCTGCTCCTCCAACACGAGGCTGTGCGCCTTTCTGTCGTTTGCCCATTTTATTTAGGAGAAAAGTGCGGCACATGGACATGGGTTTGGAAAATACTATTCGGTAATAAAACCCCTGCGTTTTTTAATCGGGACTCTGGGCGACTCCTGAGTGGATATGAACCGGTACCCAGAACAATAAGATTGGGGAAAAAAGTTATATTAAGTGTAAACCTGTTTAGATGAAGACGAAGGCAGTTCATGTAGAGTATTTGATTTGTACCGAATACGTAGACAGTATAATTATGTAAGAGAAATGTAAAATTATTACATATATAAAGTGGAATTAATGTCAATATAAAGCCATAAAATTCAGGTACGACATATTCTATTTTCCGTTTTTAAATAGCGCATTTTAAACATGTTATTCTCACTGTTGAAGGATCTTGCATTCCTTCGCCGGATAAGGTTTATTAAACAAACATATGGCGTACCAAATTAAATCTACTTGTATTAAAAAAAAAACATAGCCTTTTTTCAAATGTGCAAAGTAAGAAAGAAGCAAAGGTCCTTTTATCTTCATGCCATATGTAAGTAGATCCGGGCCGGTGGCTTTTAGCGCGGAGAGATACAGCCGTACTAGATCGAGGGAAGGAGGGATACACGCGCTGGCCGCGCCACGCCGGGAGACCCCCGAACTTGGCGAAATGCTAACTAAAGGCGGACTTTAGAACCGGAGAGGGTAGGTAAAGGTGGGCTGGGGGGACAAACACGAAATGGAATGCTCGCTTTGTTTCGACTCCATTCGGCTTGGTTCCCCAGGTTTTAGTCTTTAGAAAAAGTTGCTTTGTAGGTTTCCGACCGGAGCCCCCTTTGACTGAGAAGTTACAGTCTCGGGAGTTTTCATAAAAGTGCGAGGGAAACGCGTTTTACCTTAAAACCATCCGCGCACACAGCCAGAATTTCATTCGGATATTCCTTTTTGTGATTTTTGCTGTTTTAAAGTGTGTATAATTTTGCTTTCTCAAGGCAGCACGGTCTACGTGAACTGAATGGAAATTAGTCCCGACGGGGTGGAAGGGGGGGGGGGGGCGTTCCGTTTTAAACACAGATTTACGCAGTCAGTCTGAGTGCTTCTCTTTCAGTACATCTCAAAAGTGATGCCAGGCTAGTTTTTAAAATGCCTGCATTTCTTTTTGTCTCATTGGTACTTTGTAAGTCTTCACCGCCACAGTCCACCTTTGTTTCCTCACCCTCTAAAGCCAGCTTCTTTAGCTCTGGAAGAGCAGACCTTCCTGAGGTCCCTCCTGCTGTTTTTCCGGGCCCCTAGGGCACACACTTGCGCATGGCGCACACACACACGGTTAACATTAGAGCCGCGCCCCATTCTGGCCCCAGGTCGGCTCTGGCTCCGGCTGCGGTTTTGCCACAGGGACACAATAACAATAATTATGTTTCTGGGACTTATCACAGCATCTCATAAGTGTCATATTCTGCTGCATACCTTCAATATGACATCGGAATCTGAATGCATTCAGTCTGAATGTATGCATCTTGACCCTAAAACGTGTTTGTGCTTTAAATGAGGAACATTTACTTTCGGGTTACGGCTTGCAGCAGGCATAGTTTGAAAAGACCAGCTGGACTACATGTCCCATTACTGGAGGTCTTTGCTCCATCGCTTCAGGTACTGAGCTCCGTCTGCCGCATTTGCAAGAAGAAGGTTCCGGTTGAGCGGCTAACATGAAGACATAAGAGTCCGTGTCGCGTGCTCAGTTTGCAAACGTGGCATTCTGCTCTGAAGTTGGGATTCTGAGATGGGGAGATACACTTTACACTCATGATTTGGAATTTTGCATAATGCATCGCAGATCAAAGAATCTGGGAGATATGCAATTTAAGTGTAACAAAGGGATTTTTAAATCTGCAGATCTTTACTTTGAAGTGGTTTTCCTTGACCTACAACAGGTCATGAAGTAATTCTAAGCTTCGTTACCATTCAGGTGTTAAATGCCTCAAGCTTAAGTCTTATTCTTTGGAAGAACAAAGTACAGGAATAACAGGGGAGCAAAACTTATGCGGGTTTGGAAGGATACAGGGTTTTTTTTTTTTTTTTTTTTTTGCATTTTTCTCTTGAACTATTTGCACGCCGCCATTTGTCTTCCGGCGAGATGCAAATTGAAGTCGAGTTAAAGTGGGGCTCCCTCATGCTTCTGGATGGTGTCCCCAGAGACTGCTCCCTCTATTCAGCCTGGCCATTGCTTGTCCTGTTCTCAAAAGAAAGTGTTCAGCGAAGCTCAGGGTAATGTAAGAAATTACCCCCCTCCCCCATCAGTGAAACCTGACTCCTATTTGAACAACTGTCCCCGGCATTGACTTGATGGAAGTTCCTTGTCGCCTCGTGTAAACAGACTTCAATAGGAGGCCCCCACTCCCTCCCCCATTGAGAAGGCTTGTGTAGTCGAATGGTGTGTGCAGTCACTTTTTAAGTTTAATTAAGGAGAAATAAAAAACAGTGTTGTGCGCCTTCAGCAGCTTCAATTTGGTCAGTACCTGCTATTTCTTTTACCTCCTAAAGCATTTGTTTTCTCTTTCCTGTTGTGTTGCAGGTGTCGCGGCAAAGCAGATTGCGGCATCATGGGGAACCTCCTGATGTCGCTGGTCCTCGCCCTGTTGGCTCTCCTCTCTGGCTGCGTGGGGAACCAGGGCATGGAACCTACATCAGCCCTGCAGTTCACACACCCCGCCTACCAAGCCTCCATATTCGAGAATTCCGCTGCTAAGACCTACCTGGAAAGTCCAGTCAAAATGGGCGTCTATATCGTAGACCCTGCTTGGGAGGTGCGATACAAAATAGTGTCTGGTGATACGGAAAGCCTCTTCAAAGCAGAGGAGCATGTGGTGGGCGATTTCTGTTTCTTGCGCATCAGGACGAAAGGTGGCAGCACGGCCATTCTTAACCGGGAGGTTAAAGACCACTATGTGCTTACGGTCAAGGCATTTGAACGCACCACCAGCGCTGAGGCTCGCACGAAAGTTCGAGTGCAGGTGCTCGACACCAACGACCTCCGGCCCTTGTTCTCCCCCACCTCCTACAGCATCTCCCTCCCTGAGAACACACCTATAAGGACCAGTGTGGCGAGAGTCACTGCCACGGACGCTGATGTGGGCACCAACGGCGAGTATTACTATAGCTTCAGGGAGTGGACGGACATGTTTGCTGTCCATCCCACCAGCGGCGTGGTGACACTGACGGGCCGCCTGGACCAGTCAGAGTCCCGGCTTTATGAGTTGGAGGTGCTGGCAGTAGACCGTGGTATGAAGCTTTATGGGAGCAGCGGTTTCAGCAGCACGGCCAGGTTGACTGTACGGGTGGAGCCGGCCAACGAACATGCCCCTATTATAACAGCCGTCCCGCTGACCCCCTCAGACGGTGATGGGGACCCCACATATGCCATAGTGACAGTGGAGGATGATGACCAGGGACCAAACGGGGAAATTGCGTCACTGTCTGTTGTGGCAGGTGACCCTCTGCAACAATTTAGGGCCATGAGGACCAGCCCCGGGAGCAAAGAGTATAAGATTAAAGCAGTGAAGGATGTGGACTGGGACAGCCAGCCCTATGGATACAATCTCACTCTGCAGGCTAAGGATAAAGGAAGTCCCCCCCAGTTCTCCGCTGCTAAAGTTGTCCGTGTGACATCTCCCCACTTTAAAGTAGGACCGCCTAAATTTGAAAAGGAAACCTATAGGGTCAGCCTCAGTGAATTTGCCCCAGTTCACACTCCTGTGGTAATGGTCAAAGCTGCGCCTAGTTATCCCCAGTTGAAGTATGCATTCAAGTACAAAATGGAGAAAAACCAGTTTGCTATAAATCCAAACACGGGCCTGATTACAACGACTAGGGCTATTCGGGCAGACTATGCCCCCAGTTTTGAGCTTGAAGTTGTCACTAGTGATGGCAAGGCCTCCACTAAGGTCATCATTGACGTAATTGATGTGAATAATAACCCCCCGGAGTTCCTCCAGCCCTCTTACGAAGCCAGTGTTGATGAGCACACGCCAGTTGGATCTAGTGTGCTGACTGTTAGTGCTAAGGACCTTGATAGTGGTGAAAACGGTTATGTGACCTACAGTGTTGCCAATGACAACCCTCTACCCTTTTCAATAGACTACTTCACTGGTGTCATTAGCACCTCCGAAGATCTAGACTATGAGCTGATGCCAAGAATTTACAAGTTGAGAGTTAGGGCATCGGATTGGGGGTCCCCTTTTCGTCGTGAAGTAGAGGTCCCTGTGACAATCATTCTGAACAATCTGAATGACAACAACCCTCTCTTTGAAAACATTGACTGCGAAGTTACAATGGCAAGAGACCATGCAGTTGGTGAACAGATAACTACAGTGTCTGCCATTGATGCGGACGAGCTACAGTTAGTACGATATGAAATAAAGTCAGGCAACAGCCTTGGGCTTTTTGACTTGAATCCAAATTCTGGTGTGCTCTCCTTAAAGCAGTCCTTAAATGAAGGAGAGGGCATGAAAGTATCTTTTCATAGATTACAGATCATTGCCACGGATGGTGAAAATGTCACTCCACCCATGATCATGAACATCAGTGTCATTACAGCTCGGAAACCAGTCCAGCTGAAATGTGTTGACACTGGGGTTGCTGCCATGCTGGCGGAGAAGCTGCTCCAGGGAAGCAAGATCCACAGCGAGGTGGAGCCTGAAGATAACTTTGTAGACATACACACCACTAACCGCTTTGCACCACATTTTTTGGACTCCTTTCCCAGTGTTATCAAGATCAGAGAAGATCTTCCTGTAGGCGCCCGACTTGTCCTGATGAATGCCTCTGATGCAGATAGTGGGTTCAATGGAAAACTAGTTTATGTGATTTCCGGCGGGAATGCAGAGAGTCGATTTATTATTGACATGGAGACTGGCTGGCTACAGGTGTATGCGCCGCTGGACAGGGAGACATCAGATCACTACACAATTAACGTAACAGTGTACGATCTGGGAATCCCTCAGAAGTCCTCTTCCCGTCTTCTGGATGTCAACATCCTGGATGCAAATGACAACAGCCCAGTGTTCCTGCAAGACAGTTATTCCATTGAAATTAGCGAAAACACAGCGCCTGGTACTGATATTATTCAAGTTGAGGCTACTGATAAAGATCTGGGTGCCAACGGGGAGGTCAGGTACTCACTGGTAGCTGACACTGGGCACTTTGCCATCAATGAACAGACTGGTGTGGTGAAGGTGAAGAGCCCGCTGGACCGTGAGACCCATCCTGTGTATACTTTGAAAATAGCCGCGCAGGATCAGGCTAGCGACGAACCCCAGCTGATAACAACGGTGACTCTGAAGGTGGTCCTGGAGGACATCAATGACAACCCGCCGAAATTCATCCCTCCAGACTACAGAGTGAAAGTTCGAGAAGACCTCCCAGTCGGCACAGTAGTGCTTTGGCTAGAAGCCTACGACCTTGATGTTGGCCCGTCCAGTCAGGTCCGTTACAGTCTGACTGACAGTGGGGATGGAAACTTTGAGGTGGACAAGCTTAGTGGAGCTGTGCGTATTGTGAAAAACCTGGATTATGAGAAGAAGCAGGTCTATAATCTCACGGCACGGGCTAAGGACAAAGGCAGGCCTGTATCCTTATCCTCCACCTGTCACATTGAAGTGGACATTGTGGATGTGAATGAGAACCTCTACCGCCCTTTGTTCCCCGCCTTTGTGGACAAGGGATCCATCAAGGAGGACGCTCCTATTGGCACCCCGGTTATGAAAGTGACAGCTCACGATGAAGACAAGGGCAGAGATGGGGAAGTAAGGTACTCCATTCGTGATGGAACGGGACTTGGGGTGTTTGCCATCGACGAAGAAACTGGTAAGATTTTCTTTTAGTTGACTCCAAACGATATCCACTGTGCATAAATCTATCTAGACTGTATGCGTGTGCATCTGTGTCCACACATGGAAATGTAATTGTGCCGTTAAGACCGCATCCAGAAAAGGTTGGAAGCCAGAAATATTAGACCACTACTGAACGTCTGCGGGTAGAGTAGACCTCTTTGTATTGGTGCGACTGTCAGAGGCGAGAGACTTCCTGATTTCCCCCCCCCCCCCCTTGCCTGCTGTTTTCCTGGAGGAACAGACAGTTGATAGCTCTGGCAGACAGGCCAGCTGTCTCGGAGACTGACTTATTCCAGACAGGTTGCTTTGGGAGTCCATTGGAATGTGGGGTGATGGGATTTTTTATGGTTGTTTTGGATATTGAATGATTCACATTAGTTGAACTACATTAAATAATCTACTTTTGCAGTTAATTTTTATAAAGAGCATTCTCCATGCTTTCAGTGCTGGTGTGAGTCATTTTGCAATGGCAGTTTCAGTCAGTTCTTCGTATTTGTCCTGGATGGTGAGAGCGCGTTGAGAAAAGCGAAGAATTGGGACTGTTAAAGCTGTTTTGGGCTTCCTTGAAGGAGTGACCTTCTTAATTTCAGCTTTCCATGGTGTTTCCATGGCATCTGTGGTGCCTGGCCAGTGTCAGTCCTCTCCTCCTGTGTGCAGTTTTTTTGACTGATTTTTACAGACCAGTCAGTAAAACTGTGAAATCATGGAACCGAATAACAGCTGCTGCATATAGACCTCATTCATGGTGAAGCCCAGATTTTCATAAATAAAGTCTTGAGGTGAATTTTTCTTTTGTGTGCAGCTCTAGCTCGTATACGGTCTTGGAAGATGCACGCTGCTGTTAAGAGGAGAAAATAAGTAGCGGCAGCTCTAAACTGGTGGGGGGAGCCGGGGGTGGGGGGTAAACGTGCTGAGACAGGACGAGCTACCTCAAAGCGCTCTACTCTCCAACCATCTGTTGTCCATTGTGCAGATCCGGCCGATAGCCATTCCTCTTTAGTGTCTTATTAGGGTCCTGCATGCACATTAACTTTTCCCCCTTCCTTTCTTTCTTTTGTTTAGACACAGAATAAAACAATTGGACACAAAGTTCTGGGGCTCGATCCACAATGTTAGTTTAGTCCTTAAGTGGATTTAAAAATTTGAAGCCGGAGAGATTTTTAATCTCACCCACTGTTGTAGCCGTATCATACTCCGACACTGACGCCAAATTCGATAGATGTTCTGTAATTGTTTCCATGATTCTGGTGAGCCGGGGCGGCTCTCTTGTGACGTACGCCACATGTTAAATGTGCCGTGGCCTTGCTGGACTGGAGGATGTCGGTGGTGCTGGCATTCCAGTTTGGTAGCTTTTGAAAACAAGCAAAGTTGATGGCATTGGTGTTTCAAAATGGTGCGGGAGTATTGGCCTGAACACCTACATCCCCTGCCCACCCCCCTCGCACCCCCGGGTGATTCGTCATATGGAGCCACCATTGTTATCAACACAGCCAGAGTTGGTCACAAACCAAATATGCCCAAGGCAGTAGCTCCCCTGGGAACAGAGAGGGGGGTTGGGTATGAGGTTACCACATGTGGCTGCGGGATTGCCTCCCAACCCCCCACCCACTCCCCAAAATAATCAGAGCTGTAGGTGAGCTTTCTGAGTCGGGGAGGAAAGAGCGAAGGGATCAGTACGGATTCCAGGAGACGCACCGCCACCTCCACACTCCGCAGCCCTTAAACGTTAAAGGTTTCAGATTTATTTATTTCCCGGGATGACAGGCCACCGAGAGGCAGACTGCACACAGCTGTGGCTGTTGCTTTGCTTTGCAGCGCCTGGCCCTTCCCCTCCTTGCCTTTCTTGTGTCATGTGTGTCCTTTTTATTTATAAACTTTATTTTCTCTCTCTGCAGACTTTGAGAGCTCATAAAAGTAGGGGTGGCAGCGTGGAATGTGAGACGGAGATTAGCTGCATGCTTTGAAGGCTGCCTTCCATTTGCAGGCAGAGGCTGTGCTTGTGTTGGGTTTTTTTTCCCCCTGCTGTGTGTCAAACCAGTTTTTCCTTTGCTGGAAAGTCTTTGTGCAAAATCCCAGATCTCCTAGATGTGTCTGTAAAAATAAACGCTAATGGCGTTAATGATAAACTCAACTTTCTCGCAACGGTTGCCTTCTCCGAGGCAGTTTGAGAGCTTGCATCGTCGGCACCGTCTGCGAGTCACACACGCAAGGCGCCGTCTTTGTCAGCAGGCCTCAGAGACGCTGAAAAAATAGGGGGACATATGGAGAGCTGGTGAGGTAGTGCGCGCAGGCCAAACTAATTTTGGCTTTGCTGGTTGCCGGACGACGTGTTTGGGGTAATTGTGTTAATGGGGGTTCTGCGTGCCCAGGACAGGAAGGCATGCCACTGTCCCAACTCATGCAGCCTGGGCCGTGTAAAGGAAGCCGGCTGTTAGCAGCAACCGTGTAGGGGAACACAGGAGAATTTGATTATATTGTACGGCGGAAAGAAAATGAGGTAATTAATTAGGTCTGTATTTGCACAAAGGGGACCGACTTCTGCCTTCTAGGATCAGGGTACAGTGTGATCTTTTCTGTGCTCAATTAAGATTCTTTTTCATTTGATCTCTACCTCCTCCCTCCCCCCACCAGCGATTGCTTTCATTTACGAGGATGGCTGAGTCGTTCCCCCCCGCGTGTGTCTTAGAGGGATGACTGGAATTTTATGTTCCATCCCTCATCTTTAATTAAGGTTGGTTCCTTCGTTATTGTGCATTAAACTAAAATGAGCCTAATTGAAAGTCATTCTGGGGATGTTATTACATTGTGATATTTATTTTCCTGGTGGCTGGCTCTTTTCGGAGCGAGCTGCCTGGCTGATGGTTGCCCTTTTTTGCTGGAATGCTGACATGCCTGGCAACTTAACCCCTCGTGGGCCTGCCGCTCTTGGAGCCTAATCTTTATGATGGAGTTACTGTAGGGTGCTTCGTGCTGTTTAGGAAACATTACCAGCAAAGTAATCCATGCACGCATGCACACGTTTGAGCTGGCTGGCGGGTCTTTGGGAAAGCGTCGAGAACGCCATTCTCCAGGGTCCCTCCTCGCACACACGCTCTGAGTGTAATTTATGCGGTGCCCTTCTGCCATGCATTGTCTCACAGACGAAACCTTGAAAGGGGCCTTTGTAGGGTGTAAGAGAAACAGCTTGATGCACAACAAGCAAGTCTCAGCATTCCGCGTTCCTCTTCAAAAGCCCGGCATGCCCTCAGGAGCGCCCTTCCTGTCTTCGGCACGGCTGGCCGATTCGTGACGATGTCAGATAGCTGAAGTATGCACCCGGCGGTTTGTGTTGCCCGTGTTTGGCTGTGCCGAGATCCCAGACGACCTCACGGCCTTTCCAGCTGATTGATGGGCTCAAAATACCCGCCTCCCTGATCACACTTTTCTTTTATACACCCAAGCCGGAGCAGAAGTGTGACTTCTTCCGCAAACTCTAAAGAACACACTGCTCTAAGTAGTGTTTGCTTCAGTGAGGTTGCCTGGGCGACCCAAGCTAGGAATGTGGAGAGAGCTGCAGTTCTTTCTGATTGTAGGGTGCGAGATGGAAAAAGTACGCTTTCCCCAGATAAAATTGTTTGCTTGCTCAGTCACCAAGTAATTTTTAAACTCCTCAAGCTGCTGTCTGCTAGCCATGTTAAATCGGGCAGCACTGTTAGCTTATGCTTTTGGCAGTTGAGAGGTCTGATGGGCCGAATGGTCAAAACGTTGTTGCTTATACATTATGGTCTACGGGAGGGTACCTGCAATTTTAGCCAGGTGTTTGGTTGGTACTCTAGCTTGGAGAGCCAGCAATTTATCAGAAGGTATTTCCCCTGAAGATTAAGGTCAGCTGAAGTTTAGTCATTTCTAGATGTTCTTAGATGTAGCAGATGCTTTGTTTGGGCCGAGAACTCTCGACAGATTTCTTATGTTTTGCTTTGGGGTTAGAGGTGAACCAAGAAATGACTCCCGAGCAGCTTGAGAGTCACAGAGGAACACAGATGCGCTGCCGACATTGTTTAGCACTGGAAATTAAATTATTATTATTATTTTTTTGGTGTGCGTGTTCAATTCTGCCATCCATCTTTGTAAGGAGCTAGATCTAAACCTGAGATCTGATCTGGAATCTCAGCTGGATGTCTTATCAACATTCACTGTAAATAAATTTATGATTTGGGTTCTCAGCAGTCTGCTACCTTAATCCAAGTCAACCAGCCTTTGAAACATCGAAGCAACTGTAAACATTGAAGCACGGTAGTATTTCAGGAAGTCAGATTCCTCTCCGACCCCGTGGCCTTCTGGAGGATGGTGGTCAGAGGTGCCGCAGTGTCTGTCTTTTTCGAGCAGACCACTGACCCCCGAAGCATTGTTGACCCAAGGCAGAAGGTACAGTGTGTTGATTGCCTGCAAGTATAACGATCTACTGTTTAGCCAGGATCAATGTTTGGTGCAAGGAGGATATTTGGCTTTTCAGGTTTGTGTTGCTGCTTTTGGACCCTAAGGGGTTCTCATTTTGGTCTTCTCGAGAGGTTTAGTTAGTGGGCTGCCACTTCTGCCCGGAATGCCTGGTGGCTGAGGCATGACGCGGCTGAGGGCCAGGGAGTCAGGGAGCTGACGGGAGGCCGGACTGTATCTGACCTTGGATAATGTGGCTGACATGGTGCTGTCCTGCATAGCCGTGCTCTGGAGGGTCTGAAATAACATCCAGCATGGTGACAATGCCTAGGCTCTGGGCTTGTCCCAATAGGATTCCTGGACTGGAATTAATGGGCTAAAACCAGCAGAGCTCCCATAACCCTCCATTCAAACGCTGAATAGAGCCTTTCATTTTTTTTTCTGTTCCCCAACCAAAATATTTTGGAATTTCTTCGAGCTTTTGGAGGTGTCTGTGTTTTGGTTGCAGATTTATATTGTTAGTGATACATTAATGCAGTGTATCAAGATTCTGACTGAAAAATGGATTTGATGGCGAAACGTGGACTTCACAAGTCATTAAACTGGTACTTTGAACGTGACGTTATGGTTTGTGCAGACGGCTGAGTTTGTTGGTGGCAACCATGCAGGAAACTGATGGGCGAAAGCAGACTTAGTCACTTATAAAGCCCCAGGATTCTGACCCGTGACACAGCTGATAAGGGCTTTTGTGGGCTCCATCCTGTTTGCTAAATTACCATGCAGTTATTTGGAAGCTGTTTTCTGGGATTTATGCAGCCGCGCAGATAGCGGCTGCCTTTCCAGAGCCATCGCCGCACCTGGGGTGTGACAGGATGCAAGCAATTTACAGCCTGATTAGATTCCTGATGAGGAAAGGACTTTATCACACCTTTGGAAGAAGGTCGCTCTGTATCTGAATAACACGTCCATGTGTGCCTCATTCTCCTGCTTGTCTGTCAGGGTAATGAAGACAAAGCGGGGCCTTATTCTTTAAAAGTCAGAGCCACGTACCTGAGTGAGGATTTTGCTAGCCTTTAGCACTGGGTCCCGCAATGGAAAATCGCGGACGTTACAATGGGGGTGTTTGCTTTCAGCAGTTATTTCCCCCTTTTTCCGTCGTGCTCTCCCTCCACTGTGGAATTCGAAGTATTTCAGCGATCGGTGCCTGGGAAGAGCTAGGGGGGTGGGGGGGCGGAGGGACGGGGGGGTTGATGAGAAAGTTCATGTCAGCCTGGAGCAGAAGACCTAAGAAGGCAGCTGAATGCTTTGCCTGTTGAACAGAGCACTCCTCCAGAGGCCGAGAAGCGGCTCGCGAGCCAGCAGAACCAACCTTAATAGCCTGTTCTCTGCTCCTGTGAGCACGCTGGAAATTAACCTACAAAGGGTGCACTTGCCATGGGCTCTGAACTTCATCAAGCCTGCCGGGGTGGAGCCAGGCAGGTCTGGGGGGAGGGGGGCATTCTGTTGTTTTTCAAAAGCCACACTGAGGCGCCCTCCTTAACCGTCCGTCCTGCGCGTGTGCACCGGAAAGATGATGCCTACCTCCCTTACAGCCTCCCTGGCCCTCGGTAGCCGGGATAAACCCTAATCTGCTTTCTGGCCCCACAATCCATTTCTCCTTCCAGGATTAATAAGTGTTCGTTTTGCTCTTACGCTGGAGGAATGCTATTAAGCTCCACATCTCGTGAACAGTGCTGTGTTTATCCCCCGAACCTCCCCTCCTTTCCCTTTCACTTAAATAAAATTCAGCCTGAAGTTCCAGCACAGCTTTTCCATGATCTCTTACGGAATTAGGAGGTCCGTTCAGGTGTTGGGCTTCCGGCTAGGCTGTGGCAGGCGAGGAGGCCGCTTTGAAAGCCCTGCTTCTCCTTTTGCTGCGTCTCCTGTGTGGGTGGTCGGTCTGCTAAGCCCCCCTGCGCTAGTGTGCAGCATAGAGAGAGCCAGAAAGCTGCCACCTCACAGCCCAGTTTGTGTTCAGTCACCGCAGCCGGAATGTCCGCTTTCTCCTGCTGCCCTTCTTGTGTTCCTGAGCTTCCGGTCCCATTACCAGAGGGGGTAACAAGTAGAGATACACAATATGTTGGGTAACATATATAACGTATATAACGTATTGGCTGACCAAGACACCAGCATCATCTTAGCTGATATCGCCAGCCGATATTTAGACTTCAGAGCTAGAAACACAACTACCAAAAATAATGGAGATGATTGCATTGATAATCAACCTTTTCCCCTAGTGGAAGAGGAGGGATTTTGTCGACTCATTCAGCACTTAGACACTCACTGCAGTTTCCCAAGTCAACCCAGCTTTCCTGAAGTCTCACTGTCTGCATTATCTGATGTTGTCGCCGCACACTGTATGGGATCTTAAGAAATATCGTCACCAACAGCAGTTTGACTACAGGTCCGTGGAGTGCTGAGCTTAGCTGGTTACACGTATCGATGATCGGTATTGTAGGATTAGACAAAAATCTATATTGGCCAAAAATATCGGTGCACCCTAGTAACGGGTGAATCCCGAGTGGCTCTGCATTCTGTTGTTAGCGAGGTAGTAAGGAAAACGGTGTCTCTGGTGAGCTGTAAGAGGCTCGGCTTCAGAAGGCAGGTAGAGGCATCAGAGTGTGTGGCTGATGCAGCTGTGGGCTGAGCTCCTGGTCTCACTTTACTCTTCCCTGCAACCGCAGGAAAAAAAAAAAGATCGGAGAAAAACCCGACTCATTATGTCTGACAACAAAATGGATGCCTGGTCCTGCCTCTTTTCAACCAAAATGGGGGCCGCCCTCCAGGACAGATATGCTATGTGAAACACCCCCCCCCCCATTTATGCACTGTAACTGTACGTGGATATTCTGCATTCCTCCCTGTCGTTAAGGAGAGACCACGGCCGTTCCCTTTGTGTCCTCACCCCCCTCCCCACATCCCCCCACTGCCACTTGTTCTCTAACGGTTGTCTCCATGGTGTTCCAGATGGGTACGTTAAAAATGTAAAAATCCCACAGCGGAACACCACGGGGATGGGTATTTGACCCCCCCCGGTGTTCCACTCAAAATACCAAACTCTCTGGCCAGATCTAGCCGTCGGACCCCCTCCACCCCTCCCCTCAACTTCACAGACTGAAGGGACCCGGGCCCCTCCCCCACCCACACGCAGACCTTAAGTTTCGCCCAGACAAAAAATGACATTGTGTGCTGCACCCTGTCAGCAGCCTTGATATTGATATTTCGGCAGTACCTATATTATGTTGGAGCAACCACAAAAGATCTCTTACACCCTTACACCCCTGAAGGAAATGTCAGTTTATTTTTTGGAGGGGGGGTGGTGGATATCTGATGCTGCTTGGTTGGCTTCCCTGCGGAGGAGCACCTATCGGGGGGATGGCTGGTAAAGCAGGAAGGGTGAACAATAGGTAGGAATGAGTGGTTGCTGGATCGTATGAATGATCCCTGGGGGGCAGCGGGCAATGCGAGTCGCCGGTTTGGAGGCGGCACAAAGCTGGGGGGCTCTGGGGGTAAGACGACGCCCAGGAACGAGTGCGGTCGGCCCCGTCTCCGGGGCCATCTGGGCCCACACCGCCCAGGTCTTTGACTTGGAGGTGTTGAACCCTCGCCTGAAGGTGGTCTGAAATGCGGGAGGAGGCCACGCTACGGAATCGGCTTTCGGGCCCGCCGTAACGATCCTGCCAATAAGGCCGAAAGCAAAGCTTCGTAGTTCAAATGTTCATTCGATTTTTTTAAAGCAGGTAAATCGTTTATAGCTGAATTGATTTATTGTATTCCTTGGCTAGTAAGTAGAGCGTTGGCACTAGAACTCATTAAGATCTTACCGCCACGGAGAGAGCTGAATGCTGGCTTGTTTTCTCAGGTGTGATCCGGACCCAGGAGCTTCTGGACCACGAGACCACACCGCACTACTGGCTGACGGTGTACGCCACTGACCAGGGGGTGGTGCCCCTCTCCTCTTTCGTGGAGGTTTACGTCCAAGTACAGGACGTCAATGACAATGCACCGCAGACCTCGGAGCCTATCTACTTCCCGAGCGTCCCGGAGAACTCCCCCAAGAACGTGTCCGTCATTCAGGTGCAAGCCTGGGACCCGGACACCAGCTCCCAGAACAAGCTGACCTACAAGATCACCAGTGGAAACCCTCAGGGCTTCTTTGACATTGACCCCAAGACAGGTGAGTTCCCTTTTTCTCTAGGGACACTCCTGGGTGCAGGGTGTGTCAGCGGGTTAAGGCTGCTCCCTGAGCTTGGCGTGCCGCCGTCCCCAAGTGGGAAACTCAGCAGCATCAAGACGCGAGACTGAACCCTCAGTATCTACAGAATTGGGTAATTCAGGTCCAGAGAGTAAAAGTCCAGACCGGGATTTTGTTTCAACCAACCAGTTGAATAATCTGTGACAGTGAATCTTTATCCTCAACTGGATGGTTGAAACGAAATCCCAGTCTGGACTTTTACTCTCTGGACCTGGATTAACCAACGCTGAGTGTCTGTTAGATGGTGCTGCTTGACTTTTCTTTGGTTTCTTCATGCCTTATGATTAAGGTTCTGCCAGTGTGGGCTGTTGATCCTCCCTGCCGTGAAGTGCACGCTCTCTCATGGAGATGCTGCCGACGTGTCCTTTTGTGCTGTGACCTTTCGTGGAACTCTGGGGTCTGTATTCCAAGGCATTTGTATCAACAAACGTCGGTTATCTGCAGCAGCGAGCGATGATGTGGATTTTCCGACCAAATAAGGGTTCCTTCTGTATCAGTCTTCACTCTCCACAGTGAAGCTGGCAGCCGTTCAATGAAAACTGGAAAAAAAAATGCAAACAAACTGGGACAGGAAGTGCACGGCGCGCTCATCAGCGTGGAGGCCTGGCGACGCAGAGGGCTAGTTGTGCAGGGGTTCGTCAGTGAGGAGGCCTGCCGGCACGGAGGGCTGGCTGCACGGCGGCTCGGCTGTGTGGCGGCTCGTCAGCACAGAGGGCTGGCCGCTCAGTCACAGGCCACTTGCTAATGAGCTGCAGTGTTTGCAGCTCCCACGAGGGTATTTCAAAGGGGGGTTCAAGGCTTTGAAGCATGGGCTGGTTGGCACGGCAGTAAGCATGTGTCTTGCTGAAACAGTGCAGCACCCTTATTCAGGGGGAGTCTGGGAGTGCAGTGGTGGGGGTGGGGGCATGGGTACTTTTAGCGAGAGCGCCTGGTGACAGGTCAGAGATCCAGAACATTCTAAAGTTAGGCAAGAAGGGCTCTAGCATCCTGCCAGTGACTGTAGAAGTGGTGGGGGGTGCCCCCCCCCCCAACCCCCGGTTGGTCATAATATATTTCATGGGTTCAATGCCGTTGCCTTGTTTTCTCACTGCTCTGGGCCATTGTTCCATGAGAATGGGCATCTTTTTGAAGTCTGCCAGGCATAAGCGACCGCGGGGACTACACTGTGACACCAGCCCTCACCTTGAGAAGTTCACGGGGAACGCCCATCCCCCACCTGATATCCGGAGCGGCCTCTTTGTGCTGCCAGCCCGGTGTCAGGGCCCAGGGGCTGACTCTTACATGAAAGGCTTTTTCAGTTTCTGCTGAGCAAACAAGTGCATTGGATGTGGCCGCCCTCTGGTACTCTGCCAGGCTGGAGGCCGAGCTCCCTCCCTTCGGCCATGACGTGCTGAATCGGGGCTTTTCAGGGCGCTGACCCCCCACTTCGGCTCTAGATCGGGGGTTCGGCATCACCGTAGAAGCGGCCCAAGGCCGCTCACTTTTAAAGGGGGTTTGATTCTGGTGCTGAGATGGTCCACCAGCGTGCTATAGGTGCGAGGCAGCCCAAGGGTCCCATCGAGAAGGTGCAAGGTTTCGTGAGACGTGCCACACCTGAGCCGTTTGCGTTAGTGATGCTGGGACGACGATACTGGTTTTATGTCGAAACAGTTATGTTTCACTGCTGGGGGAGCCTGGGGAAGCTTCTCTGGCTCAGAAACTTCCAGACCATATCAACGGCGTCCCAAGGGCATCCATCCTCTCTGTGAATCAGAGCTCTAAGGTTATCCACCTGCTGTGTGGTCCGTCGGTGCTGACAGCTCAGTGGCTGCTTTCCGGTAGCACTGCTTACGTCCGCCAGCTGGCCCCACATCGGGAATTACCCTCTTTTAAAATTTCTCTCTTCTCGATATTTTTATATACTATCGGTCACAGCTTGGGGGTGTTGCCTGTGGCCGCCTTCTGAATGCATCCTTGTGTTAAACCTATGCAAAAATAAAACAGTAAATGAAGGCGGCTCTGGGTCAGACTGAAGGGATGGTTATACCTGGTCCGAAATTAGGGCCGCCTTCCCTCCCCCCTTCTGATTTTGCCTGGGGGGACAAAACACCCATAGTAGCAAATTGAAAAGGTATATGTGCTGGGTTTGAGAGAAGCAGGGCTTCCGCTGTGAAGTTAATCCCCGGAGTGGTGAGCAGAAACCTGGCCCCCGGCAGCAGCATGTACGTGCACGTTACTCATGGCCTCACGCCAGCTTCCAGCAGCACAGATGCTGTCAGCTGCAGGAAGGCCGCATGGGAAGTGGAGCCTGCCGCATGGGAAGTGGAGCCTGCCACATGGGAAGTGGACATTGCTGCATGGGAAATGGATACTGCCGCATGGGAAGAGGATACTGCCATCTACAACTTCCTGTGAGCTTTGACAGACGGCTGGCGGGCTCTGGACGTAAAAGGCCATGTGAGTGCAGGGTCAGGAGCGTTCCGGAATGAGCCCACTCCCCTGTGGTGCCCGCCAGCTGTCAGGAACGGGTACGGCCATTCCGAAACGATTGTCTAGTGATTATCAGTCATCGTTTCCTCGCACCTTATTACCGTCTAGGTAAATAAAGAGGTCTGTGCATCGTTGCACAGGATGAACGGCACCCTGGATAAATGTTGGGCTCGTGTGGTGATTAAGTGTTTCCTAATTTAATTACCCCATCAGCAGCTCCTGAAAAGCGGAATGTGGGGGGAACAGATGTCGCTCTCGTTGAGTGTGCTTTGGGGTCAGTGCCACAAACCCCCCCCCCCCCCCCCCACACACACACACACACACACACACACACAGAACTGCAAGACGATACATCCAGCTCAGAGTGGTGGTTATTCTCTGTCCCTCCCTCCATCCTTTCTGCCACTTAGACAATGGCAGGAGGTTTAGTCAGGGGTGCTTTTGGAAGCTTCCGGAGGTGGCTGGTAATAGATTTCTGACCCTACCTCTTGAGGGAGTGTGAATGTGTCTGTGTCCCTGTATATGTGTGTGTGTGTGTGTGTGTGTGTGTGTGTCTGTGTCCCTGTATGTAAGTGAACGTTTGTATGTGTGTGTCTGTGTGGGTCGGTGTGTCTGTGTCCCTGTGTGTAAGTGAACGTGTGTGTCTGTATCTATAAGTGTGTCTGTGTGAGAGATTCTGGAGGAGCCCCCTGGCGGAATCTGTGCCCAGCTCGACATCCTCCATAACAAGTAGTGACTTGTCCTTGTCTGGACGTTCGCCCTCTCTCTCTCCCTCTCAGTGGAGACGGTACCCCCACTCCCCACAGTGACACACAACACATGGCCAGCTGCTGTTCACTGCGCCTCTTCCAGAGCGCTCTGCCTGCCTGGCCTTTCCTCTCTTTCTGCACACTCTGCCTGTGCTCTGTGTCTGAGGGCGAGGCCCGCAGTAAGTATACCAGTGTTGCCAGATGTGGGTAAACGTTCGTCAGCATGAGATGATTGTGGCCCTGGGCTGTTTTTTTAAGGGAAATGGGGGAGGAACATTGCCAGCAAATTGGAAATGATGGAGTCCTTGGGCTGAGCTGATTTTCTCTTTTATAAACACGCCTCAGCTCTAAATCACGTCGGATCAGCTTCCCCTCTCCAGGTGGTGGGGTGTGTCCAGAGACAATCCCTCTCGCTTCAGAAAGTTTCTCTTGGGGGCAGAATTGGGTGTATGGTACAAAGGCTCCATTTGTCATCTTGCATCTAGCTGATGGTGCTTCACTTAAACCAGTGTTGTTCTTTAATCGCTCTGCCCCCTGCTGGATCACCATAGTGCTGAAACGAATTCGATAAACTGCATTACTGAAGTAAAGGAAAATGCGGGTAAACATATATATACAAATAAAAAGTGCTTTCTGTTTGCCTTCACTGACAAAGCTGGGCAGTTTGTCTTTCCTGGTTTTATGTTTGCTAAGAGCAGGCTGATCGTCTGTGAGTGCCGACTTCAAAGGCCATTTGAAGCTAGCGCTGCGCGGCTCCTGCTGTCCAGCAACGGCAGCTCTGCTGTTAGCCCTAATCCGCCGCTCCCGGCCTGGCCTGCATCGTCGGCCGCGTCCTAATGGCTGATGTGCTTGGTGTGATTTCTGCACGAGCCGCTCTCGGCGGTTAGAGCCCTCTGCCCAGATGGCGCCGCCCCGGAAAGGCTTCGGCAGCCCGGGCTGGTCTCCCGCCCGCCCCAGATGGGCCGGCCTGCTTCTTCTGCAGCGGGACGGCGGCTTGGTGCTATTTCTGAGCTTCTGAAAGCTGCGGTCTGCTATTCCTGTCGCCAGCATGTGTGCCGCGTACGGGCTTGGGTTTCGGAAATCCTTTTTTTATGCTAATCAGACGGCAGCGCGCTCCCAGAGTACGCCGCGCGGTTAGTACTGGAACTGGCCGGCCTGCCATTAAAGTGGGAGTGAGAATGCAGGCCGTCCTCCTCTTTCCATTTTAAAATCGTAATTAAAATCGGCTGCAGTGTGTGCGGGTGTGCTTCCTCCGCCACACTCTGGCTCTCACTTTCTTTGTTCTCTCGTCTCGAGGCCTACCTGGCATGCCGGTGTGAGCCCATCACAGGCCGGTCCAGGCAGGTCTTTGTGAGGGGCGGGTGGCTGGTGGGAGGGGGGGGACTACACTGTTTGCACAGCTCGCCAGGAGGCCGGGCATTTCTGCGGAGTGGCTCGGGGGTGGGGGCGAGGCGGGGAAGGAGCTGCAGGGTGCGGGGGTGGCTGCTGGTGGATTCTTTGTCGAGGCCGTGTCAGGTCCCGGCAGCTGGAGTGCACGGGCCCCGTGTTTGCATATAAATTGGATGGATGTGACAAGCAGGTCTCGCAAAACACAGCCCTGGTGTTAAGGCCCTCTGCAGGGTTTAGCGTGAGCTGCATTTGGCCGGCGGCCGTAAATCGTCCCTTTGTTTGCAGCGTGAGCGCTTTGTGTCTTTCTGCCTGCTTCCTTTTTAGCGGCACTCTCTGCCCTAGACAAACAGCACGTTCTGGATCGCGGCGTTAAAAGGCCCGTTTTCGAGCTGCTCTGAACATCGGCGGCATTAAGACGGTTCCGGGTCATGAGTCCCCTGACTTGTCTGTCTGTCTTTTATGTCGGCAGGGCTGGTCACCACTACATCGAGAAAGCTGGACCGGGAACAGCAGGATGAACACATTCTGGAGGTAGGCTGTCATCTGTGTGTTAAGTGTCCGGATCTCCCTCCACAGGCACGTGGCTCCTCTAAGCTTTAACCGTTGAGTCAGACATGCAGACTCCCTCAGACGGCTGCACTGGACCAGCTTTGTTTACTGCCCAGAGGTTGGTCCTGAATGCATGCTTCTGAGATCTATATGGAGGGTAAGGTTTGAGGTCTTAATATAGAGACTCTTCTGGCTTCATTATCAGAGTTAGTGACTGGAAAATGCCTGTCAGCCAGATTCTAAATACTTAATCTTGTAATTAAAGAGCCAGTGTAGACTTGGAATAAGTCGCTCCCGCTTTTTGTTTTGCTTGCTAGGCTGTTTTTGTAAAAATCGTAATTTCAGCGTCTGCGCCCGTGATCAATAACGCCGCTTCCGTGGACGGAGATCTTGTGGCTGTTGGAGTCCGCGCGATGACTGATTGCTTCCCGTTGCACTGCTCTTCTGCTGTGTCCGGGAAAATTATTTGGTTTTCGGGGAGTCCAGTTTCCTCCTCCCACCCCCCACCACAGCCACAGTTTAACGGGACACAGCCTTAACCTGACCCTTCCCTCAGACACATGTGTTTTTCAGTTCTCTGCAGCCCAACTCGCCAATAAAAGTTACCCACATGATTTGTGGTTGGATGAGGCCGCAGAAACACTTTTAATCAGCAGAGGGCGTCCTGTGGGAGGGACAGGAGCCCACAGGAGGACTGGCCTCTCGCGGTGTCCGAGCCACCAGCCTTGATCGCCTTTGACCACTTCACATTCACCGTGTGCCACTTAGCCTAATGCTTAAAACCATTATAATAGCGTGCCTGATTAATCAGGATTCAAGATGCCTGCGATGTGCGAAAGATGACTCACTGTTAATGGCTTGAGTTCTATTCAAGACGAGCATAATCGCTGGCAGCTAATTGCAGGCTGGTGACTTCTGCCCCAGTTTTCACCGGCGTGGCCTGGTCTCCATGGAGATGCTGCTGAATGAGGGGCAGAGTCCAGTCGGGACTCCTTTGTTGACCGTGCCTCCCCTGGGGGGGGGCTCCTCAGCTCCTGGGAGCAACAGGACATTCCTGGGGAGGGGTACCAGGGGGTAGGGGTAGGGGGGAGCTCCTCCGTCTCAATACCCAACAATGAGAGGTTCACATTTGCTCTTGGTCTTTGCAGCCGGATAGACCTATCCCAGGATGCAAAGCACTGGCTCCAGGAACCGTCTTATTTTTTATAAAGACCATCCATGCCAAAAGGTCCACATCCGGTTTTAAAAAGTGCCGATCAGCATCTCCACTGTCACTGGGGCTTGTGTAATGGAACCCTGTCTGAGTGCTCGTCTCCAGTTTCCCCAGTTGGGTGAGGATCCCCCAGGGGGCGCCGACGCTGATGACTCAGTGATCTTGGAGTCATAGTGAGGTATGGATTCCACTGGCCACGGATGGAATCAAAAACAGGAACCGTTCAAAGCACAAGCGCTCAGTGTCCCTGGAGTGAAGTCCCGGTAGATATCGCTTCCTGAAGGCTTTGCCAGATGGTCCCTCTGGCACCTTGGTCTTCGGCCCATATGCTTTGCAGGCTAAAAGCTGCTTGTGTGTCGTTAGGAAGGAACAGGCAGCGGAGCAGCAGATCATCACCTGCGACGTCAGTTCTTGACGATCACTTGCTCCTCTCAGCTAGGCCCCTTCCTCTGATAGCCTTGTAGGCTTTGGGTGAAATGTTTGAGCTGATAATGTTTAGGGCCTGCTGATGCTGTCATCAGTCATGCGAAAACCCTCCCCAGCACTCTAGGGGTGCGACGGTACACAAACAAAATATAAAATTCTTCTGTTTTTCTTTATTTAACAGTAGTTTACTCTTTTAAAAAGTCTCTGTCAATAATGCTGCTTCCTACTAATAAAAAACTAAAATTTACTTAAAAGTAAATCAAAATAAATATTCTCTCATAAATAAAAATAAAATAAATATCTTTTAAGGTGCACAATTAGAAAATGAACTGTACTTGATCTGTACTGTATTCACATTAACAGTTTCCAGCTTCACGTGCGTAGCAGTGCGGCTCCATCCGTCCCTTTACTGATGTTGCTCGGGGGAAACACAAACACACAGAGGTTCTGCATTTGCTGCATTCGTTCGGTACATAAGCGCACTGAACCGAAAGACCCATACCAAAAATTTTCAGTACAAATACACTCCTACAGCACTCACTGCCTGTATGTCACACCGTGATCCTGGGGGAGCATGATTTCATACCACTGTATACCTGACACAAATGGTTTGATGATAAAGCACTCCTCACTTGACTTCACTTGACTTCACTTGTCATGACACTTGAGTTTCTCGCACGCATGTCTGCTGCCTTCATGCTGTGATCCTCAGCATGTCTGGAAGACTGAGACAGAAATATTAACGGACACCTGTGAAGAGGGAGTTTGAGGTGCATCATATTTTCTTAGAAATTACGTGGGTTTATTTTCTGATTGACCGAGCTACATGTACGGGACAGCAGTGGAGATAAGGGGGCTGTTCTGGTTTAAGGCACCTTCTGAAAAAATGGGAATCGCTAACCAGCATATAAAGCTGATGCTTAAAAGTCAGAAATGTACACCCTGTGTGTGTCAGGCTGTCCCCTGTGTCGTGGTATCTGAAGGTTATTCTGACTCATATCACGTCTGCTTCTAAGTCGCCTTTTACAGCTTAGAGGGTAAAGCCTTCAGGAGCCTTATCTGTGCCCCCCTTCCCCCCCCCACAGATCACAGTCTCAGACCATGGGACACCTGCCATGTCCACGGCGGTCCGGGTGATCGTGAAGGTCCTGGATGAGAATGATAACCGGCCGCTCTTCCTGGAGAAGATCTACAAGATCAAGCTGCCTGAGCGAGAGAGAGCTGCTCGACGGGAGCCCGTATACAGGGTTGTGGCCTCAGACCGGGATGAGGGCCCCAACGCCGAGATCTCATATAGCATCGAGGAAGGGGACGAGCATGCTAAGTTCTTCATTGAGCCCAAGACTGGCCTGGTGTCTTCCAAAAAGTCCTCGTCTGCAGGAGAGTACGACATCCTCACGGTAAGCCTGTTTCCCTGCTGACAGTTTGGGAGGCCTTGTTGTAGGTGTTCCCGTACTAAGTCGGGTCTCCCGTGTGGCTGTAGATCAAAGCCGTGGACAACGGCCGGCCCCAGAAGTCGTCCACCTGTCGGCTGCACATCGAATGGATCCCGAAGCCAGAGCCGTCCGACCAGCCGCTGGCCTTCGAGGAGTCGTCTTTCTCCTTCACCGTCATGGAGAGCGATCCCGTGAAGCACATGGTGGGAGTCATTACCACCGAGCCCACAGGCACGCCCGTGTGGTTCGAGATCACAGGTAGCCGGCGCTCACTCTGCATGGGACGGCGGGGCGTTGAGGAGCACATTTATGCCTATCAATGGGAAGGGCCGTGCTTCTAATAAGGCATTGCCCATAAGATTAATTCACCAAATGGATTAGCACACAATCTCAGCTGTAATCGCCCAGAACATTCTCAGCCATTGCTGATCTCCTTGCATGGTGTTTGGCATGTAAGAAGTTCTGGAATGTCCTCTCACACCTGTCCCTACTTCTCCTAACCTGCCTCTGTTTGACTGACAGACGTCTTCTTCTCTTCTCTCCTGTGTTTTTCTGCTTTTTCGCTTTCCCCTCTTCCGGAATATTCCGTTTGTTTCTTTGTTTTGTTGCGTTTGCCAAGGAGGCACACCAGATAAAGACGCGTTCTCCATCTTTCAGATGGCTTGTGACCTGAACTGTACAGCAGAAGGTATCTGCTGGCTCCTCTGTGTGTTGTGATGGTGCTTTGTCTGTCGTGCGACGCCGTAGCTGTGAGATATGTGACTCGCAGTGGAGCGGGCTCTCTGGGCTGTCAGCTGTGCTGTTTTATATGATTAATCGCCGTGTGAGCAGCACTAAACTGAAGCTGATAGATGTCCCTCCCAGCAGTGTGCACTAGCCTGCTGTATGGACTTAATGTAATGAGCTACATTCCTGTATGTGTCCTTAATGTAGTTTTATTTTTAGTCGAGAGTGAAGCTGTTTATCATGATAAATAAGGGGATCGTAAGGGTGAGGCCTTCCAGTGGTGCAGGTATGATGATTCGCCTGTCCACAGCGAGTGGGTGCTGATGCCCTTTTCCTCTGCTGTCCCTCATCCGCGACGAACCATCTCAGGTGGCAACCAGGACAGCCGATTCGACGTGGGCAAGGGCAGCGGGACCATCATCGTGGCTCGGCCGCTGGATGTGGAGCAGAGGTCCAGTTACAACCTGACCGTGGAGGCAACTGATGGGACCCGATCCATCAGCACCCAGGTAATCGACGTCAAAAAAGACGAAAAGTAACGTCTGTGGAAGGTTCCATTTGATCCGGATCTTTCTCCCGATGGCTGTGTGGCGCGGAGAAGCCGGTTCATTAAGGCAGCGAGCCGAAGCGGGCGAGAAACCGGTCTGTGCTTCTTTGCAGTGTTCCTGTTTCCCTGGCTTCTTGGTGTGCCGCCTGTCTGCCAGCTCAGGGCCTTTTATGATGCTTAGGAAACCCAGTTTCTTCAGAGAGCCTAACAGAAGCGTGGGTGCCCCCCCAGGCGGGCGGGACACCCGGGCTGTTGCGTCAGCATTTCTCGGTGACTCATCAGGTTATCTTTAGTGACTCATCAGTGTCGCGTTTGTGCTTGTGTCTGCTGCCTAAGAGCCTCTCCTCCTCTTCCTCCTCCTCCCTCCATATCGTGCGAAGACTGGCCGGCGGCTTGTCACACTCACGCACTGTGCTGTTTAGACTGGCTGTGATGGCATCTCCGGCATGCCAGGCAAATTCCTTGCAGTTAGACATGGCATCTGGTGAACCCCATACTGGGGATGGTACGATTCACCAATTTGCATTGGTGCACTGGCATAAAAGTACAAGATGTGAATTCCCTGATTAAAAAAGTTCACTGGATACAATTTGGGATGAATTCAGGGTACATTGTTTCTAAAATCTTTGCATAAGTTTTATTGTAGAATAATGAGTTAAATCATTTTGTTGTTTTAATTTTGAATAATTTATTCACAACTGGTGTGTGTAATGTTTCCGGGGGTCATTGTGCTTCCAGCCCACAGGAGGGCATGTCCTTTATCGCGTGTGTAAGTTGTTGCGTACAAAAGTAAAAGCTAAAATATGGTTCCTGGCTCATCCGACTTTGAGGGGAGTAAAAGTGAGCCGTTCATAAATTTATATATTGTAGGGTGTTTGGTGATGAGCTGGGTGGAAGTCTGTTTATTTAAAGGATTTCCATGACTTATGACATTGTTTCACTGGTGGTCACTATGGTAAAATTAATTATCAGCGAGTTCTTTCTGGGTAAATAAGTATACTTATTATATTTATGTTGTGTTTGCCCATCTTTTATAGAGCCAACATTAATTTGTGACAATTGTAAACTGTCGTGCACAAAAGCAGGCTCTGGTTTGGTATCTTTGAAGGGGGAAAATCGACAACTCATTCTTATGTTTGAGGACATGAGGAAGAATCTGTAATACTATTCAAAGTTTGTTTGTTTTCTCTTTATTTTACTTTCTCTTTATGTTAAATCTTATTTTTAAGAATTAGGTCTAGACTTAAGTCTTTAGTTTAGTTTTGTTGTGCTGTTCATATTCTCCTCCAGACTGCCTTCACCATCACCCATCTGTCCTATCATATTGCACTCCCCGCTGGGTGAGAACACAACATAGAGTGCCACGACAGGAGGGTCCCGGGCCTGGCCTGCACCTCCCTCACCACGCCACGTCACATCACCAACATGCCAAAACACAACATAGAGTGCCACCACAGGAGGGTCCCGGGCCTGGCCTGCACCTCCCTCACCACGCCACGTCACATCACCAACATGCCGAAACACAACATAGAGTGCCACGACAGGAGGGTCCCGGGTCTGGCCTGCACCTCCCTCACCACGCCACGTCACATCACCAACATGCCGAAACACAACACAGAGTGCCACCACAGGAGGGTCCCGGGCCTGGCTTTACAGGTCAGGGATGTGTTTGATAGGCGTGCACAATGAAGTATAAAAGACGGGGGCTGAGAGCAGGTCCTTGCCTTGCCTCCTGGATGGTTCTAATCGCTACAAAATGAAAGGCGCTGGACTGTGACTGAGTGGCTTTTGTGGGCGATTATGTTCTGCCTATCTACCTCGCCGGAGGCCTTGCTGTCTGTCCTCAGGGCCGGCACATGTGCGAGCTTTATCGCGGCGTCCGGCTCCTCCTGAGGGAGACTCTTGGGAGGGTGTGCAGGTTCGATGGGGATCCATAGATAAGGGTCTTGGGAAGCTGAAGGCAGCCCCCTTGACTGTGTCTCCTGTGGGCCCCCCTTCCGCTTTCAGCCTGCTAGTATCGCTAGTCGTGTCACATCGATAGACTGCAGTTTTGACAATATAGCGATCCCACAACACTCCCTCTGTCCTCCACCCCCCCAGCCGGGGCTCCAAGACGGCAGTGACCAGTGTTTTGTGTGGCAAAAGCATTATGGGATGTCCACCTCTCATTGTGTAGGGCCTATGTGGGCAGCTTTGCACAGTGCCTGTTCATCAGTCGGCAAGGAGCTCACACTGTTCGTCACGGATTATCTGAGCTTGGGGAAAAGGCAATGCGGTGAATAGCAAATGTGGAAGAGTGCCCCCTGGTGTCTCTTGGTGATTTCGCGAAAAGAAAGCCTCTGATTTTTTCCGTTCAGAAAAGTCCTCAGGTAAGGTTGTACTGCTGTCGGGATGTGATACGGTGATGTCTTTCTTTCCGCCTCCTAATCCGTTCTCTGAAATCCGATGGCCGAATCCTGAGCTAATAAGAGTCAGAAGCTCGCCGAATTTGGCCAGGAAATGTGCAGCATTTCTATGACGGCCGCGATAGTGGGCCCTTCAGAACTAAAAAAGGTCACACGCAGGTCACGTGTCCTTGGAGGCAGTGCTGCGATTGCGTGGGGTGGTTCTAGAGTGGCGCGTTTAGAGATGTAAAAGAGACAAACCTCGTGTCCTCCGCACTCCCAGCCCACTGTCTCCGGACAGTGGAAAATTTAGGGAAATGCCACTTTTTGTTTCTGTTTGCACATTTCCTGCCGGCTTTAGGTACAGACCAGAATGCTCAGCAGCCCTCTTTGTCCTAACAGGTCCTGATCCGCGTCTTCGACACCAACAATCATCGGCCCCAGTTCTCCCAGTCCAAGTACGAGATAATCGTCCCTGAGGATACCCCGTCTGGCACTGAGGTTTTGCGGGTCGACGCCACGGACCGGGATGAGAAGAACAAGCTGACCTACACTCTACTGAGCAGCACCGACCCACTGAGCCTGAAGAAGTTTCGGCTGGAACCAGGGAGCGGCATCCTGTTCACTGCCGAGAGGTTGGACCATGAGACCACCAGGCAGCACACACTCACTGTGATGGTACGCCGGTCGGCACACATGTGCTCATGTGTTTGGGACATTTGGGTTTGTTGCAGTCATCTGGTACTAATACGGTCACTGTCAAACAGAGGAGTAAAAGCATATTGTCTGTACGGTTTGCCGTCTGAGCAACTTCCTGCCGTTTCAGGTCCGTGACCAGGACATTCCAGTGAAGAGGAACCTGGTGAGAGTCATCGTCAATGTGGAGGATGCCAACGACAACGCCCCTTACTTCACCAGCCCCTCCTATTCGGCCCGTGTGTTTGAGACGGCCGCCGTGGGCTCTGCCGTTCTGCAGGTCACTGCCCGAGACAAAGACAAAGGCCACAATGCCGAGGTCCGCTACAGCATCGAGTCAGGTACTGGTGCCAATCACTAGGATCCGTGTAAATGAGTGTGTGTGTGTGTGTGTGTGTGTGTGTGTGTGTGTGTGTGTGTGTGTGTGTGTGTGTGTGTGTGTGTGTGTGTGTGTGTGCGTGCATACTTTTGATGTTAGGGCTGCAGCCTACTAGGAATTTCAGGGAAAAGCTGTGTTTCCCCGCCACTCGAAACCCAAACAATGGGCAAATCTCATGGAGGCCACATTCCTGAGATGTCTGGAATGGCTGTCGCCAATCGTAGCAGCTGTACACTTAGGCTGAGCTCTGGCTGGCTCAAACACACTGCTTCTTCACTACCCTGGTCGCTGTTGCTTGTCTGGATCCAGCAGTGTGAAAAACAACTTAATTACTGTGTTCATCCACATTCTGAAAGCAGCAATCTACTGTTTGTCTCGTTTCTGCCCAGAATTGTGGTAATAGGCACTGTTTGTTTGGCCTTTAATAACTTAATAGTTTTAATGTAATTCACCTCATGACACTGAAATTAAAGCTAGATTTTAATACAAAACCTGCCCATTTCTCTGTAGAATAGAAATCGATAGCCAAGCTAATGTGCTAATCCATCTTTTTTTTTCTCTCTCTTCACTCCCAACAGGAAATGTTGCAAATTTATTTGCTATTGATCCCATCCTTGGCACTGTTACCGTCGCGAAGGAACTGGATCGCCACAGTAAGAACCAGTTTGAACTGGCTGTGAAGGCCTCCGATAGTGGAGTCCCTCCGCTGAGCACCACAGCAACTGTCCACATAGCCGTGACCGTCTCTGATAACGCGGCGCCCAGATTCGCCAAGAAGGAGACGTCTGCTGAGATCAGTGAGACGGCACCGGCAGGGAGCTTCGTGAGCTTGGTCGCAGCGATGAGCCAGTCCTCCGTCTTCTATCAGATCAAAGAGGGAAACACGGGTGGGGCCTTTGACATCAACCCCAACTCGGCGGTCGTGGTCACACAGAAGACACTGGACTACGAGAAACAGCCACTGTACAGGTTGATTATCCAGGGAACCAACATGGCTGGCCTAACCAGTAACACCACTCTGGTCATACACCTGAAGGATGAAAATGACATGGCCCCAGTCTTCACACAGGCTGAATTTAAAGGCATGGTTAGCGAGTCGGCCCCAGTAAACACTGTGGTTTTGACCGTGGACAATTCTCCACTAGTTATCCGTGCCACGGATGCGGACCAAGACGCCAATGCCATTTTAGTCTATCAAATTGTGGAGCCGTTTGCCCACAACTACTTCGCCATTGATTCTAGCACGGGTGCCATTCGGACAATTGCCACTCTGGACCATGAAGAGAGGAGCATGTTCCACTTCACTGTCCAGGTCCATGACATGGGAATGCCACGCTTGTTTGCCGAGAAGGTGGCCAACGTTACGATCCAAGTCATAGATGTCAATGACTGTCCCCCACAATTCAGCCAACCGGTATATGAAGCATCTGTCGCCGTGCCGACATACAAAGCTGTTCAGGTGATTACAGTAAACGCCACGGATGCTGACTCTGGGCCGAACTCCAAGTTGCTGTTCTCTATTTCGGATGGCAACATTGGCGATAAATTCAGGATAGATCCCAACACAGGTGTCATTTCCATGCAGAATGTGACACAGCTGAGAAGCAGGTATGAACTGCGGGTTAGGGTATCCGATGGACGGTTTGCCAGCACTGCCTCAGTAAAAATAAATGTGAGAGAGAATAAGGAAGGCGGGCTGAAGTTCACTCAAGAAACATACACTGCCTCTGTTCAGGAGAATTCCTATGAGAAGAAAATTCTGGCTGTCATCGCTGTCATGGGGAACCAGCTAAATGAGCCCCTTTTTTACACCATCCTAAACCCTGACAAGAGGTTTTCAGTCAGCCGCACCTCCGGGGTGCTTTCCACCACAGGAATACCATTTGACCGTGAGGAGCAAAGCTCTTTTGATTTGGTCGTGGAGGTGACCAAGCAGGAAAAGTCGAACGGTGTGGGCAATGCCCTCGTGAAGGTGACAATTGAGGACGTCAATGACAATGAGCCCACATTTGTCAACTTGCCCTACCATGCATTGGTGCAGATAGAGGCAGAGGTAGGTCAGGTTATCCGGCAGGTGACCGTAGTGGACAGGGATGTCGGCCAGAATGCCGAGGTCCACTATCACCTCCGTGAGCACCATGAGTATTTCCAAATAAGTCCGCTGGGTGAGATTTCTTTAAAGAAACAATTGGAAGAGGAGGCTGTAGCCACAGAGTTTGTCATTTATGTAGTGGCCAAAGATGGTGGGGATCCAGCCCTTTCGTCAGTGGCAGAGGTGTCCATTAGAGTTGTGGACAATGCCGTCCCAGTGTTTGAAAAGACATTTTATAGTGTTGAGATTCCAGAAAACGTACAACTGCACACGCCGGTAGTGCACGTTCAGGCCAGCGATTCCGAGGGACCTCGGGTCATCTACACCATTGAGCAAGGAGACCCACTCCGCCATTTTTCCATTGACTTCAACACTGGAGTTATATATGTCAGGCAGTTGCTGGATTTCGAGACACACCCTGCCTATAAGTTGAGTGTGAGTGCAACGGACTCACTGACTGGGGCACATGCTGAGGTTTTTGTGGACATTATTTTAGAGGATGTCAATGATAATCCCCCGATTTTTCAGCTAAAGCAGTACAACGCTAGCCTTTCAGAGGCCTCTGTTGTAGGAACGTCTGTGCTGCAAATAACAGCTACGGACTTGGACTCTGGAAACAACAAAGCCCTTTTTTATCAGCTAGTTGAAGATCTAGACAACAATTCCAGTTACTTCAGCATTGATCGGGAAACTGGCATCATCTGGACTGCCCGCGTGCTGGACTACGAGACTTCTCAACAGCACGAGCTGACAGTGCGCGCTGTGGACACAGGAGTGCCCGCACTTTCCAGTGATGTCACGGTGACCATCTACGTGACTGATCTGAATGACAACCAACCAGTCTTCAGCCAGCAGCTGTACAATGCCTCGGTCAGTGAGCTTGCCCCCCGCGGCCATTTTGTTACTCACGTGCAAGCATCTGATGCCGACAGCTTGGACGCCAGGAATCTAGAGTTCTCTATCCTTTCTGGAAATGAGGACCAGAACTTTGCCATTGACCAAAAGACAGGCACAATTGTAATTTCAAACCATCGCAAGCCACAGATGGAGCAGACGTACCTCCTCAACGTATCTGTGTCTGATGGTGTGTTTAGAAGCTCAGCTACAGTTCTGGTCATGGTCATCGGGGCCAACTTCCACAACCCCATCTTCATGCAGAGAGAATATGTCGTGGAACTCATAGAGAACTCCCCTAATGGCACACTGGTTGTGGAAGCCAAAGCCATAGACCAGGACAGTGGCATCTATGGACAGGTGTCTTACCACATTGTGAATGATCTTGCCAGGGACAAATTTTCTGTCAGTGACAATGGAGATGTGAGAACGCTTAAGGTGCTTGATCGTGAGAACTTGCTGGAGAAAATGATCCCTGTAACCCTAATGGCTAAAGACGGTGGGGGAAAGGTAGGGTTTTGCACCGTGAATGTCATTGTGACTGACGTCAATGACAACGCGCCACAGTTCAGGGCCACAGAATACAAGGCAAATGTTGCATCTGATGTTTTGAGGGGGACTACAGTGCTGAGGGTTGCGGCATCTGACATGGACGAAGGCAGCAATGCTGACATTGTTTATGTTATTGAGACCAAGATGGAAAATGTTGAAGAAAACTTTGAGATCCATCCCTTCAGCGGTGCCATTGTCACAAAAGAAAGTCTTATTGGGCTGGAAAGTGACCTCTACTCCTTCTACGTAAGGGCTAAGGATAGCGGAAGTCCACCTAAGGAAAGTGTTGTACCAGTGTACATCCGGATACTGGCCCCTGAGATACCAGTGCCAAAGTTTGTTGAATCTCACTACAGGTATGCCATTGCAGAAGACTTGCCTATTGGATCAGAGATTGATGTTATCCAGATCAACAGCAAACAGGCTGTCATGTACAGCCTGGTCAAAGGAAACACTCCAGAGAGCAACCAAGATGAGGTCTTTGTGGTTGACCGGGACACAGGCAGTCTAAAACTGGACAAGAAACTTGACCATGAAAAGACAAAATGGTACCTGCTGACGATGCAGGTGCAGAGTTACCACGAAGGCACAGAAGTAGTCTCTGCTGTTGATATCAGCATTCAGGTGAAAGATGTCAATGATAATGCCCCCTTGTTTGAATCCAGCCCCTACAAAGCCATTGTGGTGGAGAACCTGCCCGGGGGTGCAGCAGTTATCCAGGTGAAGGCCACAGACCAGGACTCTGGGACTAATGGGCAGGTGGTTTACAGCTTGGACCAAGACCAGGAGTCTGAGGAAATTGCAGAGCTCTTCGCTGTCAACAGTGAGACGGGCTGCATCACCACCCTCAAGGAGTTAGACCGGGAGAAACAGACCCGCTACACGGTAGCTGTGTTAGCCTCTGACCGTGGGGAGCAGACACAGCTGGTGGCCCGGACCAAAGTGGAGGTGGCGATAGCTGACGTGAACGACAACCCCCCTCTCTTCACCGCCAAGGTGTACAAAGGCACAGTGAGCGAAGACGACCCACCGCCCAGTGGCGTCATTGCTATCCTCAGCACCACTGATGCAGATAGTGAGGACATCAACAAGCAAGTGAGCTACTTCATAACAGGTGAGTCGGCACCTGTCTTTATACATGTGACTGGAGTTTGGGTCATTTAAGATACATGTATGTATCATTATCTCTACAGTTTTAAAGTCACCAGGGAAAAGCTCAGCCTTTGGTGCCAATTATCTTGCATGAACAGCTGAGCTAAGTTCGACATCATGAGATACAATAAATAAGAGCTGCCACAGTTACTCAGGAAAAGGCACAACAGGAGGTTGGGAAGGAGAAGCGATTTGTGAAACGATGTGGACGTTGGGGCACCTGTTATTTTCCTGTCACTGTATCAGGGTCCCTGAATGCATCTTTGAAGTAATTTTGAAGATTGTTTTGGCAGCACAACACGAAGTGGCAGGCGAATCCAGGCATGCAGATGAGAGATGGGAGATTTGCATTTTGTACAGGAGAAACAGACTGCATTTCCACTGAAAGCTCAAGCTTCCAGTTTAGGGAGGGAGGCTCGTTCTGTAGACCCTTAGTGTGGCACACGCATCTGCTAGGTTTCCGGATATTTTGGGCTGCAACAGTGAGCTGTAACAGTTCTCCTTGTCCTCCAGGTGGAGACCCCTTAGGGCAGTTTGCCATAGAGCACACCCAGAGGGAGTGGAAGGTGTCAGTTCAGAAACCCCTAGACCGGGAAACCAGAGACCACTACCTCTTGAACATCACTGCTTCCGATGGCACTTTCATGGCCAAAGCTGTTGTGGAGGTGAAGGTTCTTGACGCCAATGACAACAGCCCCACCTGCGAAAAGGTATGTCCTTGAAAAGTCGATGGCATGTGGGGGCACTTGGTCGGGACGTGGCCTACTCTTCCGGTACTAACTCAGGAGGCTGCAGAGGCTTGCGGCAGAAAGGTGAAGTTCTCTCTCTCACTCTACAGGCTTTGTATGAGGAAAACATAGCTGAGGATGCCCCGATAGGCAAGCTGATCCTACAGGTGTCGGCCACAGATGCTGACATCCGCTCCAACGGGCAGATCTCCTATGAGCTGAGCGGTGGTTTGTCTGAGCACTTCAGCATCGATGCGGAAACAGGTATGGGGTCTTAAGTTGCTGGATGTTCCAGTGTCTTTAAGGCGCAGGGAAGACAGAGGTCCCCAACACCAAAGGTTTTTGAGTTGTATGATTCCATGCAGCCGTGAATTGCATGGCAGATCTGTGACCATGTCCCAGCTGCTTGTCTTACATCCTGGAGGGTTATCATCACATTGTGGCAGCAGGAAGGCTATGGCTTTGGTTTAATGATGTATGATGGGGACCTGGAGGGGGCCGGGCATTCAGGGTGCTACCTTTCAGACTCTTGGGTAAGGCTGAGGCTGCCCTCTGCCCCTATGAAGAGCTGTTCATCTCCCTCATTCCCAGAACCCCCTCAATCATGCCGCAAGGTTGAAGTATTTTAGGTTGGCAGGAAAGATGATCTCCCTCTCGAGGAATTATTCTGGGGGGAGGGGGAGGGGGAGGGCAGGGGTGTTGGAAATCTAATTTTACCTCATTAAGCTTAGCACTGTTATCGATTCGTGTCTGGTCCCAGTCTGGCTCCGGCTGGAAGTGCTGGGGAATGTGAAAGCACAATTCTGAAGCATGTCCTAAACTTTTCCCAGGTGAGCTGAGAACGCTCCTGTCTCTGGACCGTGAGGAGAAGGAAGAGTACTGGCTAGAGGTGCGGGCTGTGGATGGTGGGGGTCGCTACTGCCAGAGTAGCGTGCATATCACTGTGGAGGACGTCAATGACAACGCACCAGAGTTCACCTCGGAGACCCAGGCCATCACCGTCTTTGAGAACACGGCACTGGGCACTCCAGTAGCCCAGCTGCAGGCCTCGGACCTTGACCTGGGTGAGCAGTGGGGCGAGACTGCTCTGCGTCAAGGGGCGGAGCCATGACCACACTTGGTGGCCGTTGTTGTCCCAAGCTCCTCCAGTGCAGCCCTCAGCTGTAGCACAGCTGTGTCCATGCCCATGCCAGCCCCCGCCAACCTCAGTCAGGCAGTGGGTAAACAGGAACCGGGGTGGGGGGGCAGAGCAAGGAGAATGCATGAAAATTGGTTCCGTACTTCAAGATTGTCTGGGTCCAGCTGGAGAGAGTGTGTCACAGATTGGCAGGAAATGAGTGTGTGTCAGCATGGGGAGGTGTATGTGTGCGTGGGGTGGTTGGTGTGTGCCCCCCTCCTCATCATTACCCCGGCTGCCTTGGTTTGTGGTCACATGGGAGGGAGGCGCATGCGCCAACCTTTTTCTGTGCTGACGACTGCGCAGTGGGACATGGATGGTGGGGGGGGGCTCGTTTGGAGCTTTGGCTCGGCGGGTGTGGACAGCGCCAGGCTGCATGCGAGCGTGCATGGATAAATATCGTAATTTGTGGCCGACGTGTCGGCAGGGCGTCCCAACCTTATTGTTCTGATCCATCTCTGTCTCGTTTGGGCCGGCGGGCTGGTCTGCTGAGTAATGAGGCTGATCATGGACGTTTGCTTCCTCCCGGCGCCCCCACACCTGCAGGTCTGAACGGCGCAGTGCTCTACATACTGGAGGAGTCTGCGGGAGGCGTCTTTTCCATCGACGAGCACTCGGGGCTCCTACGGCTGCAGAGGCCTCTGGACCGGGCAGCACAGGCCGCCTACACGCTGATAGCACGTGCTGTTGACCAGGGAGTCCAGCGGCGGCTGTCCGCCGTGTGCCATGTGGCTGTGTCCGTGATGGACATCAACAACAATCCGCCTGTGTTCGAGCGGCGGGAGTACACGGCGGCGGTGCCGGAGGACGTCTCCGTGGGGACACAGGTGCTGCGCGTCTTCGCCGCCAGGCGCGACTCGGAGGCCAGCAGCGAGATCACTTACGCGATCGTCTCTGGCAATGAGCACGGGATGTTCAGCGTGGACCCCCAAACAGGTGCGTGGGCTTACTTTCACGCCCTCAGTATCGCTCGCTGTGGAGGAGGAGTGGCATCGATTACTAGAAAGTTCCACGCTGAGTTGGTAAACCTGCATAAAATCTGTCCACCCTGCAGGGGACATTTTCGTTATTGAGCCTCTGGACTACGAGAGCTTCCATGAGTACTACCTGACCGTAGAAGCATCTGACGGTGGTGCCCCAGCCCTCACTGACCTGGCCACGGTCAGCATCAACCTCACAGATGTGAACGACCACAGCCCTGTCTTCAGCCAGGATGTGTATTCCACCGTGGTCAGCGAGGACGCGCCGCTGGGCAGGACCATCGTGGCTGTGAGTGCTGGGCTGGGAGAGCGTGGGCCGGTGCTCTTCACAATGAGGATTTAGGGACTCTCTTCGGACTGATGAAGCGTGCGCAGTACCTGCACACGGAGCCTTTCATCCCCTGCGCTCCCCACCCTCCCTCCATCCCTCATCTCTCTCTAGCTCTTTATTGTTCTCTTTAGTTCTCTCTCTCCCCCTCTAACGCTTTTTCTTTCGCTTTCTTTCTCTCTAGCCCTCTTTCTCTAGTGTTCTCATTCTCCTGCACGTTTTCTCTTACTTACGCTTATTTCTCTTTTTCTCTCTCTAGCACTTTCTTTTTTCCAAGCCCTTGATCTTTCTCTGTCTAGCCCTTTATTTTTCTCTACCTCTTTCTCTATATTTTTCTCTGTAGCCCTTTCTCTTTTTTCTCTAGCCCTTTATTATCACTCTTTCTCTCTAGCCTTTTCTTTCTATTTTCTCTAGCCCTTTATCACTTTCTCTCTAGCCCCTTCTCTCTTTTTTCTCTAGCTTTTTTGCTTTCTTTTTTCTCTAGCCCTTTATCACTCTTTTCTCTAGCCCTTTATCACTTTCTCTCTAGCCCCTTCTCTCTTTTTTTCTCTAGCTTTTTTGCTTTCTTTTTTTTCTAGCCCTTTATCACTCTTTTCTCTATCCCTTTATCACTCTTTCTCTCTAGCCTTTTCTTTATTTTTTCTCTAGCCATTTATCACTCTTTCTTTATAGCCCTTTTTCTTTTTTCTCTAGCCCTTTATCACTCTTTCTCTCTAGCCTTTTCTTTCTTTTTTCTCTAGCCCTTTATCACTCTTTCTTTATAGCCCTTTTTCTTTTTTCTCTAGCCCTTTATCACTCTTTCTCTCTAACCTTTTCTTTTTTCTCTAGCCCTTTCTGTAGCACATTTCTGTTTCTCTGTACCTCCTTCCCTGTTTTCTCCAGTGCTCATTCTCTTTCTTTAGCCCTCTTGTTTTGTCTCGAGTGCTCTTTCTGCTTTTCTCTTTCTCCTGCTCCCTCTCTCTGTCTACCCCACCCCGTTTGGCAGTGCCCATGTTGTCAGACATGAGCTCTAATCATCTGTCATATAAGACCCGCGAGGGAGTGCGGTTTTATACTTGCTTGTGTCACACTCTGTGGCTTCCCAGGGCCTCACCTGTGATCGTGCCCTGTCTGTGTCCTCCGCTCGTGTCTCACTACCTCCCGCTCTCCCACCCCCCAGGTTGTAGCTGAGGACGCCGATGGGCCCACACACAACCGCGTCCGCTATACCATCATGTCCGGCAACCAGGGCAGCACGTTCACAATCGACGTGGTCAAAGGCGTGGTGAAGGTGGCCCGCTCACTGGACAGGGAGAAGGTGGGCGGAGTCTTCCTCAAGCTACCATGCTGACGTCATGTGGGCTTGATGCTGTGATGCACTTGATGACGGACCTCTCCATTTAAATCAGGTTTCGGGATACACCCTGACCGTGCAGGCCACTGACAATGGGCAGCCACCCAGGTCCAGCAGTACCTCCATCAACATCGACGTGTCCGACGTGAATGATAACGCCCCTGTGTTCTCCCAGGCCAACTACAGCGCTATTATCCAGGTGAGACGTTGGGCCCCCCCAGCCTGGTGTATGATTCTGTGCCTGCCTGCCAAGAGGAATCCCCTTTACGTCTAGTCAGGTCCACAGAGAGATGTCGCCGTTTCCTTTTCTGAGCAGATTCAGTCTCGGGGGGGGGGGGGGTGTTTGTCAAGCAACATTGCCATTTAAACTGTCCATTAATCACCCCCCTAGGAAAACCAGCCCATGGGCAGCAGCGTGCTCCAGCTTAGCGTCTCCGATAGGGACGCCTCCCACAATGGGCCCCCGTTCTCCTTCGCCATCGTCGACGGCAATGAGGGCGATGCCTTCCAGATGGACGCGCGTGGGGTGTTGCTGGTGGTGGGCCAGCTGAGCCGCCACATGCGGGAGCACTACCTTCTCCTTGTCCAGGTAAGGTGGCCTGCGGGCCTCCCTGTCGTATCCCCCTACTCCTCTCGCTCTCCTTTCGTTTCCCATGCAGCGACGGAGCGGTCATTAGCAAACCGAGTATTTCAATATTTATCTTCACACCTCTCTCTGCCTCCCTGACGGAGTGGCGGCGTATTGGCTCCCTCTAGTGTCATTTCTGCAGACGGTCTCTGAGCAGCTATCGCCTCTGCCGCCCACAGGTATCTGACAGTGGCCGGCCGCCCCAGCAGTCATCCTGCTACATCAACGTGCGCGTGATCCAGGAGAGCGTCTACCCCCCGGCCGTGCTCCCGCTCGATGTCTTCATTGCCGCGCCAGGGGAGGAGTACGCTGGAGGCGTCCTGGGGAAGGTCCATGCCACTGACCAGGATGTGTACGACACGCTGACCTACGGCCTGGTCTCCGGTGCCAGCTCTGCCCCCCTCTTCTCCATCTCTGCCTCCGACGGGCGGCTGGTGGCCGGGCGCCCGCTGGACCCTGGACGCTACCACCTTAACATCAGCGTGACGGATGGGCGTTTTACTGCAGCAGCTGGCGTGGCTGTGCACGTGCGGCACGTATCCCAGCAGACGCTGGAGCGCTCGCTCACCGTGCGCATCGCAGGCGTCACACCCGAGGAGTTTGTCACTGACTACTGGCGCAACTTCCAGCGGGCACTGCGTAACATCGCGGGAGTGCGGCGTGACGACGTGCAGCTGCTGAGCCTACAGCCCGCGGACCCCCCCAGCGACAGTGACCTGGACGTGCTGCTCAGCCTGGAGCGGCCCGGTGCACCTTCGACGCCACATGACACCCTCTTCCACAAGCTGAACGGCTCGCTGGCAGCGGTGGAGGAGGTGACTGGCGTACGCGTGGTGCGCATCTTCAGGAAGCTGTGTGCCGGCCTGGATTGCCCGCTACGTTTCTGCCAGGAGACCATCACGCTGGACGGCACTGCCATGAGCACCTACAGCACGGCGCGGCTCAGCTTCATCACGCCCCGGCATCACCGCACCCCCATCTGCCTCTGCCAAGGTACCGGCGGCCCGGGCCCGGCGGTCAGGTGACGAGCAGTGCCAACACAGAGCAGAATGTCTCCTGACCACTTCTACGCTTGTGTTTCCCCCAGGCACAGACTGTCTGGTAGCGGTCCGGCCCTGTGAGGGGAACACATGTCCGGAGGGCACCCAGTGCGTCGCCGACCTCAAGGGTGACGGCTACAGCTGCGTGTGTCCCGATGGCCAGCAGGGGGAGTGCTCAGGTGAGGTCACACCCTGCCGCTTGCCCTGTCTCTCAGTGGTTCGCCATGCCCTGTTAACCCCCCACCACCCTGTATGTCCCTGGACTCCACAGGAGGGCCTTCACTGACATTCAATGGCAACGGCTACCTGAAGTACCGGCTGTTGGAGAACGAGAACAAAGAGGAGACGAAGCTGACGCTGAGGCTGAGGACGTTTGCCAGCCACGGGACCATCATGTACGCCAAGGGGACGGACTACAGCATCCTGGAGGTGTGTGTGCAGGCAGGAGGGGGTATACACACACCCAGGCTCACTGGGGCGGTGCCACTCCTCAGCTGAGCCGATGGCCCGTCAGCCTGGTAGCTGACCTCTGACCTCTGATCTTTCCCTCTCCATGTGCCCCTGCCCCCTGCCAGATTGTTAATGGCCACCTGCAGTACAAGTTCGACTGCGGCAGCGGGCCCGGTGTGGTGTCAGTGCACAGCGCCCAGGTTAATGATGGCGAGTGGCACTCCGTGTCACTGGAGGTCAACGGTAACTACGCCCGGCTGGTGCTTGACCGGCTGCACGCAGCATCGGGCGCTGCCCCCGGCACACTGCGCACCCTCAACCTGGATGGCCGACTCTTCCTGGGGGGCCATGCCAGGCCACATGGCCGCACTCACCCAGGCCCCGGGGCCCTGCGGGGCTGCCTGGCCGCCGTGCGCCTCAACGGCCAGGAGCTGCCGTTGGCGGCCCAGCCCCTCGCGCTAGTGCGTGGCCCCGGCGTGCTGGAGGAGGCCGTGGATGTGTCCCCCGGCTGCGCCACCCTGGTGGTCGAAGGCTGCTTCAGCAACCCCTGCGCCAATGGAGGCCTATGTTCCTCGCTGCCCGGCGGCGGTACGGACACACTCCCGCTGTCGCATGCTACTCTTTCACTCCATGATAGGCTGAACCATGATGCCACTTTGCTTTTTCATGCAGGTTACTTCTGCAAGTGCACAGGCTCCTTCACTGGCCCCCGCTGCGAGCTCAGTGCCAACCCATGCACCTCGAACCCCTGCTTGTATGGCGGGACGTGCCTGGCACACGGCCTGGACTTCCTGTGCCAGTGCCGAGGCCAGTACTCCGGCCAGAGGTGAGATCCTGTGAATGGAGGAAGTTTCTGGGGGGGCGGTGACCCTGCTGGGGTCTCCCAGACCCTGAATGTTTTTTGGCTTCCCTTAGGTGCCAGCTAGGCCCATACTGCAAGGACAACCCATGCCAGAACAGCGGGAGGTGCATCGACAGCCTGGACGGCCCTGTCTGCGAGTGCGAGGCCGGCTTCCAAGGGGAGAGGTAAGACCCGCCCACGCGTAACCCCACTCACACATAGCCATACCCACACGTAAATACGCCCGCTGATCCCCCACCCCCCTCACAGGTGCCTGTCGGATGTGGATGAGTGTGTGCAGACCCCCTGCGCCAATGGTGCCCGCTGCCTGAACTCGTATGGCTCATACAGCTGTAACTGCTCGGCCGGTTTCGGGGGCCAGCTGTGCGAACTGGCAGCCGAGGTGCGCAACGACCTTGTCTCCACGGCCTGGAACATCGGCCTGGAGGAGGTGGTCGGCATCGCCGTCTTCGTGACCGGCGTCTTCCTCCTGGCCCTGCTGTTCGTGGCGGTGCGCAAGCGTGCGTGCCGGCGTGGAAAGCGGGCCCCCGAGGACGACGGCGGTGGGGCCCGGCGCCCCATGGCAGCCCACCCCTTCCTGCAGAGGCCTTACTACTCAGACGTGCCGCCCCAGGTGCCCGTCAGGCCCATCTCGTATACTCCCAGCATACCCAGCGACTCCCGCAACAACCTTGACCGCAACTCGTTCGAGGGCTCTGCCATCCCTGAGCACCCGGAGTTCAGCACATTCAACCCAGACGCAGTGCATGGGCATCGCAAGGCTGTGGCCGTGTGCAGCGTGGCCCCCAACCTGCCCCCCCCACCACCCTCCAACTCCGTCTCTGACAGTGACTCAATCCAGAAGCCGACGTGGGACTACGACTATGACGGTAATCCGCTAACGCCCCGCCACCACTGCCATTGCCGCATTCCGCTTCTTTATTGACTGATGGCTGACCCCTCTCCCCCCCCCCCCCCAGCCAAAATGGTGGACCTGGACGCCTGCCTAACCAAAGAACCGGTGCAGGACAGCGCCTGCCACCCCTACAATGCCCGCGGCAGCCTGTCGGAGGTGCAGTCACTCAGCTCCTTCCAGTCCGAGTCCTGCGACGATAACGGTATGTCCCTGGGGTGGTCGGGGTCCGCTCGGGGCGCCGTCTCATGGTAAATTAGCGGTGGACACCCCCCATCGTAAAGACCACCGTTACCCTGCAGAGGTGCCTGCCACGCCTCCCTGGTAGCAACGTTCGGAACCTCTGCAGGATGCTGGTTGTCCTCGGCTTGCATGTGAAATGCTGTGACTGTTTGAAAGGCGACTTTGGGTCATCTTTTTTTTATTTTTCTTTTCCTTTTTTTCCTTCCCTTTTCCACTGCACACTCAGCTCCCATTTGGATCAAACCGGTCCAGGGAACCAGAGCTGGTTTTTAACTAGGGGCAGCTTGTAAGTTTTTGCTTTGTTTCGGTACCGAAGGAAGAGACCAAACGTACATCGAACTGAGATTCTCCAGGTTAAAAAAGAGGCTTTTCCCACTCAGCCCGTGCCCACCCCGCGCTGCCAGCTCCATTGACGGACACCCGCGCAAAGGCCCATAGCTGCAGGGGGTGTCTGAAATCACCCAGCTGCCATTTTAGCTGGGGGAACGTGGTATATGTGATGCACCTTCCCCCACCCTGCCCGCTGTCGCTCTGCATGCCCCGAGCATGGCCACACCCTGCCGACTGCCCGGTGGGACCCCCCCCCCCCGTCCCCACGCTTCCATTCCGTTGACGTTGACAGGTGGGAGTGTCCAGGAGCCGCGGCTGGCGGCCCAGCCCCTCGCGCTCATGCGCAGCCCCGTTTGAGCAGGAAAGGCACTTTTTACTCTTGAGAATTTCACTTGGTCCTTCCTTCCATACTGTCACCGTCATGCTCGGCATCCCAGTGCCTTGGACATGCGTGTCACGCTGCGCGGAGACCCCAACCCTCCCCCCCCACCCCCGCCTGTGCCCCTTCCCACCATTCGTTATGTACCAGTCTTGTGTTTCGACCTCCGGTCAGCACCCAGACATTCAGCACAGTCCGTCTCGCATCCATGTCGATGGCCACTCCGCCGCCGCCCCCCCCCCCCCCTCCGTCGTGATGTGTGGGGTGTCGTTAGGCCCACTGTGCCGCCGTGCCAAGCCTGTGTACTAATGCCAGCCTTTGCTTCCTCTGCTGCCACAAGCCTCCATAGTGACTGTAATTCACCTTGTCAGCTCTGTGGTTGACTCGGTGGCTAAAGAAGGTACCTTTTTAATTCAATACGTCTCTGTGTGTGTCAGTGTGTGTGTCTGTGTGTGTCTGTCTTAGTGAGTGCGTGTCTGTCTGTGCATCTGACTGTCTGTCTGTTTGTCAGTATCTGTCTGTCTGTGTGTGTTTGTTATATATTTGACATGACCTGGTGCCAGTAGTCATTTACTTACTTGTTAACTCTTGGACACTCAGTCTGCCTACTCAGTCATGGTGGCTGTTGGGGCCACTTGATGCTTTTCCCATGGTGCACTTCAAGCTACTCAGCACTGATCTTTAAATAGCTTTTTAAATTAAAAGGTAGCCTGGTCTTACTCTGCTTCCCAACCTTGGTTTGAGGGTTTTCTGCCCATCTAAGTAAACGTCCTGCCTGCTCTGTGGCACCATGCAGGCTGTCTCTCTACGCTGCCTCTCGCCCCTGTTCCAGAACTTTCTCCACTGCTCTGAACTCTTCCTCTTCTCTTCCCTATGTGCTCCTCCTGGGCCTAAAGAATCTTTCTCAGCACGCGACCTCAAGAACTCCAGAGGTGATTTGCTGCATGAGATCCGTCGTTTGGCTCAGTCCTCCAGTGGGGAGGCGCTCAGGTTCGGTGCTGTGACAAAACCATGCCGTGTCAGAGTGGGCTTTGCACTGACGAGGTCCCCCTACACAAGGGGGGTTATGCTGGGAGTTTCGTCACCCCGTGAGCACATGCTCGACCCTTGGATATAACAACACTACATTACCCTGCCCCCATAACTCCAGCACTCCTCCTGTGACTCTTGATCTCACCCCAGCATCATAACAAGCATGGGTGAGGCCTCACTACTGCTCAGAGCCGCTCTTCTCAAAGCTCACGGCGTGCTTGTGTGTGCAGTACCCATGTGCCCGGCTGTCGTGTGCCACATGTGCCCCCTGCTGGCGTGCCCTGTGTTGCCCGTCACTGTATGTGCTGTCTTCATCCCTCATGCCTTAAGTGTCATGACTTTGGTCCCCGGTGTGTGACATTCTGTGTACAGGGGACTCCAGGCCCGTGACGGGGCCCCCTAAAGGGCAGGAGCGTGGCTGAAGCCCCCTGTCACAGGGACTCATGACCCTCCCCATCTCACTGCCCTGCGTTTCACCTTTGCAGGATACCACTGGGACACATCTGACTGGATGCCGAGTGTTCAGCTTCCTGGAATCCAGGAATTCCCGCAGTATGAGATCGTGGAGGCGCCCGTCCCGCTGTACGGAGACGCCGACGGCATCGACACCGACTACTACCCTGGCGGCTACGACATCGAAAGCGACTTCCCGCCGCCACCCAATGACTTCCCCACCCACGACGAGCTGCCCCCCCTGCCAGAGTCGGGGCTGCTTGGCGATGCCTATGGGACCTTGCGGCCGCCGCGGGCCACACCCCCACTTGCTTCCAGCCCGGGTTCTTCGCCACGTGGACGGTCACGGGACGCTTACTACAGCCTGGGCGAGTACCTGCCTCGGGGCCAGTACGGTGCGGAGCCCCCCGAGGGCCACGAGGCTGCCTACGCGTTGGCCTACGGGACACGGGACTTCCAGCCGGCCGGCATGGACAGCCTGTCTGCGTCTCTGTACGCCTCGGCGGCTTCCTGCTCGGACGTGTCAGCGTGCTGCGAGGAGTCTGAGGTCATGCTGAGCGAGTATGAGAGCAGCGACGAGGCAGCGCGCTTCCACGCGCTGGAGAGGCAGCAACACACACAGGTCTGACGTGCAGCTCACCCCTCTGAAGTGCCTGAGCCTTTTACCCACACACACACACACACACACGGCACACGCTCGCACACACACAGACAAGGTCATGTGTTCCCGTGATAGAGGGCTCCAGCCACACTCCTACCCTTTAGGGGGGTCCGTCACGGGCCTGGAACCCCTTATACAAAGACACACACAGCATATATGCGCACACATGCACACACACACACTCAACCTACGCACACACACAGACACACACACCCGCGCCGTGGTCGGGGGCTGCTCTCAGCAGGCCGCCTTACTGGTATCCCCCGACCCACCATCTCTCCGAGTGTCCGTCTCCATGCTCCAGCTTGTGAAGGATCTGCACCCGGGATCAGGAAGAGGAGTCCCTCCTGGCAGAAGCGCCGAGCACCGCTGCTCCCCCCCCCCCCAGGCTGGCAGGCCCCCCCCCCGTCTCCGTGTAGCCGTAACCATGCAGGCTCATTTTATTTGAATCCTCACTTATTTGTATGTAAATTTCTCTCTGTACAGTTTTGATTTTGAGGTTTACTAGGTTTTGTAGATATTTTATCCTTTTTATTTTTTTCTGAAGTTTTAACAGTGTGACATTTCGCAGTGTCGCGGTGTCAGTGCTGCGGAGGGGAGGGGGGGGCTGTCTGTTTCTGTCCCTCGTGTCCTCGTCCCCCACATCTTCCCCAGGCTGCACATCCCTGTGTCGTATCTGATTGTGAACTGCAACTCAAAACTTTTTATTTTTCCACCAGAGAATATGGGACCGATATTTATAGCATAAACTTGGACACTTGTTTTTTTGTTCTCCCAAGTGTCTGTATGTGAGAGAGGTACGATGCTCTTGTCAAGGTTTTTATTAAATATTCCCATTAGATCATGCTTTCCTACTGGCAATAAATTATTCCTTAAAAGTCTCATGTACTGTTGTTTGTTCTGGCCTTATTGTAGTGTGCATCTGGGCATGTATTTACCCTGTAAATGTGTTTTATTTATACATAAAGAGGACATTTACTGAACAGCTACTGCTGAACAGTTTAGATGTTTGCCAAATTAATTCATTTGCTTTCTCACACTATTTAACTGCCTTGAACGCAGCGAGCTGGGGCAATTCCGATCCTGGTTCACAGGTTTCCCTGCTCAGACGCCCCTTATTCAGCTCACCAGCTAATTGCCAAGCGTAGTAGGTGTGTCTGAATTGCAAACTCTTTTGCTGACTGGCCCTCCGGGACCGGAGTTGGGGAATCCTCACCTGGAGCCAGTGGATTCCAGAGAATCCTGGCGTTGTGCCGTTATGAATAAGGTGTTGTAATATTTTCGGTTCACCACTTGATGGCAGCATTAGTGCATTTCACAGCAAAATGCTAGTAACGTGTCACGTGGCATTACACTGTTTCTGCGGTGGCGTGTTAGGTCAGATCAGGCAGCTAAAATGAAATCCAGCTTGTTTTAAATGAAGCATTTATGTTGGGAAAAAAAAATAATTGGAAAGCTTTTAATATTTTTTTCTGATCATTTATAGAATTTGTAGTATAATTGTTATGAAAGCATTATGCAGCTGACAGAATTGAGTAATTGGCAAAGCCCCTTTCCTGGGGGAATAAAATGTTATCGGAGTGTCGTTCACCTAAAGCACAGGCTGCCATTTAAACGTGCTCCATGTCAAAATTCTACGGAGCTCTACAGTTCCTGACAAAGCAGAGCTAGAAGCTAATCCTGCTGAAGTGGCGACAGATTAAACACGGTGACATGTCATGACGGCAGACTGAAAGGGGCGGGGGGGGGCTCACCTTTTATTACACTGTGATGGGTCATGGGGCACCTGTAGCAAGAACCTGTGACACAGTAACATTTTGGGGAGCGGGGGGGTTCCCCATCATATGGTGATGTGCAGAAATTCCTTCACCAAGACGTTTTAAATACTAGCACTCGTGGCCATAGGTGGAAATTAGCGGGAGAACATTTTAAAATGAATTGGAGGGAGCACTTCTTTACACAGCGCGTAGTTAGAGTATGGAACAGTCTTCCTGTTAGTGAGGTAAAAGCCTTTAAAACAGAGCTAGATAAGATTTTAACAACTCTGAGCTATTAGTTAAGTTCTCCCCAAACAAGCTTGATGGGCCGAATGGCCTCCTCTCGTTTGTAAATTTCTTATGTTGGTCCTGGTATTTTTTTTGTGTCCTCTGGAGAGTCTGTGGGCTTCCCTTAAACCCAGAATACTGCAAAGGTCCACTGAATGAAAGGGTTAGCTCACGTGCCGTGGCCAAAACACTGCGGCCAAACGTGCACCTACCAGCGCTCATGCTCCACAGTGATTGTAAGTTGAATGGTCTGCCCAGAGCACCCAGAATCAGCCTGGCCTGGAGGGCCTCTGGCCCGGCCCATCCAGAACCAGGCCAGGTTGAAGGGCATCCGGCCCGGAGCACCCAGAGCCAGCCCGGCCTAAAGGGCACTTGACACCCTTCCTTCCATCCCACCTTCCTCCTGATGTACAGTTTTGCCTCCCTCTATACTGCTACTGCTGAGTGGTACAGACAGCAATACCCTTTCTCTGACCTCAGTGTCAGCTTACTTTTTAATATATAGGAATTGGTAAATCCTGCACTGAGCTTCTGTGTGTCAGACTGACAGAAACAATCGGTTTCTACCTACCCAGCAACCCCGTATGTTTCCTCCAGTCTATGTCCCCATCGTCGTTCTTCACTTGTCACCATCTGGTCAGTCGTTGGTCACCTCTCCCTTCAGCCCAATCGACCGCCATTGTTTCGCTCTCCTCCATTCATCGCAGAGGAGAATGTGCGGGGATCTCGTTCTGTCATCCGGTTTTGGCCGGTTGCTCTGTGCGCCTTTGTGCTCCTTGTCGTCACGGACTCAGGCCATAGTGCAGGTGGGAATGAACGTGTGACGATCCACTTGCGGCTCCGAAACAAAAAGGGGTTTATTTAAAAGAAGCACAGGACATTGGGAATAACAAAAAGTAAAGGACCGCCACAGGCCAGAAAAGTATAACAGAAATTAATACAAAACAAGCTACAAAGACCATAAGGGACACAAAACCAGAGGGCAGAGCAACACAAGGAGCAGGAGCAGGAGCAGGAGCAGGAGCAGGAGCAGGAGCAAAACACGCCATTACACCATGACATTACAATGGTGACTATAACACCGAGGGAGCGAAGGCATTTAATTGCACAGACATCCAGGGAAAACAAGAAATAGGTGTAACCAAATCAATGAACCAGGAGACCTCGGAGAAACAGGTGATCTCCAAGAACACATAGAGCAGGTGCGGCCAATCTTACCCAGAAAGGGCCGCCGTGTGTGCAGGTTTTCGCTGCGACTTCCTAATTACATTACTAATTAGAGGACTGATTGGCTGAAGAGTCCTCACACCTGGGTGTGAACAGCTGACTTAAAAACCCGCACGTACACCGGCCCTTCGCGGATAAGATTGGCCACCCCTGCACTAAGGGCTAAATATCTACAGCAAGGAAACGCCACCAGAAAATACCAGAAGCAAGAAACTCCAGATAAGAAAACGCAACATAAACGCAAACAAAAATCCAGAAAACAAAACAGGTGAGACTGGTCTCAAGCCAGCCTCAAAGCCACATCATGAAGGAACAGAATCTGAGCCACACTCTCAGCTCGCTGACCGGTGAGGCAGTCTGGGGAACAGGGAAAACACACTAGGGACTGAAGGGCAAGAAACGGGGAAGCGTACAGGATGGCCAGCAACACCTAAAGGGTAAACGGGAAGGGGCCGCGAAGGGCAGCCCTATTCAGAATGGATTTGCTGTGTTTGCGCTACAGGAGTGCTGTTCCTTTGTAATCATTAATAATTTGGAATTATCGCTCAGTTCCTTGGAGAGACATAAGTGAGATTCTCTATTCTAGCACATGCAAACAAAAAGTATATTTACCAAAGATACTGGAACATTCTGTTCATTTACATTTCTTAGCAAGAGCGAGCGAGCGGGAAATCGGAGATGTGAACCCATGATCTTGCAGCTTTCGGCGTCAGGTGACGGCAAGCAGTCGATACCACATTCACATTCAGAAATCCAGATTCAGCTGAGAAACTCCATAACTGCAGGTGTTCTGATGAGTTGAACTACCTATCGAGATGTACTATCGAGCCTTTTCGCGGATGTGCAGTTCCACCGTTTGGGGGTTAGGTTTTAGGGGGTTAGGGTAGGGGTTTTTGGGGGGTTAGGGTTATCGATTAGCACTACGGTAGCCTAACTCGACAGAACACCGGCATCAAAAGATCGTTTAAAACTCACCAGCGCAGTAATGCGTCAAACTAATAGGAAAACGCAAGTCAGTCTGAAGAAACCAAAGATCAATCAAGCGATTAACCCACCCGCTTTTCAAGTAAGTTCCAAATCAGTCAGCCCGAGACTTAACGATCCCTCCTGTCATTATGACAAAACTTCCATCATATCACACAAATACTTTAATGCTTATTCCTTTAGGAAAACCCGCAAATCTGATTAAATTTTCAATAATCCCCAGATAAAACCTGGAACGTTATATGCGAATATTATGAATTGAGCTTTGCAACAATTTTACTGGCTATTCCCGCCCCCCGATGCACCCTTCATTCTCGACACATTAAATTATGTAGAAAACAGCTCCGCCTGTATTGGCACACAAATGGTACAGCGTGCTGTGGAGCCACGCATCGACTGACTTAAAAACATGGTGTTCGCGTTAGGCGGTGATATGTAGGGCACCATATGGAGAAGCATATGGATAAAAAAAAAACTTCGGGACGAGGCACCAGCTTTACAGGGAAGCCGGGTACCACACCCGTTTAGTCCGTTTCCAGTACGGATAAATCATGGGTAAAGGAGAACTAGATTTATAGAATCTCCTGATGCGGTGGGACGCCTGACAGTGACGGAGTTCCAAAATAAGACAGTGGGGCCAGGTAGTCCTATATACTTGCATCCTGACAGTGACAAAATGGGGCTGCTTTGTTACAGAACAATTAATAACCATTCATTGGTAAGTTAAGTGACTAGAAAGTGACTTTTCTCTCTATCTTTTCCCAAATGCAATACAACACAAGGAAAATATCGGTGAGGTTATAATAACGAGGTTATTCATGAGCCCGGTGGCCCCTAAGCTGCTTCTGCTTTTGACCCCAGTCACTGTCCCATTTTCGGCTTGTTTTGTACATACTGCTATACTCTTCGAAGGGTTTTGCATGTATTATTCCAGTTTAACTGGATTCATTTAACAGAAGATATGGGAGTTAATTTGGCAACTCGTTGTCATAGCTTTTTCCGCTGTTTGTGTTTGATATTTTGTTTGATATTTTGATATTTCCACATTTTCTCTGCTTTTTCGATAACATAAATATGCTTGTTAAAAAATTTTGACCGCGAAACTCCTCCATAAACTGCCATTGCGCAACAAAAAGTTTAAAGCGTTTTATCTCCCAGCATACGCTTTACACTACTCCCACCCGTAGTTCTTGTTATATGTTCTTATGTATCAACAGACCTCCGTCCACATTTCATTAAATCCCCTTTATTTTATACCGTAGCCTCCTCATATACATGGAGGTTCCTTTTAGAGATAACGCGCGGAGAATGACCGAAGGTGAATGAATAGGAGGATAATGAATGGAGCACAGCGGAGACGGGACGCCCCCGTGTCCACGGGGCGGCAGCATCGTATGTGAGGGCGCTCTGGAGGCCCGCTGCATGTCTGCAAACTCCAGAATGTGATGGACGCGCAGGCTGTATAAAACTGTCAGCTCCCGCTTTCTAAGACGCACATCCGAAAGTTACCCCCTCCCCAAGTCCAGAAAGCCGCCCTAACACCATGGAGGAGCGCAAGTTCGCCGGACACCCGAGCAGAACCTCCGATCACGAAGCGTGACGGGAAGATGGTCATTAATGGGAGTCATTTCAACAGTTCGACGCTCAGCCGCCCTCCGTGGGTCACCACAACCTTGGGCTGCTTCCTGATATTCACGATCGTGGTGGATATTCTGGGCAACCTGCTGGTGATCTTCTCCGTGTACAGGAACAAGCGGCTGAGGAACGCAGGTGAGCGCTTCAGGTGCCCCGACGCTCGGTCTGCTCGCTACCTGCGAGGCTGCGCTTTAATCCCCTTATTACGTAAAACGGAAAGCGTGCAAACTCCGGTGGACGGGATGCTGCTTTGTCATGGACCGGCGTGCTATTTGTTTACGTGTGGTCTATAGCTAAGTACAATCGCAGTTATGCCGATGGAGTTTTGTTTGATCTCGACAGTAAAGTTGTTTGAAGTAAAGTTTGACGACCCGAGTAATTTGCATTTTGATGTTACTCGAGAGAGATGAGCTGAATATACTGCTGGCATGTCTCCATGTATTACTGTAAAAATAATCGCGGATTTCCCTCTTTCTGTATATGTAACGATAACAAAGCTAATGCAATCCTTTGATTCAGGGAAAGAAATATATACTTTGCTCGTAGGTCTTAGAATAAAATCGCAGTGTTTCCACTGACTAGAGAGTGAGCTCACTGCACTTTTCACTTTCATATAAGAAATCCAAGGAGGAAGTTAAAGATACTGGCGGGTACTGGCTCGGAGGCGCAAATTAGCGCGAGTCAGATAAAGAAATATCGATTAAAGGACCAGAAGGGGATTAGAGCTGGGACTGGGATATTGGAAAATTAAGATGCTAAGGGGAAGCACAATTCTTCTAGTCTCCGCCATGTCTCCATGTGTTGTGGGGTTTCTCCCGGGAACTCCGGTCACCCCCACAGTCCAAAAACATGCTGAGGCTAATTGGAGTTACCAGATTTCCCATAGGCATGCATGTGTCAGTGAATGCTATGTGAGTGTGCCTTGTGATGGGTTGGTTTCCCTGCCTTGCACCCGTAGCCTCCAGGATTGGCTCCGGGCCTCCCACCACCCCGAATAGGACAAGTGGTTTCACAAAATGGATGGATGGACAATTTCTCTGCAACTAGTCAGGAAATATAGTGAATAATCTGGGTGGGCAGAAAGCTTGCAGTTTGCATGTAAAGTAGGTCTAATAAAAGAATGAGGACGAATGAATGAAAGGTCTAATATGGATACTGTGTTGCAAGAGTATTACTCCTGTTCCCTGCGTATCATGGTGAGCCTTCAGTTTGTGTTTTTTGGTTCAGAAGCAGCAACCTGCCAACTGATCTGCAGTTGGATGGGGGACATTGCATGAGTGATGCTGCTTGGTTAGTGGATGGATGGATGGATGGATGGATGGATGGATGGATGGATAGCCTTTATTGTCCTATAAGGATATTTGTCTTCACAGTCTGTTCCAATAAAAACACAAGGACATCACAACCACCTAAACATTTACACACAATTAGTAACGGAGATTTGGCAAATACAAAATAACTTTGACAAGTTAAGTGCAGCTATGGCAGTAGGGAGGAAACTCTATTCTATAGCGAGCCTGTTTCCATGTCAGAGTCCTATATCTGCGACCCGAAGGCAGCAGAGTAAACTGTGCGTTGAGAGGGTGACTAGTGTCATTAATTATGGATCTTGCAAGGTGAATTACAGCTCTGTGGTTTTCTTCAGACAGATTTGGAACGGGAAGTGCGGCTGATCTTAGCTGCTCTATGTGTGATCCTGGTAAGTCTTTTTATTAGATTAAGAGAATATTCTGTAGAAACATGGAGAATAGTACCGCAGGATTCGTTGAATAATGCTTCTTTTACAGCAATAAGAGAAGGGAGGGGGGGCAACAGAGAGAGCACAAAGCTTGCATATGACTTGTAGTCTCTGCTGGGACTGTTTTTTGGACGTCTGTGATGTGTTGATCAAATGTAAGTTTCCTGTCTATAGTGAGTCCAAGATATTTGAAATGTTCAGCCTGTTCAACCGTTTTGTCATGAATTGAGGTGGGGGTCCATCCGGATGGTAATGCAGCTGAAGTATGAATGACTAGTTCTTTTGTCTTGTCCACGTTCAGTTCCAGGAAGTTGTCAGTGCACCATTGTATAATACATGTAACAGAATGTTGATAGGCTTTAATTGAATTACTATGACTGAGCAGACCCAGTATAGCAGTGTCTTCAGAATACTTGTAGTAGGTGGTGATAGGTGAGGGGCTAATACAGTCATTGGTGTATAGTATGAATAGAAAGGGGCTGAGGACACACCCTTGAGGAGCTGATTCCCTGTCTTGACTTTCACAACTCATGGTTTCTGTTGACTTGGCCATTATTTTACTGTTTATAAAGCTCTAGATCCTCTCCCGATGCATTGAAACCCCACCCACCTGTCTTCTCGCACCTTCTGGCTTCCCCAAGCTGCCTGCTGTCCCAGATCCATGCCTTAGACTCCCAGTATGAGTGCTGCATAAATAGGTTGTTTTAGATAGGTTATGTGGTCCTGGCCCAGCTACCTGCATGTGTGGCATCAGGAAGTGACTGGTGCTTAATTTCAGGGTAGAATGCGGTTATTAATATATTAAAGCTATTATTAGAAAAGTTATTAAATTTTTGTGTCAAGGGCCATAATAAAAGATGAGGTACGAGGCTGCAGCAGACATACGGTGGCACAGGGAGCCAGTGAGAGACTGAGCCATAAAGCAGTACTCTCCTGGGGTGCAGGAACGCATCACATGTTCAGCTACAGTGCTGCCTTCAAGTGGTACCGTCCTGGGGTGCAGGAACGCATCACATGCTCAGCTACACCATCGCCATCAAACAGTACTGTCCTGGAGTGCAGGAATACCTCATATGCTTAGCTACAGCATCGGCATCAAGCGTTACTGTCTTGGAGTGCAGGAACACCTCACATGCTCAGCTACAGCGTTGCCTTCAAGTGTTACCGTCCTGGGGTGCAGAAACGCATCACATGCTCAGCTACAGCGTCACCTTCAAGTGTTACCGTCCTGGGGTGCAGAAACGCATCACATGCTCAGCTACAGCGTCACCTTCAAGTGTTACCGTCCTGGGGTGCAGAAACGCATCACATGCTCAGCTACAGCGTCACCTTCAAGTGGTACCGTCCTGGGGTGCAGGAACGCCTCATATGCTCAGCTAGAGTGTCAGTATTATTTTAGTTGTTGGGCACCTTCAAGCTCATGTGAACTTCTGGCGACCGTATAGAAAGCAGGTCGTCAGGCATGTTCATTGTTGTGCTGATCAGTCCATATATCTTGCTGGTTACCCTCTCCAACTCTAACTTTTCCCTTTGCCAGTGAGGCATCTCACAGTATGGCCTAATGTTAACCCAACAGTGTAACCTGGCTGGGACAGTCACCTCACTGGGACACTGTTGGCTGACAGGGTACCTCACTGGCACACACCAGTTTGTTATAATTGTCATAAGTTCCCAGCGTTCTGTCAGGGTTCCGTTTTGACCCCCCCTACCCCCTTACCTGCTGTAGTGTGAGAAACATATTTCAAATAGTACTTTGTTGTAATTCCAGCCAGTGGTGATCTGGATGACAGTGCAAAATGAGATGTGCACTGCTGAATCTTGCTGAACACTGGTTTGCTGGGGCGATTTGCTTTTGAAAAGGGGTCTTGTTAATTTAGACTCATACTCTGTGAAATTGGTTTTTCTACCCCTGTAAATCCTGAAAGTTGGACAGTACCACAAAGCATGTAAACAACACTAAGACGGTGGCCTATATCTGACTTGTCATGGGATATTAGTTCGCTACCTTTGGGGGCGTAAATTTGGCTCCACCTCAGACAGAGTCTGATCCAGCCAATCAGAGTACTCCCCAGTGATGCACTCCTACCCTCTGCCACCCCTGAGCCATACGGTGCCGAACCTCTGCCAATAGATGGGAGTGCTTCTAAGGGACTGATGACCTCATCACACCCCTGGATTAGGCACTATGTTTGTCACTGAGGACTGTCTTATTATGCAAATGATTTATTCATTTATTTTGAAAACATCCCAGAATGTGCAGTCACAGTGCATGAAGTTGTGGATCTCGGTGCCGTCTTTTGATTAGAATTGGAAGCCGGCTGTTTATTTATACGCTTCTAATTAGGTTTGATCAGTGGCTCTTGAGTATTTATTCCTAACCTCTTTTCAGTTACGGCGTCCGCTGATACCTGTTTGATCACATTGGAATTCATAAATAGCTCACACACTCCAGATGCTGCCTGGCGTACGTCACAAATTTCTCTGCAAAACCTAGATTTGCAACTAGTCAAAACAGACATTTGATGGAGAAATGTTCAGCAACCACAAACAGGTAAGAATAAACCATCCACTTACATATTGCTGTGGCATTCGTCCATTTTCCACAGCCGCTTGTCCGATGCAGGGTCTCGGGGGTCCGGAGCCTATCCTGGAAACAGGCACGAGGCAGGGAACAACCCAGGATGGGGCACACCATTCACACCTATGGACAATTCAGTAACTGCAGATCACCGTAGTGTGGTTTTGGATTGTGGGGGGAAACTAGAGTACCCGGTGGAAACTCCACAATGACACAGGGAGAATAAGCAAAATCCACACACGTGGAGCCCTTGGCAAGGAGGGAGGCGTTAGATCCAAGTTTGATGCGTTATGAAGTTCCCTGTAAGGTCAGAGGGTGACGGCCTTTCAAACAGCTGACACCTGTTAGCGTGTGCCGGCTTCAAAATGCCTGGATCAAAACACACAGGAAAAACAATGAACGTTCTGAGAATGAGAGATGTTAGAGGGGACTTAATGCGAGAAGAATCGCAGCGCAGCGAGGAGGCAGGGATGCCTCAGGCTCTGGAGCCGCCGAAATTTAAAGGATATATCCTGTTTCCTCGGTAAATTAAATGAGCCCCCATGCTGTTTATGCTGATCAGGCCCGACTGGGTATCGAGGAAGACCGAATGCGAGACCAGTGTTGCCATGGAAACCAGCGGCGGCTTGTGTGCATCTGGGCGTTAAGCCCCCCACCTGATGCTCGGTTCTGTCACCATTCTGGATGTCACACTGGGACTGGAGCCCAGATGGAAAATTCAAAGTCAGCTCCCCCAGTCACAAGTGGTTTGAGGCCCAGTTACTTTATTAGCCTGCTCTAAATCTACATTATTTGTCCTATTAGGAGATACTGTTGTCAGAGGTGACAGGCATCCCATAAAACCACTCCAGTACACAGATTTCTTGCTCCAGCACAATGAATGTTTTTTTTTATGTTTTTTTCCATGTTTTCCTTGCTGTCCTCCTGACCTGACATCCCCGCTATCTGCTGACTCCTGAATCCCACTCTCAGATTTTGCTGATACCGATCATCCACTTACACCCAGACTTCCGAAAGCTCAGCATTTTGGGTGGGCACATAGTGGGGAGCCCGGGACTGCCCACACCTGGAGGACCTGAGGATATCCCCACGTGACAGAGACAGGAACGAGCACAGCACTGCAGACGGGTTCTGCAGCTGTCGGCTCTGGGAGACATGAAACTGCAAACACTGCGAAAAGGATTCACACACTGCATGCATGTGGAATCGGAACTCCATAAGGGGCACCTGAAATGGGTCTAACTGGGTCATTTGGAACCTGAACATTACTATCCATGGTTCAAGGTTAACAGACGCACTCCATGTCTGTCTTCCTGACTGACCCACTGCATCTGGGTTAGTGACCCTCTGCTTCACCTGGAGTGCTCGAGTCTGGGGCTTCCAGGCTTTCTGGTCCGTGGCTTTTTTCGGGCGCAGAATCATGTCCTAAGGACCTGTGAGGTAACCACTCTGTCAGTGATGTCCTGCATTAAATGTCATTATGCCTACAGAGGTCACAAAGCTACCGGGGGAAGAGGGCCTGTCCCTTATGCTGAGGTCAGCAAGGGGTGTGGCTAAAAAACAGGAAGTGCTGCACTGGCACCAGTGCCTTCATATTGTTCGTAGGGCTTTATAATTAAACACAATGCAGGTATAAGGAGCACATAGTATTTCCTTTTCCAGATTGTGTGGCAGTCTTTCCCCTCTCTCTCCTAGACATCCTCCTCTCTCTCCCTCGCACTCCGCCCTCCCTGGTGCTCCGGTCGCCTAGGTGACCCC